>NW_025336480.1:4192125-4645884 GCF_004798865.1 Varanus komodoensis
ATTATTTATTTATTTGTATATTTATATATTGCCCCATTCCATAGGCTGTGGGTGGCCTACAAGAAATTTAAACCAACAGTGATTAAAATTATCAGGAGCATCACTCCTGGCAGACCATTTCATAACATAGAGGCAACCACTGAGAAAGTCCTCTGGGTAGCTGACATTAATCTTACAGAAGCAGATTCAGATAGTTGTCCCCAGAGGACCTTACCTGGTGAGGTGGAATGTATGGCCAAAAGTGTTCCTGAAGGACCCAAGCCATGAAGGGCTTTAAAGGTTATTATCGACACCTTGTGCTGTACCCAGAAATATATTGGCAGCCAGTGCATATTGGCAGTCAGAATAGGTGACATGTGGTCTCTCCATGATGTCCCAGAGATGAGTCTGGGTGCCATATTTGTACTAGTTGCAGTTTCCAGAGTAGGCACAGGAGTAATGCTATGTAGAGCACACTGCAGAAACTGAGGCTGGAAGTTAGCAATGTGTACACTCCTGTTAACAGCTCATTCTCCTCCAGGAAGGGATGAAGTTGGCGAATCAGCCAAAGCTGGTAACAGACTCTCTTGACCATGGCTTCTATTTGTGTTGACATCAGAAGAGCCGGGTCAAGCAGCACCCCAAACGGTGAACACAGCCTTTCAGGGGAAGTGTGGCCTCATCTAGAACCAGCTGACAGACCTTTAATCCTGGATTCGGACCCTTAACAGCAAGCACCTCAGTTCTGTCTGGATTCAACTTCAATTTGTTTTTTTCCTCATTCAGCCCATTACCAGCTTCGGGCCCCCAATCAGAGAGGAGACATTGTCTGTAGAAGCAGCATCAGATGATGGTAAGGAGAAGTAGATCTGGGTGTCATCAGCTTATGGATAACATCCAGCAGCATTCCTCTGGATGATCTCTCCCAACAGCTTCATATGGATGTTAATTCAGCGGGTTCTCCATGCTGCTGCCAGCAATGCATAGACTATTGATCAAATCAATGCACTTATCTGTAAGCTTGGGAATTTATAGCCTTTGACTGCAGAGTGGATTTGATCTAGAAACTGCAAACTGAGTAAATCCTGATTGGAAGAGGGGAGGGAAGAACTACGATTAATTTCCTATGCATCCTTGCCTAACAATTAAGTATTAATTGTTTCTACATATTAATATTAATTTAATCTTTAATTGGGTAACTTCCCTGGTGGACTGCGGGAATACTGTGGACCTAATATATCTTGACTTCAACAAAGCTTTTTCCAATGTGCCTCATGATATCCTGATTGTAAAACTTGCTAAAAGTGGGCTAGATCAATCAGCTATTAGGGAGATCCATAGTTGGCTGCACAATTGGACCTGAAGAGTGTTCATCAATGGCATCTTCTCACACTGTGGAGAGGGAATGAGTGGCTTATTTATTTATTTATTTATTTATTTATTTATTTATTAAAACATTTTTATGCCGCCCCATTCGCCGAAGCCTCGGGGTGGCTTACTACAGGGCTGAGTCCTGGGCCCAGTGCTGTTCAATATTTTTATTAATAATTTTGATGAGGAAATGCAGGAAATACTCATCAAATTTTCAGGAGACTCAAAACTGGTTGGGATAGCTAATACCCTAGAAGACAGAATAAAAATATAAAGCAATCTTGATAGGCTGGAACGCTGGGCTGAAAACAGCAGAATGAAATTCAATAGGGACAAATGCCAAGTTCTGTACCTAGAAAAAAGAAATCAAATGCATCATTACAAAATGGGGAATACTTGGGTCAAGAAGAGTGCAAGTGTGAAGGATCTTGGAACTGTTGTAGATCATACACAGAATATGAGTGAACAATGTGATGTTGCTGCAAAGAAGACAAATGTTATTTTGGGCTGCATTAATAGATGTGTCACTTATGAATCATGTAAAATACTAGTTTTCCCTTAGTCAGCTCTGGCTAGGCCTTATCGGGAACATTGTGTCCAGTTCTGGGCATCCCAGTTTAAAAAAGATGAGGGGTGTCAACTAGGCAAAGGGCCTTTTCTGCTGCTGCTCCCCATCTTTGGAACTCCCTCCCTAGGGAAATTCGCCTGGTGCCATCTTTATTTTCCTTTCAGCACCAGGCAAAGACATACCCTTTTAGGATTTTTTTTAACACTTAGCCTGAATGCTGAATGATTTTTATATTGCTTTTATAGATGTTTTAATTCATTGTGTTTTAATTGGTTTTAATATGTTTTACTTTGTTAATACGTTTTATGTATTGTTAGCCACCTAGGAGGCCTTAGCAGTTATAGGCGGCCTATAAATATATGCATAAATATATAAATAAATAAAGATGCAGACAAACTGGAAAAGGTTCAGAGGAGAGCAACAGGGATAATGTAGGAACTGGAAACAATGAGGAGAGATGGAAAGAACTGGGTTTGTTTACCCTTGAGAAGAAAAGACTGAGGGGAGATATGATAGCACTCTTCAAGTGCTTGAAAGTTTGTCACACGGAGGAAAGCCAGGATATCTTCTCAGAGATCATCCCATAGTTCAAGACACAAAATAATGGGCTCAACTTACAGGAAGACACATCCTGACTAAACATCAGGAAGAACTTCCTTACAGTTAGAGCAGTGCTACAATGGAACCAATGACCTAGGAAGGTTGTGGGCTCTCCCGCACTGGAGGCATTCAAGATTATTTATTTATGCATTCATTCATTCAGTCATTTATTTAAAATATTTATATGCTGCCTACTCTACCTACAGCATCTCTACAGCAGCTGGAGGGCCATCTGAGAAGAATGGTTTAACTGAGAGTCCTCCACTTAGCAGGAGGTTGGAACTGATGGCCTTCTTGGCCTCTTCCAACTCTACTATTCTATGATTCTATATAAGCAGGACATTAAATGTATATCTGGTAAATCAAAATATCTGAGTAAGGCATAGGCAAGTTCTCTGTTACAAGCAAATTTTGCTAATTTTACTCCCTTTTTGTGCAGTACTTGTATGAAGGGAGTATCCTGGGAATACGGGAGCAGGGTCATGCTTTTGGCTTAGCTCAGCATTGAAAATACTTCCTGCCCTGTGTCTAGATGGCATGATGAATTCATTTGTGAGCTGCCTTTTCAGCAGTGCATTATGCTCAAAACAGCCCAAAGGCAAATAAATACAAGAGCCACAGTGATGATCCAGGACATTTAAGTATTAACTCAATTACAATTCATTTAAGAAATACCAACATTTACACAAGCACAAGGCATAGTAGTAGGTCAGTTAACAATATCTGGTGCCAATAAAAACATGTAGCAGCATTAAACAATTTGATAAACTGATCATGTTAAGAGATCTAATGATAAGATATGTCATCCACATCAAACTTACAGCAATTAAGGGAAAGGAAAACAAGCATAAGATGTCTATGCATTAGGGTGGCCACCTGCGAAACGGGGTGGTCATGAGCTGGCAATACCTAGTAAAGGGTAGTAGGGAAAACAGGCGAATTATGTAATGTGCCCTTTGTCCTTTTTGTCCTTCATGTGGTCCTTTCTGTTGCCACTTGGTGGAGATCTTCATTTCTTTCGCTACTCCTCCCACTAAACCAGCCTCAAAATTCTCTGGGTCTCAGGTAGCATAAAGATCAGCTATTACATGTTGGGCTACAACTTTTGTTGTGTTGCAACTTCACAAAAATATGCCGCAACAATTTAAATAAAAAATAGAACATGCTCCACACTGAGGGCCACCTTGTGCTAACTTACTTTTCAGTGCAAACTTAAAGCTGTCTACCACAGGATTTTAATTAGTTTAATTTTATACCGGGGCTTATGTTAGCTGCTTAAACAGACCTTATGATTTACTTTACATTTAAAATTTGTTTTTAATTGGGTTTTTAAATTTTGTATGGTAACTTTATATGATGTTTTTATTGTTTTCTGTATTTTATATTGTATTTTAGATGTTGGAGAGATTTGGCTATTGGACAGTATAGAATCAACAACAACAACAACATGATGAAAAATGTTAATAGGAACATTTTAAAATCTGAATGATCAAACACAGGTGCTCATATAAGTAACCAGGTACTAAATTCATCTTAGCTAACTAGGCTGGGTCCTTCTTTTAGCCTTCTTTTCTCCAGTTCCAGAAGCTTTGACTGTTCCCCCCATTCCCTTTCTCTTCTTCCTTCTGTTCACTTTGCTGCTTTTGACTCATTTTCTATTATTTTCTTTCTCTCCCTAGGTCTACCATCAGGGGAGGGTAGTTTCTCATTCATGTCTGCAAACTAAGTTTCTAAGGCCTAATCTGAAACTTTTCCTCACTTTCTCTGATCATGAACTTCATGATCTCCTGACATCATATGCAAATCTGCCTGACCTCCACATTCTAACAGAACTTTTGACCTAACATTTTAAAGGTTTTGGCTAATGTGTGCATGGAGGTTTACACCATAACCCACTAATACCAAACTAAGCACAACAATGTAGACCAATTTATTCCTTCATAAGGCCCATAAGACTGCACACAAGTGGAGTACACAATCGCATTGGTGTGCTCCTCTGATCATGAACTTCATGATCTCCTGACATCATATGCAAATCTGCCTGACCTCCACATTCTAACAGAACTTTTGACCTAACATTTTAAAGGTTTTGGCTAATGTGTGCATGGAGGTTTACACCATAACCCACTAATACCAAACTAAGCACAACAATGTAGACCAATTTATTCCTTCATAAGGCCCATAAGACTGCACACAAGTGGAGTACACAATCGCATTGGTGTGCTCCTTGGGAAGATGTGTGATGTGCAAGTAGCAACTTGCATGCAGCCGTTTTTGCAACGGATACTAAACTCATGCATAATATCTAAGGTAGGGTCAGGTAACATGCCTGGTTCCTGATGTGGGCCTAGGAATACACCCCTGCTTCCCTTTATTGGAAAGGTGACCACTTATGCACCACCGGAAAAGAATGAATCATCTAGAAAAGGACCATAGAGGACACTGGATTCATAAAATGTGCACAAACAATTTATATGGATATATACACATTTAGAAATAATTACATGAATAAAACTAGAAATAAATTACATCTTACCATAGTGGAGAAGACTATGGTCACCGGTGTACTTGCCCAGTTCGTTAAGCGGGGCTGAGGTTGTTGTCCTCCTTTCCTGTGTTTCTCTCTACGCTGAACCCAGGCTTGGCCTTCATGGTCCTTCTGAAAGAGGATGTCTTCAGATAGAGGACTCTCCTCTGTACAGGAGGATATGTGGCCAAATTACGTCCTCATGTGATGTTTTCTTCATGCAAGTAATGTAGGAAGGGGGCCACAGTAGCTCTGCGGGTGTCTTGGGTCTATTCCAACACTAACAATGGATTTCTGAGCTGGTGGTTAATGTAGCTGCATATGTGTATCAAAGTGAAGTGGACCTGAGGAGAATATTTTTAAATCAAGACTGCTGGCTCTGGAAGGGAAAACACACATGCATAAAGTGACATTTGAAAGAACCGCTATTAGCATATTCTTTTCATACTAATCATAGGCTAACTGTTTGCTCCCTAAAAGGGAGGCTGGAACTCAAGTTGTGTGTTTCCTTGTTCTATTAGTCATGCACTATTGCATCTAAAGCTTCTGTTTTAGACCGCCTCCTTTGTCCACAATGAAAAGGGAGATGTCCTTATATTATAAGCAAATAGAAGTTAATGGATCCTGACTTTGGCATAAAAGCACTGAGTGGTTTTCTTCTCATTTTCTTTTGTGAATGGGCAGACCACACAGCGTCCAGCAATATTCATTAAGTCATTAGCACCTGCTTCTTTGGTATTCTGACGTCATTCTGAAGGCTACAAGTGCCAATTATAATCTTATCACATTCAAGAGAACAGTGGTTTAGTGAGAGACAGCAGCAGGCTGAGTGGCATCCACTGTCCTTCCTTAAACTGTTTACAGTGAAAGGCAAAAACGGTTTGAGTAGTCAAATCAAACTGCTTGCTGCCATGGGGAGGATTTTGTGGGTCAACTCCCTGTGGGGGAACTTCATAGCAAAATGCACACCACTACCCCACTGTGGGTAGAAAATGAACAGCACATCTTTCATTGGGACACTCTGGATATATATCTCAGATTTAGGATGTTTCCTGTACACTGCAGACATTTAGCAGCATTTCCCTGCAGGCCTCTTCGATCTCTTGAGAAATCACCAGCTAAATCCCAAGCTCAAAAAGCTTAACTGTCACTAAAACTTGGTTAAATTCAATTAATATGCCATCATTTAGCAGTAGGCTGGTGTTTTTTAAAACAGGCTATTGTGTAAGATATGCTTCACTTGGAAAGTTGAGTAAACCTGGAATAAGAGATACTAAAAGAATGCCAAGGGGGTTCATCATTCTGTGGAGTCCTGGCCCAAAGATGACAGAAGCAGAGACTGGCAGGTTTGGTATATCTAGATCCACTTGCAACCCAGCCTAATGCATGTTTTCTTGGAAGTAAGTGCCACTGAATTTTGATGCAGTTTCCTTCTGACTAAATGTGAGTGGGATTCTAGTCCTGTCATCTAGTTTTTGATGTGGACACATGATCCTTCTTTTCATATTATGTTTAGGGGACCAGAATAATATGCATGGCCTCATAAAATTTTGACCACTGAAATATTTGCTTCCCCTGCAAAGTATGATTTTGTGTCTGGTACCTTCCCTTGTCTGGCGCCCTCCAGTTGTTTTGGGCATAGGCTTTGACAATAATGGGAACTGGAGTTCAATGTGTCTGGAGGGCATTGAATGGGAGAAGGTGGATATATAAATGCCACTGGTGCATTCTGAAAGAGCTATATGCTTAAAAATCATGTTGCTATTTATCCACAGAATGACAGACATGCTTGGCAATGAAGAATTATACTTGGAAGCATTGTGGTCCAATTGGAGCAAAAATGGTTGACCTGGAAGTTGCTGGGAAAGGAATCCATGTCATTTTCATATATCAACACTGACTTGGATGAATAAGAACCAGACAAGCGATGCAATCAGGAGCCCCACACCAGTTCTTACTGTAAATTCGAATGTGAATCCACATGGAATTCTTCACACATCCTACACAAAGTATGTCAGAAAGGAAGGTTCATCTCGTGATGGCCCAAGACATTTTGCTGCCTGGGTTGGAGCAACAAATGGCAATTCCACTGCCCCTCTAGCCAAGGAGCATGGAGCCAGTCAAGTCATTTTGGTACCCGTGGCAGGAAAGCCCACAAGTGTTTCTCCCCATTTCTAGCAGAAAAATACAAGAATAAATTAAATAATTCTAAAGTCAATGATATTAGGGCAGGGCAATCTTATGGCCCTGGACAGCATCAAGAGGGCCAGGGGGTTATTTGGATTCCCAGCCACAAGGTTGGAAAGAAGCTGCAACCTGACAGCTGGGGATTTACACTTGGATCCCACCCTCCCTCCCACAGCCAGCAGAGAAAGAACCCCGCTGGCTGGACCTTTGAGGTCAGAAGGGTGAACTCCATTAAGGGCTTCAGGGATTGGGAAACCGGTGCTGCCAAGGTACAACACCTCCTTCCAGTGCCCCAGCCTCTTTTCCTCCCCCTCTGAAGCACCACAGCTAGATGGCTGAAACTGGCCACTGAGCTGCTTTTCAAGGCAGGGGAGGCGTGCAAGCGAACTTGCCCTCCTCCTCTTCCTTGTTCTGGCTGGTCTTCTCCCCACTCCTTCCAGAACTAAATAAAGTCAATATTATGTTAAAGCTGACTGACTAGGCTAGCTTTGTGGTACAAAAGAAGTGTATTTCAGACCTCAGTAACAAAGGAAACAAGCAAAGTTGGAATACTGACCATTAGAGAAATGTGACTTAATGATAGAAAGTTGATTCAAGCTGAATACTTCTCCCTTCCTACTGACTCCATCTTAAAGGTGGATCTTGCTGCTTACAGGCCAATTGCTGGAGTGCCTGACACTTCTCAAGTGGTCCTTTCCTTAACCTGATATCACATGAGTGGATTAATGGTGCTGGGTCCATCTCTCCCTTCTCACCTTGTTCATTACACTTTCCCATGGAAACTAATCCTCAGGGACTGTGAATCTCTGGGTTCCCTGTCCTTGGCACAGAATTCCAGCTCTGCTTCCACCCCTGAATCAAAATCTGTATCAACAGCCTTTGAACGAACTGTGCCCAGTCCCTACACGGCAAAGGGTGCCCATAGTCCCCAAGTCTGCAGTCTTCCCATCCTGCACCTCCCCATTCAGGGAGTGACAGGCAGCCTCACTAATGCACCCTAAATAACTAACCATTAGCTGCCCTGGCATGACATGCAAAATCACCCTGCATCATTAGCCCATGCCAGAAGCAGTGCAGTCTGACTAGCACCAGCCATTTTGCACGAGGCGGCTGATGCCACGCTTTGCCTCTCCGATTCTGCACTGACCTGCAGTCTGGGATGCCTGACTTAAACTTCCGTGGCTCGATCCACATCCCCTCATTTCCCCTGTAGCAGCCTTCGTGCAAACTTCTGCCACCTGAGGTGAGGAAAGCACCAAGCTTTGACTGTCATGCTCCCCACTCTTCCAATCTCCTTCCATCCCCCTCTTGTATCTCTTCCCCCTACATGCACTTTATCATGTCCCCCATCACCTTTCCATGTTGCACTGTACCTGAAGTAGAGGCATCACCTCGCCTAATGTGAACACCAGCCCTGTGCTATGGAATAGAAGAGGGGTGACTTTCCAGAGGATGAGTTTCTTGCATTAATTCCCAAGGGCTACATTATCACTGCTTGGCTAACCTGAAGTCTGACAGACAACACTTATCTTGTATCTCACATTAAGTCTGCCATTACTCTTTTTTAGGACAGTTTGCACAAATGCTGTCCTCCCATTTGATTAATATCACACACTGCCAGGACTGCTACCCCTATACCTTTCCAAGACATTTTGCTAACATTTGACTGCTATTAACCTCGCTACAGAATAGACTGGTAGTCACACATGTACTCTTTGCATTGCACCATTCATCATGTAGAATCCCCCACCCGCTGCTTCTTTTGCTGTCTCGAGAGTGCCAGAAGAATCCTAGGTCTGTAAGGACTTAAATTTGATTTGTGTTGTTAAATATGGGGAATGCAGGAACTGACTGGCAGTGGAATGACAGGGTCTCTTAAGGTGAAGAAACTAAGAAGCACAAACCTGCTAATTTTGGTTTCTCCCTGTTTCTCATTTTTCACATCCAAGTTTGGTTCATCCCAAGCACGGAGACTTTTAAAAATCTCATGAAAATTAACATGCATTCTTCCTAGTATTCTTCCCAATATACTCACCTTTGCACATGTGTTTGCAGAATATGTGCATTTTTGCAGGCAATTTTCCTAATTTAATGCATTTAAACCATAAATGCTTTTCTGTGCATTTTTCTTTCCACAATTTTGTGCGCTTTTAAATTGGAGAACACCATTGCAAAATTCAGAAAACGGCAAATTTTGTAGGATAACTGAATTATCCTCCATTCCTAAGGGAGTAGATAACTCTAGCCACAGGCTGAGAGGACTAGCCATGAACTTGCTGGCAGTCATCCAGTAGAAGGCTCAGAAGAGAGCTTGGCAAACAAAGGCAGCCATAACACGTGGTCACTCCCCTTCATTCATTACAAGTCAATAACATCTGATAGCTGTGGTGGACCACAGCAATTAAAGCCATAAAATGTAATATGATGAAATGCAATTAAAACGTTTAACATTATTGTGTAAAACAAAACTTAAATACAATCTATCAGCTATTCCAAGATTTAAAATACAGTAACAGGTCTAAACAAGGAAAACTGAAAGACTAAAATGTTTAGGAAAAAGGAAGTTTTTGCCTTGCACTGAAGAGTACCACTTAGGCACTGGGAGGGCCTGTCTGGGAAGCTGAGTCCACAACTGGGTTGTCCCAGCTACTATGAAGAGCCAGTGTGGTGTAGTGGTGAAGAGCTGGGACTGGGACTCAGAGGATCTGGGTTCTAGTCCCCACTCAGCCATGGAGCCAACTGGGTGATTTTGGGCCAGTCACAGACTCTCAGCCCAGCCTACCTCACAGGGTTGTTGTTGTGGGGATAAGATGGAGGAGGAGATGTAAGCTGCCTTGAGCCCTTTGCAGGAAAAAGGCAGGAGATATATATATATATATATATATATATATATATATATATATATATATATGTAGCTACCCCTCCTACCCATGGCAGGAGAAGGGTCTCTAAAGAGGGTCTGGCCAGAGGTATATGGGAGGAGCTCACCTGGCCCCATACCATTTGGGACTTTGAGTCTCAATACCAGTACTTTGTGTTGGGCCTGGAAATGGTATGGGAACCAGTACAGATGGAAAATACTGGCATGATATCATCCCATTGGCCATTCTCCATTAACAACAATCTTACTGCCCAGCACTGGATGGGCCGGAACTCTGGTAGCTTAGAAAAGAGGGAGGACTGTGGATGAAAGAATGGAGATACTTGAGCCTGCTCCGCAGCTAAGCTATAATTGGGCTGTCTTCTGTATGAGCCTGGGACCCATCAGAATAACTTTGCCTGGTAGAGTGAGATAATGGAAAGTCACTTCTGTCTGTGACAGCTGTCCCCGGGCTGAGACCCTCCAGAGGTTTTGGACTGTGGCTCCCATCGGCCTTTTTGATATGATCAACTGAGAAGGATTATGGGGTTTTGTAGTATAAGACATTTGGAGGGTATGAGGCCAGGGAAGACTGGCCTAGGAGTAGGTGGACCCAGGTATTTTTTACACAGGAAACAGACATGATAAGTGGTTCCAGAAGGCGGGTTTCTAAAATGTATATTTCTTTATTGAGGGACTTCTCTTTTCAGTTCCTGAACAGCGCTTAAGGGAGCAAACATCAATAATACAGCTGTAAAACTAGAACAACCAAATTGTAAAACAATCTAACCAGATATAAACACAGTGAGCCAAGAGCAAATTCAGGATCAAGCAGTATATGGGTAAGTCAAGAGCTGGATTAAATATCAGAGTATTTAAAGCAACTACTGAAAGGAAGAAGGTAATGATTTAAAGTGTTATGAGTGTGTTCCTTTAAATGTTGTTAAGGTTCAGAGAAGATGGGGATGAAGGGGGGGTGAGTGAGTGAGGTGATTGGTTGGTGACTGAGAGTGTGTGGGCGGAGCTTGAATGTGGCAGCTGGGAGAGGGAGAGAGAGAAGTTGTCAGTCCTCCATCTGTCAGTAGGTAGCTGGCAGTCAGAAGTGTGGTCAGCCGGCAAATCTACAGAATCTGAAGAGGCAGCTTTCTCTTTAGAATCCTAGGTAGTGCTGCGAAAGGCATCTAAAATTTTAAAGAAGGAAGTAGAATATACGGAGGACATATTAGCAAATAGGGAGCATCAAGTATTATGATATTGCCAAGTATTATAAGGGTGTGAGAGGTAGAAGCTGATAGATATCTGAGTTCAGAAGCGAAAGATTGACCTGAGAAAAATAAAATAAAGACGGGCGGAAGTTCATTCAGAAAAGAAATGATTTGAGAATGAGGAGTGAATTTGAAGGGGAAAAGTGAGATCCATCAGTCAGAAGATATTAATGTAATGAATTGGCTGGTATCTCTGGGAGGCAGGGAAGGGTTAACTGTCATGTTGGGCAAATGCTGGAAAAACCAGGGGAGTCAAGGAATAGGCTCTTGTTATGCAGGAAGAGGAGACACCAGAAATTATGCCCCATGGACAGGGGGGATAGTTGCAAGGAGGTGCAAATGAGCAACACCTGGAGTAAAGAACTGGCCATCAGCCCATGGATTAGCTGACCCAAGCCGTGGGGGTAGGGGTGGGATAAAGCCAGGGGCATGGAAAGGCTCAGGGTTCCTCTTGGAGGAAGGGTCTGCTTTTGCTGCCATTGCTCCGTGCTACCCTGTCCTGCCTGTGCCTGAAGCCGGTATAATATTTGAGTGTATAGCTGAGGCCAGGCTGCATTTTATTATTTTCTGGGTCTGAGTGGGCCAACAGAGCCTGAGAGTTGAGTTGCTGCTTTCCAAGTCCCCCTTCCCTTTTCTCTCCTCCCTTTGGTCCCTTTTTATCCTTTTAGCTCTATTTTTAGTACCTTCCACCGCTATATTTTATCCTTTTAATAAAGCTGTTTTTCCTCAAAGCTTGGGTTTGCCGTGTGCTGAATCCAGTGTCTGGTCCAGGGAGATTCTGGGTGGGATTTCAGCTGCAGTGGTTGTGGGAGTGGGAAACCTCAGCTTTCCACTACGATTAATATACACTGTTTTATTCAGTATGGAAATAAGCTACAGAACATCTTGAAAACAATACGCTGTCTGTACAAATAAAGTTATAGTCATGTAGTTTATGTAGTTCTTGGCTCCCTCAAAACAAATCAAACACATTGAAACATTTTGGAATAAAATGTTTAGGAACATGAACTGAAATACAAAATTAGACATGAGTAATCAAACTAATCCATATGTGGGACAGAACAGACTCATGGAGCCAAAGTATATAAAAGTGAAATAGATTCATCCACCTTGGTGGTGGAATCAACAGACATGTTCAAGGTTGCATTTCTTGAGGGTCAAAACAAACATTATTGAAAATGTGTATCTAGCAGATTTATTATTATTATTATTATTTTTTAGAGCACTATACGAGGCCTGATCCGAAGTGGGACCATAACATGGGGGTGGATTGCCCCCCCCCCCCGCCGCTGCTGCATCTCTTCTGGAGCCTGGAGCAATAATAAAAAGGATAGCTGCTGGACCCCCATCTAATGTCATGTCTGGTTTGGCTCTGAGATGGGCTGAGATGAGGCTTGTGTGAGTCTCATGCCCTGGTTTTCTGAAGTGAGCATTCCCCTTGCCATGTCTCCTCTTCTTTTCCCAGAACTCTTCTTCAGGCAGGGCTTGGTCCTGGGCCTGAGCAAGGCTGAGGGTGTACAAGGAATGCATGTGCCTTGATATGCCCCATTGGGGTAGAGGATTCTGACTTTGGCTCTGGCATGAGGTCATGAGTGGAGCAGGGAGACAACCAGAAGTAAGCCAGCTGTATTGCATTCCTAATCTGAAGGCCCTGATTACATGAGATAATAAATAAGAATGTGATGAATAAAGAATAAGAAATAAATAAATCATATACACAAAGAATATAATAAAATGTTTATCTAGAGAGTGCTGCTTTTCAACAACATGCTATTTTATCAGAATATCCTGTCAGGGGATAATAGCAAAAGCAGCAATAATCCTCTGCCCCCAAACAGGCAGCTAATAGAAAACAGTGTGAGTCAACTCAGGCAGGATTATTTTTGTTCATAAAAAAGGCAGATCTGTATAGCCTGAAGTGCCTCATGCTGCCTAATCTTGGACACTAAGCAGGGTCAGGCCTGGTTAGGATCCAGATGGGAGACTTGAACTCTGCATTGAGCAAGTGGTTGGATCCACTGGCCTTCTAGGTTCTTCTAACTCTATTATTCTCTGTTTGTATTTTGGATATTTTAGTAGGCTACCGTTTCATATGTCTGAAGTAACAACTGTAGCAACAACTGTAGTAATTACAGTATCTCATCAGCATTATTATTCTATATAAATAATTCCATATAAAAGTCACTCTGACCTGTGGTGATTCATGTCTTTAAAGCAGTCAGTCCTGGAGTGTACTTGGATTATGCGCTTTGTTGTCCCCTCCTCCCTCCAATTAACAGGTCTCAATTGACTACTGCAATATTGCAATTACAATCAACTCTCTCCTACCAAAGTTTTCTTTTCGGTGGCTGTGACATTCAGATGATTCACTACCAGGATCATATCATTATATGAAAGAAATAAACCTGTCCAGCTCTGTTAGTCTTGTGAGCCATAAAATCTGTTTCCCAGGGGACTGCAATAGTGAATTTAATAAGCCTTTGCAAGACCTCAGTTGCAAGATGAAACTGACACCTGTCAGCTCTCAATAGCAGCAAGCCCTGTGAAAAAATGGGCATTCATGGACAGTTCTGCATGATTGGCTGCTGGGAAAGTTTGCATCCAACATAGAGGTATTGTATGCCCTACTTAAGAAAGGGCAGTCCTCTATGTGCTCTGTTTGAAGGGCTGACCAGTCAAAGTGGGCTCCATGATAAAGAACCTTAAGAAGGCAGAGCAAATGGAGGCCTTGGAGTTGTTCATCAACAAATAGTACTGGTCAGGAGCCTGAGAAGACACAAGGATCACCTGATCAGACTTCCCCACTACAGTGAGATGTATTGCACTTCTACTGAAATGACACTTACATACTTGTGCAAATTTCATGTACATATGCATTCTTTTTTGGTTTGATTTTCAGTGATGCATTTCCCCTTTCATGACAATGTGCAGGTGACCATCCTAATCCACAACTCCTGAGAAAGTGGCATCCTCCCTGGTAGGTAACAAAATGTGAGACATTCACACAATGGGGGCTGCTTGTGAAACTGTTTATCCTGACTTCAGGTCCCTGTGAACTAGCTATAAATGAATGAAGGAACAGTGTGAACTTGACTAGGAAAGGTCCACTATAGCAACAAGGCTGATGGGAATCCCATCCCCCCCCCATATTTCTTTTCTAAAAATATAGCCACCCATCCTGCTAGTCTAGCAAGTGTCCTTTATGCATCCTTTGGGAATTAGTATTTCACCACCCAGACTTGACAAATGGAAGTTTGCTTGCTTGCTTGCTTGCTTATCATATTTCAATGGCACCCCTCAAGCTCAAAGACTCCCTGGACATTTCACAAAATCAAAAAATACAAAAATTAATATGAAACAGTCCGTATAAAGTCACAATAATACAATTAATATTAATAAAATAAAACAATGATCCACCCACCATGACCATAGCTACATCAATGTAGCAGTACAGTAATAAAATATAGTAAAATGGAAATAAAAATCTAACTATTAAAATAGTGGGAAAATAAAAAAGTTTTCACCTGGCACCAAAAAGAACAAAAAGTGGGTGTCAGGTGAGGAACTGATTCCACAGATGCGGTGCCACAGCTAAGAAGGCCTTTCCCCCAGAGGCCACCCTGCTTGCTTTCTCTGGAGGGGGCTGTCTGAGAAGTCCTCCACTGATGATGTCAGAGTTTGGGAGGACAAGTATGGAAGGAGCCATTTCTTTTGCAAACAAATCATACGTTTGATTGAGACTTATGACAGACCCTACTAAATTCAACACTTGCAGAGTTTTCACAGAGTCCAATTGTGCCCCTGAATTAAAACAAAATTTTAGATGATAAGCAGTCCATTAGCAAAGACTTCTGACAAACATTCAGAGAATTTGGTGGTCTGCTTTTGAAATGCACATTGATTTTCATAGTATTGTCTTTCCTGTGGAGTCTGAAACACACCTGTGGACCCATAGCCTGAACTGCTGTGCTCAAAAGTTAGAAAATACAGCTGGAAATACAATTCTTCCATACCGTCCTTTTAAAAACTAGCCAACATTTTCATGAGAGATGGATTTGTTTTAGTGAAGCTAGTGGAAAGCAATTCCGTATCCATGTGGACAACTTTATTTACAGATGCCACAGCCAACAAGATGGAGCATATGCCCTTAAAGAAGGTCTTTTGGGAAAAACATGGAGAATTTTTTAGCATCTTATAGGGAACATTGAGGATAGTCCAACAAAGTTATGAAAAAGTTGGATGAGGGAAGTGAGTTCCTTTGGAAGGATGCTGGAAAGATTTTTTTTTGCAAAAGTGAACCTTTAGACACACCCACATATTCATATTCATATACATATTTTCAGTCAAACTAATTTTTACTATTGGGCATTTGTTTTCAAATCTCTAAGTAGATTTACATGTCAGACTAGCAGAAAGGGAGAAATCTGCCAATTAATTTTGGTTTCTTATTTTCCCAGTCTTAAGCCCAGTTCATCTCATTTTCAAACAAGTTTGATTTATAAAAAATTCAGACAAATTTTTAGTTTTTTTTAAGTTCCGATAAAAATGTATAGACACTCTTCATGAATATTTGTCATAGTAAATATCATTTTAAATGCTATTTCCTCTAACCTACACTGTACACTGTTTCCTAATATACAGAAAAATGTATATGAGGATTTGTGTGTAGGTTTGAAAGTGAGACGTTGATGATGTTTGCCTTAAAACTTACTTCTCTACAGTCCAGTACACTGGGTACTGTTTATACTTCATTTTTTGTGTATGTGTGACTTTCCAGAGTCTATTCTTCATGCAATACTCTATTCCTCATAAATACAGTATTACTCTCTGGATCATGTACCTACCACCTGTTGGCATTGGGGAAATGCCTTAACCATTTGGCTCGTTCAGCTGGTGCATAACAATGTCAGAAGGATAGGCTGGATGTTTTCAAGTGTGTCATAGTTCCTTACTGGGCTGTAGATGATGCTAAGGGATCTGAAATTATTTCAGAAGACAGGAGGCTGGCAGTACCTGTCACTTCCCAAAGAGTCTTGTCTAGCCACGTAGCACTCCTGTCTCTAACTCCTACCAGTCGTCTCAGATGGTGAATTAGTGCAAGGTGATGCTAAGCAGTTCCAAATGTGCACCCAGCCTGAAGAGATGCACTCTGCCTAGCTGTTCATGTGCTATTTGCTCTTGTATTTCTTGCAGAGACCCTGGTCATGAGGTTGTGTAACAGCTCCTTTTCAGTCTGCATTAGGCACAACAAATTTTGGGAGGGACTGTAGAGATGGTATGGCTTTCCGTGACATGTGCATTGTCATCTGCTCCCAGATGTACGTAGCAGTCATGTAGAAAGCTATCCTGGAGGGGCTGTGTAGTGTCTTCTCACATCTGTCCCCAGCAGCTCACCAGCCTAGAAAGACAGAACAGATTCGCCTGCCCGTTTTGGTTCCTACAACGAGCCTGCGGGTGCACTGCATGGAACTGCCTGCCCGCTCAAGGACCCATGAGATCAGTGGGACTTACTTCCAAGGAAATGTGCTCAGTGTTGGTGCTTCTGGGGTCACCAGCTTTAAAAGAGAATGTCCTCAGTTGTCTAGGGTAGAACTTCGATCCCAGACTTGACAAGAGAGAGGTTTTCAAAACAAACATTTTAGTATTAAGAACAAACGTCCATTCCTAAGACGCTTATCCCTCCAAAGACCAACATTTGTTTGACGAAAGAAATCTAAGTAAACTGAATGGAAGCTTTTGCTGTATTCTCCAAGGCTCATGAATTACCTGCTGTACTGCCAATGGTAATTGAACTGTACAAAAAACAGAAGTCCCTCCATGTCTTTTTATTTAGTAGGCTAGAATTTTTCAGCTGGATTTTTCTCAATATTGAAGCCTTTTTTGAATTTGTGACCTATTTATGCACATTTTTCGTAAGTATTTATTAACCAAATTCTTCCAGATAAAAGATTGATGTAATATTTAAAGTGGTTGATACAATTACTCCCCCCCTTTTTTTTTAGCAAAACATAAATACATACAATTAAATACAAAAACATATCCTTCAAAATATATCAATAATGTTAACATCTAAACCCCAACTAATAACTTAAAATAACAATAAACACTGTGCGCCCGGGTTGATACAATTACTAATACAAAAAGCACAAGGACAAAATGGAAAATTCCTTCCATGAAGCAGAAAATATGAGTCAAAGATCTGATGATATCGTCTCAAATGATCTTATTTAATGATTACATTTTGAGCTATTAAAAAGAATGAAAATCTGGCCACTTCCTGACTGATTTATTTGAACAGGCCACAGATGATGTTGTTGTTGCTATTTGCAGGATTCAACCAAATGAGCTCTAACCCAAAAGACAGGAATTCGGGGTAGGGTTGCATACCGACTGCTGCATTTGTAGAGCAATGCTCTGCCAAAGAAGTGATTGGAGGTGTTCAATAGATGAAGGGAAATCAGGGCTGGACTGGGCCTGTGTCCTGCCTCTTGTGCTTAGGGAAGGTAACTGGACCGTCAGAGTCAGCTCACCTTGCCAAAGGCATTTTAGGCAGAGCCTGCTTATTAAGTGTTACATGCTAGCTGCTGGTCTCCTCCTTTGTTAGTATCCTTTCCCGCTGGCCATAGAGTTGAACTGTATGCGTGTGCAGAGACCCTGTTTCTGTACTGGGATCACCTTTTATTCTGTGTGCATGGCATATTTGTTTTCTAAGGCAGCATCTGAGGCTAGGTGGAGCTGTGAGAGCCATCAGACCAGAAATGATATCCTAGGGTCCAGATGAAGACTGGCTCCCCCCCACCCTTATTTTCTTACATTGACTTTAAGGAAGGCACAATCCTGGTTTCAAGTAGTAGAACAAAGTAATGTTTGAATTGGCTTATTCCCTGTCACTGATATTCAAAAAAACATTGAAATAATGGCACCATTCCAGTTGGTTGTCATATTTCAGCTGCCTGTTCTTACTCTTTGAGGTCCTTTCTTCCAAGTGTTCCTGGGCTCACCAAGTTCCTCTTCCTTTTTGATATCCCAAATTTTCTCCCTGTTTCTTGAGAGCTGTGCTTTCCTGTCACCTGTTAAATGTGTATTTATTTTTCTCTTCTGGGGCCTTCATCTGTCCCATTCTGGTCTCTGTTTTTTTGTTCTCTTTCCTGTCTGCATTAGCTACCAAGTCAAACCCAGCTCCTGGGGGAGATTAAAAGTTTGTTTAAGCAAAATATGTTTTACTGTGAGTTTTAAAATAGAAAAAGAGTGACCAAAATGAGGAAAGGTTACAATGTTTGGGGCTTTAATGTAGAAAAAAGTGGGTGTTAGGCACATAAAAAGATATATGGTTATGCAAGGTGTGGTAAAAGTGGATGGGGGGAAGATATTTTCCTTCTTCTTTCATAATACCCAAAGTCATCCCATGAAACTAAATGGTGGGAGATGTAGGACAGAAAAAATGGTCTTCTTTGGTCTGAGCCAGTGTGGTACTTTTGATAGTCTAAGAACTTCTGTCCGTGCAGTGTATAACCTGGCGCTTTATGGAGAGTTCTTCCTCTGGTTTATCGCAGGAGGATTAGTGTGTTTGTCATGTGATGTGCCCCTACAACCATGTTCCTGAATGCTCCATTATACAAGGTGGCACAACACAAAGTGGATGGAGCAGAACTGGGATACTAACCGAGCCTTCTGCAGTGAATAAGGGGGCATCCAAGAAAATAGCTGACTTTCCTTGTGGACTTTCGTTTCCATTCATGAAAATGGCTATAAAGCATAGGAGAGGCCTTGAAAGGTGATGATAAGTGCTAAGGGGCAGGGAAACTTTCATGAGCACTTGAGAAATGCTTCATGCAGAGAAGCCCTTACAGAAAACTTTGATGAGGCTTTCTGAGAAAAACTCTCCTGCAAACTGAACCTACCACGGTAACGATCATGTTCTTGAGCAGTAAACTTGGAAGGGTGGTTTTATTAATGATTTTGTTGAACAGAATTGGTAATCAGGACAATATAACTGAGAGGGTAATCACAACTTACTTTAAAGCTCTTTAAATTAAAGAGGCTTCAGGCTGACTTATAAGTGTGCACGTGTGTGTGTTGTGTGGGAAACGCTATCTTTTACTCGGTTTTCAGCTTGGCATTATATGCGATTTCTCCTGGTGCTTTGGATCCTTTGATGAAAAGGAACAGTAATCCTAATACTAATATTGCATGAAATATTCAATGAAATTAGTTGCTTTGGAAGCACAAGTGCTTACTTGCTTCAATCATTATATCACTCTCATCATTGTGGTATTTGGAAATCTATTTACATGGAGAAGCAAATTGAGCAGTTAACAAACAGCCTTGTTATTTTCCCTGCCACAGAAGTAGCAAAGACAAAGAGGGAATGCAGGTAGTCTGTGTATGCGCCCATACTATGCATTGGTGCTTATCTTTAAAGGAATGCATAGCTAGAAAAAGTGTTTGTGGAATAAGTATGTGGCATTCAGAGTACTGCAGCAGTCCAGCTAAAGGGACATAGGAAACTTTAAGAGGACACACATCCATTGGACAGGATTCATTGCACTGTAGAAACTGTGTGTGCACACACATGTGTGTATGTGTTTCTGCCATGTCCATTCTGGATAAAGTCCAGTAAAAGTGGACTTACACCAGGGAATGTGCAACCTTATTAGCCGTTCTGGTTCCTTTGATATCATCCATCTTGCTATCCTTGAATGCCTGGCAGGATTGGGCTTGAGAAGCACAGTATTCTAGTATCTTGAGTCCTTCCTGAAGGAATGGTTACAAAAGATGAAGGGAACTTCTGTTCCTCCCAGGGACTCTGGATTTCACAAGGGTTACTCAAGATTTTTACCTTCTCCCTGAAAGGTCTGGTGATCATCCTCAAAGGCAGGCTGAATATGGCAGGGGTGCTCAGCAGAAGAGCCATATATAGTAAATGTTAGATGTCTGAGAGCCACAAGACATGAACAAATATTTATTTATTATTATTTATATATTGTGACTTATTTATTTATTCTTGAATTTATATTCTGCCTATTACTGCCAATATGGCCGTCCTAGGCGGCTCACACAATAAAAGTATGAAAGTATGTTCTTGCTTATCAATGGATGATTTTTCAATGTGCATTATTATATAGACACCTGGAACACTGACTGTGAGACACCCTTCCCAAAGAAACAGACCTTTAGAAACAAGAACTCGTCAAAGCAAATGTCATGTTAATCAAAAATAGCAGTTTTTTTTAAACTGATGTCAGAGAGAATCCTGGCAATTACAGTTTAGTGAGAAAGGGTGAGAATTCTTTGTTAGAACTCTAACTTGAAGACCATGTCCTGTCGGGGGCCTTTGATGGAGCTGCAGAAGCGACCAGCAGCAATAAAATAGTTGTCTTCAGGGGCTGTCACATAAACAATACAAATTCTCTTTGGAGCTGCGACTGGTCCCCACTCCCGCCACATTCAGGAAGATGGCCAAGAAACCTTTTTCGAAGTTGGCTTTTTGAAGTCAGGAGGAGCAGTGGGGGACATGCTGGGGTGAGCTCTCATGAGGCTGCCAGCCCAACCAGCAGTCTTCCTGAACTTCTGGAAGCAGATCCTGCAGACCCTCTGCAGGCCTCAAAATAAACTCAAAGAGCCGCATGCAGCTCCTGAGTCTCAGTTTGGCCACCCCTGCCATAGAGTGAACGACAGCAGTACATACAAGGCCGGATTCACTTTCTCTAGGAAGGGTTATATTTTTCACCTCAGCCTAAGTGAGCTCAAGCCTCTTTTGGCCATGACTGCCACCTCTATTCACATCTTCTGACTCCAGAAGAACGCTCAGCCTGTGAGCTTGTTCCTTCAAGCAGAGCACCGTCCCATCCAGAACTGGTTGGGTGACAGCCAGGCCAGGCCCACCAGATGATTCTTGCTAGCACGACTGGCACAATGATGCTCAGGGAGTCAGATGAAGCAGTCTTGCGTTGCCCTGTTCATTTGAGCTAGCAGCAAGCTGCCACCAGGCAAAATGGTAGGCAAGCAGCAGCGAAGCATTGGAAAGCCGTGGTGCGCGCGCACCATGGCTTACCCTCCATCTAGAAGCTAGTCTGCTGCCCTCAAGGTGCAGAGAAAGACTCTTGTGTGCAAGGAAGACCCAGCCACCCACCTGAGCACTGTCTGCACATGGGGCAAGGGTTGGGTGAGTGCCATTTTGGCTTTCGTTTCAGGCAGCAAGATATATTGCACTGGTGCTGTACAAGGATATGAATTCCTCCTGTAACACTGCAGTATCACTGAGAAATTGGTCAAAGACTGCTTGCCTTCTGCTCTTGTCTATTTAGGTTTTCATGCACATGAGCTTCTGCCCTTCAGCTCCAGCTGCAGAGCTAGGCTCCCTGCTGCTTGATGTCGAGTGTGAAAACTTCTCAGCAGAGGGAGTGTGTGTGAGAGAGGGTGGGGGAGAGCGTAGCCCTTTAATGATGCTTTCCCCATATGCCTGGGAAGTAAATCTTCAGCAAGTGATAAAGACAGGCAGCTGGAGACTTGTTTATCGTCTTTAAGGACTGCGGGGAGATAAGCATAAACCTCACTTCAAAACCTCCAGCAGGATTTCTTTCTTCTTCGTGGTCTTCAGGTTAAAGGGACACAAATGATAGTGAAGATGTATTTATGTGAGGCTTTGGGTATTCATTCAAAAACAGATCCCCCCTCCACGTCCCTTTGTGCCTCTAATGTTTATATTTCAGTGCCACAGACTGTTATTTCTTGTCTGTCTCCCCACCCATTTATCACTTGCATCTATGGCACAATTGTATCAAGGAGAGCTGCAGACAATGCAAATCAGCGGACCTTGGGTGAGAATTGCCCTCTATATTAGCAGCTGGGTTTGACTCCATTATCCCCTATCACCCCCCACAAACACCCTGTGTGGGTGGCTGCATAGTGGTCTAAATTTCATTAGGCACAAATGAAAAATATATAGTGCACGTGGACCTTGAAAAGAAAAGTATAGCGGGCATCTGCTTTGGGTGAGCCTCTGCCTTTCTCTTTCATAGGATTGATTGGTACTCAAGTATGGCAAATGTGTTCGATCTTTACCAGAAAAGATCCATAGGTTTTGGCTGGGGTAAAGCACTTAAATAATCAGGGGGTGTGAACTAGGACCCAGCTGTTCAGTTTATATGAGTGGTGCTTGTAGATACCCACTGTGGGTGAGAGCCAGTGCAGTGTGGCAGTTAGCATGTTGGACCTTTCCAACCCACACTCAGCCATGAAACTCACTGTGTGACTTTGGGCCCGTCATAAACAGACATACTAGCCTACCTCACAGGGTTGTTGTGAGTATAAGACTGAAAGGAGGATGTGATAGATGAATCTAAAGTAGGGTGGCCACTTACATATCACCAAAAAGAAAGAAACATATCACCTAAAAAAGAAGAAAAGAGGATGCAAATTTGCATATGCCAATTTGTATGTATAGATGTACATTTAGTAATCACTAGTCTTGTCTCATCATATGGAGAAAACTCTGACTAATTAATTTCTGCTTCCTTTGCTGTCCAGGCACTGACTATTGGTGGGTAACCTGAAGGCCCAGCTCTTTAGATTTGGACTGGGCAGCCCTTCCATGACTATATTCAGACAGTGGTTCAAACAGAAATCTTTTCTCTGTTCAGTAGGATGCACAGCCACTCTAAGTTAAAGGCCTTGGTGATCCAAATACATGTATCTGAATCTTATTTATATTATAGAATAGAACCTACATTTTGACATAAAGTCCATTAGAGCTTCAGAGGAGAACTGATTTAAAAAATATGGAGCTGATTCGCATGTTCTGTTAGCGGTATCACTAGGGAAGTAGGCTTTTTGTTAAATATGTTCCATTCACATTCCATGGATTGTAAGGCATTTCCTATCATCTGCTCATTGATGGAATCAGGTTTTGAAATCAGGATTTTCTTCTACATCCATTAATTTGCATTAACGCTAATGTAAATTAGTATGGATCACCACCATAGGATCTATGTGGCTCAGAAACAGTCCATCTGCTACAGAATTCCCTCGTCAGATTTGTAGAGATGCAAACTGTCACAAGTACACTCCTTTCCTTGTATGGATATGGTGTGCCTTTAACTCTCTGATATCTACTGCTGCCACCAGGAATTTAATTCCAGTCTTTAACTTTTTCCCCAATATTGTGTCCAAGCTGTAAGGCTCCCTTGTTGGACTATGTGGTCCTGAGGATGAGACTCTGGTATTCAAACAGCCTTTGACTCTGAGTTAACAATAAACAAAATAAAACTTTATTTGTACAATAAGTGTGTTGGTTCCAAGATGTTCAGTAACTTATTTCCTTAGGCTTAGTGAATAAAATAATGTATAATAACTTCTGATGAAGATATCTCACTCTTTCCCTTCACAAACAGTCCTCACTCATTTTCTCTTCTGAATGTACTTTGTCCAGTCTTTATTTTATTTATCTCACTTCAGTCTTTCCCTTCTGCACTCAGGTTTCTGTGAACTTCTTTCTCTCACTCCCTTATAATACTTGAGGAGGTCTGAGTCTTCCTAGTCACTAATTCAGTGGTGCCTCATACTTCAAGCTTAATTCATTTCAGGAGGCTGTTTGAACGTTGAATTGTTTGAAGTCTGAAGCAATGTTCCCCATTAGAAATAATGGAAAGTAAATTAATCTGTTCCCAGATCCTAAACAATACCCATTTCGGCACTGAAAATGATCAGAAAGGCACTTACTGAAAAGGCACTGAGAACGATCAAAAAGTCACTGAGAACGATCGAAAACGTACTGAAAATGAATTGCAAAAGCACTGAAGCAATTTTTTCAACATGCCTGCAGTTCAAACTTGGAAGCGTTGTTCAACCTTTGGAACCATCTTATCTAGATTTTAGAGTTCGAACTCTGGAACGTTTGAACTTAGGGACATTTGAAGTTCGAGGCACCACTGTATGTCCTCCAAGTTTTCTACTTCCTTCCCTTTCCTTTGGAATCCTAAATGCCTTTCACAGCACTCAGTGAGATTCTAATGAGAAGGCTGCCTCTTCAGGTTCTGCAGACCACACTTTCTGCCTTCTTGCTCGCCTCTCTCTTCACAGACTTTCAAGCTCCACCCACACACTCTCAGTCACCAGCCAATCGCCTCACTCACTCATCCCCCTCTTATACCCTCCTTGCTCTTTTGAAACTTACCACTTTTAAAGGGACACACACACAACACCTTAAATCATTTCACAACCCCACATGAATTTGTTGTGGGTTTCTGTGACATCCCTCAGTGTGGCTACTGCTTCCCCTACACCCATTCCAGATTGCAATGGATAGATCCTCCTCTGTTTATATTTTATTGTTCAAAGCCACCTTGTGGAGTCTTTTTAGCCTATAATAAATTAAGAAATCATTTTGAATAATTCTGAATAAAAATAATGGTGAAATTAGGTATTTTTAGAAAAACTCTAGTTGAGTTTTGATTAACAGATCCCTCAAACTATACATTGTTGCCAAGGGAAAACCACATTCCTCCAATAAAAAAAGAACCAAAAGGGGTTCCCATCATTACAGAAACGAGGGAGCAGAACTTTGAGAAGCCTCTTTTCTCACAGTTGCCTTGAGATTATTATCAACTGGAATTTATAACTGGAGATCATTACCATAATCTCTGATATTTTTCTCATGAAATTAACCTGTATTTGTTTTATATGCATTTTGGATTTCATTGAAATAAACAGCCTTTCTACTCAAGATACGAGCTGAGCAAGATCCCTGTGTGTGGGCTCCCACCCTCCTGTTTTGCCATCACTAGTCAAGGAGGTGTCATGTTGTGTTTTGATGTCAGATGAAGCATCAGTTAAGTAGGAAGAGGACACAAAAATGAACTAGAAAACATGTTCCCTGCATCCTTCTAATTGGAATCTCCTTCTTTAAAACATGTCCTCTTTAAACAAGTGTCTTGAAAGGCTAACATTGAACTGGGCTGTAGTTTTATTCTCCCATCAAAACTTACATGCCACATTTACTCAGTAGACAAGTCAAAACTGGATTTCTCTCAAGCTGTCAGCATTGCGAGAGCAGCATGGAGCTCAAAAATCAAGCTGGGCCTTCCACTTCCAGCTACTCGTCATCGCGCCAGCAATAAAGATTCTGGAATTGGAGCCATCCAGTGAGATTTCACTAATGTTGATGAGCAAGGCAGGCTGAAGTGCACCAGCCTGTTGTTGCGTCTTCAGCACAACTGGTGGTGTGAAAATCGATTCCCTGTTGATGCATGCTCAGAAAACCAGTGGGCCACAGGTGCCGTTTTCATAAAGTTTTATGATCAGAGAAACACATAAGAAAATGGGATCCTATTGAGGCAGGAAAAAGCTATGCATGCTGCAGAAAACAAGCCTTTCACAGTCGACTTTAAATTTATATATACAATAAAACACAGCAGATTTATAACTAATCTGCTGCTCTTTTTATTGGGCTTACAATATGTTCCCCACACTGCTTGGCACAGAGCTTGTTTGTCTCCAGAGTAATTTGTCTTTCTGCTGAGGTGAGTTGACGATGCAATCATGCTGAATATGATAAGCTGTAAGAAGGCCTCCCGAACTTCAGCCATGGTAAGGTGGCTTAGCTCAGCCCATGCTGAGTCAGGTCCAGAGTAGGCCCCGGCTTAGGTTCTGGACCAAAGCTCTTTGAAAATGCCTGCACTTGAAATAAAATGGTTGAATGGGAGAAACATAATTAAAGTGCTACATGAACAAAGTTTTTCCTAATTGCCATGACTGGAAAAGAGTTCTACAGGAGGGCTCTTTACAGGATTTGTCTTCTTCTGATGACACCAGCAATGAAGATATATGCTGTTAATACAAACACCTGGTTACTTACAGATATACAAGTAGCTAAGCATATTGGGAGCAAATTATTATCCTAAGTCTAAGTATATTGTTGGTCAGCCTTACATAGTGTTAAGAAACCGATTGCTAACGTGATATTTAGGACTGGCATAGTTGTCTTAAAGAAAGGATGGCCACAAACACACACACACACATTCACACACAAACATTAAGACATAATGAAAATGCAACTGTAGAAGGAAAATTGCTGCTTTGGTATACCTGGGCAAAATCGAAACAGGAAAGAGTGCCTGAGGCTTACACCCAGCCGCTCTTGTCCTCCTTAGGTGTAAGGCCCAGGAAACTGGACCACAACCTAGAGTTCATTGCCAGGCCATGAAGACCACACTGGTGGGAGGACCAGCTGGAGCACTCTCCCAGAAGGAGCTGCTGGCAAGAACAGGGCAGCTTGAAGATGGCTGTCCGAGCCTGGCCCTTCAGTGGTTCCACCCTTGTAGCTGGATGCTGACAGCACTTCTGAGAAGGTGGTGCCAGTTTCTGAAGTTTCATGCTCTTGCAGGCTGAGGGACAGGGTGAAGCTCCAGGGGAGTCATCCTCGAGAACCAGATGATGGGAGAGTTACATCCTCAGGTCAGAATGTTACAGAAGGGATGGTCACGTGTGCATGTTCTGGCAAACCTCAGGGCGTGCACAAGAGACCAACTGTTCTGGCTGGACTGGCAGCCCGGAAGCCAAGGACGAGATGTGTGCAGGGGAGGGTGGCTATTCTGGCAGGACTTGCAGTTCAGACTCTGACAACGAGATGATTGTTGAAACTGACCCAAATCTAGCTGTGGTTCAAGGCCCCCAGAACCTGCCTGTGCCTGCTATGGGAGAGACTAGTTCAAGGGCAGCTGGGAGGCCAGTCAACCTGCCCATGGGAACAAGGAAGAGCAATCACATCTTGAAGGGGGAGATTTAGAGACAGGGAGTCTCTCAGATGGCTGTGCTGCCTCCAATTTTCTTGTAATTACCTCTGAGGAGGTGGGCCCAATAGTCTGTCTTCAGAGTCATGGGGTCTCTGAGGGAAGAGTGCAGGTGTGCCCAGTTCCACAGCTCTCCTCCCACCAGGGACAGACTGTGTAGGATTAATAAGGGCACCTTTGGGCGAAGAATGCCAGAAAGGGTTCAACATTTTGCTTTGCGCATGCTCAGAGACTTACATGTAAAATAAAGCCATGTGGAAAAGGAGTGCTGGGGAGAGTATCATTGCTGGAAGGGAGAAGCTCGGCTGGCAGCATGAAGTGGTGTCACCTGACCTATCTGAATCCTTGGGGCTTTCCCTGGGGTAGTGTGAAGCCTCACGACTGGAGGCATGATTGGGTTGGTAGTTGCTTGAGCAGGCAGGGTGTGCCTGAGCGGGTAGTGCGTAGGGACAGTGTTCTATTTCATGGCGTTTTGGTTTCACGCCACATGCTTCCAAACTTGATCCTGGCTGACTGACTCTCGGTACTTGTGAGTCCTTGCTTAAATTAAGTTCTGGCCTTTATAGGTAGTATATGCACATCTCTCCATTTTGACAAAGGATTCTTCAACGACCCCACATTTAATAGGAAAGTCGGATTAGGAGTTCACAGGCAAACCTTTCTCTCTCAACTTCTTTGGGGGAAACAATGATCAGGTAATATTCGTATTAAGGCTTACCTTACCATGTTGTTAGGCAAGGGTTTCCTCCAGAAGTTCTGGACTGCAACTCCCATAATTCCTGGCAACTCAACATGCTGCATGAATGCATGAGAGCTGTCCTTCTTATTCGTCGCACGGGCTGGCAACCCTTTAGGACTGCAACTACACAATGCATGTGTAATCTGCGAAACCTTCAAGCCATGGGAGGTGTTATACCTAACCTAGGTGAACTGCTTAGAGAAAAATTTTAATGTAGTCAGTGGCAAAAAAGCAAATATTTATTTATTAAATCCATAAGTATAATCAATATTGCCACCAGCATTTCTGAATAGTTCCTTTTTTAGAAAGTGATTAGTTATTAAAGGCAAGGGGTGAATCGAGGTGCCAGAATTAAGATGATGTTTGGTGGCACCTGGGCAAAGAAATCTGTCACTGATCACAGATCTCAAGATGAGTGTCTATGGAGACAAGGGTAGGGGGGAAATGTTCTGTCCAACCAGCTAGTTCTGCCTTTTGTGCATTTGAGACATGTACGTGGATGACTCCAAGTGCTCCTGTTTAGGTGATACTCACGGCCACTTTTCCTTCTTGGAGAAGGTGATGCATTTCAGTTGGTTTTCCAAGGAGGGTTATGTTTAGGAGATCTATGCAGTATTCCAATTATATTGACTTCCCTGCTTTCAGGGTGTTTTTTTTTTAAAGAGTTAATACATAAGCTAGGAGGCTGCAGGCATTCTTTATATCAGCACTGACTTAATCCAGATCATGATAGGGTATTCCTTCACCAACAAAAAATCAAAAGATATTAAGGGAAAGAGTTGCCATTCAATCATCTGCTAAAAAGAAATGTTTTCAATCTGAAATAAATCAATATGAAAGTGATAAGAAAAATGGGCTTTTCTCCAAGAATTTTGCACATTGCTGTTTGAAAGAGGGATCCAATAGCAGACTTTTAAATAAAAATTAGATGATACGAAGTAATTACAAGAAAATTGGAGGCAGCGCAGCTAAAGCATAACCCCAAGCAAAGACAGACTCTTCACAGTCGTTTTCTGTAAACAGCATCTGCTTGAAAATTAAATTCTATTCTTCTATATGCATAAAAATTGGCACCTGTGAGGAAATCTGGAAATAATGCCAGAACGATTGCAGTCAGCAGCAGCAGGAGTATCCATGGCAATGGCATCGGACTTGAAAAGCAGCTCAGGATGCATTTTTGGCTGACCTGCTCTCTGTGATTGATGCAGAAAATATCGCTAAGTAGGTGCTTTGACATTTCATTACACATTTGCAAAAGAGGAACATGAAGGTGCCTGATGATAGCGCAGGTGCTCAGAGATTGCCCATTGATTACTGCAGTTTTCCTTCATCTTTCCTCCAAGGAGCTCGGGGGGGGGGGGGGCAGCATCTTCTCCAGAACATTGTTATACAACAGCTATGTGTGGTAGGTGAGGAATAGCCCCTCCCCCCACACGCGCGCACACACACATACTGGAAGAACAGCTGAAATCTTACCAGTTGCCACACTGCAGGTCATACTCCGCTCTGCGCTGCAGAGAGAAGCCCTTGCCTCTGCACCTGCCGGAGCGTTGCCCTGTTGCCTTTGAAGAGCTGAGCAACACGGAGGCACTAACAGCTGCTTAGACTTGATGCTGTCCCAGCAGCGGTGCAATATTTAGTTCATGTTGTTGCATAAGGTAAATTCAGTGACCTAACTTTAACATAACAGTTCCAGGAAATATTAAGGACATATCCAGTGCCTCAGACCTGCTTACACTGCTTCAGCCCTGTCCTTACTCACTCGGCTAGTCCTCACCCCCAGCCCAGCTGCTTTTATAACTCAGGAAGGGCAAGTATGCAGCATGCATGTGGTAGGCCGGCCTCTCCAAGCAACCTGTCCAACCTGTCCAATTTGAAAATTAGCCATTGTCACTGGACAAGCAGGAGCCAACATTATGTTCTGCAGACCTGTGTCAACTATGGCGTCCACGTCAAAATGGAGGCACTGGTGTAAACTGAAGAATTTCCACTGAAGCCACGGGGAAGCCCAGAATGCCCCTGGTCCCTCTCTTTCTACAACCATGACTGAACATAGATGTTTGACTGAAGATCAAACTACATGTTATGTCAATAGGATTCTTGCCATTAAAAATCCTCTGGTAGCTATGCAGAGTGGAAATGCATCACCAGGAAAGAAGGCACAGATTTGCCTAAAGTATGTATAGATGGAAATAACTGCTATAATTCAAATAGAATCACCATGTATCCCGCTGCAATGAGCAACACTGGCCAGGAGTCTAGAAAGACTGTGGGCAGGTGTGTCTGTTCAGTTGGTCCTCCAGATGCTAACTGTTGGTGGGCAATGCAAAGTCCAGCTGTGCTCTCCCTTTGAGATCTGTGACTATACATCAGACTTGATTTGAGAGCTATTCCAGTAGGAGCAACATCACATATTCTCTGTCTCTTCAAAACAGGGCCCAACCCTCTGTAAAATGAGGCATGGCATAGTGACCCTAATGCCAAGCCAACTTTCGTCTTCCTAGGCCGTGTCTGTTTCAGACCTGCCCGCCTCTCCTGTCCAGAGAATTAGCCAGTAAGAGGGAAGTTTGCTCGGTTTTATGCTGGCAAATAAAACATAGTTGGGCAGAACTGTACCCAGATTGGCCATTAACTCTGTACCCAATTTTCTTATTAGCACTTCTCACCTTAGGGAGTGTAACTATGACAACGTCTATATTCTCTACCCCACTGGCATACCTTTTGTGCAGTCAACTTGGCGAAGGCATGTTCCTTTTCAACAGGCTTCAGCAAGGCAAAAGACCTTCCTCTAATAAATGAGTCCTGTCTTTGTCCCACGATTAGAATGATCTCTTATCTTCATGAGTCATTTTAAGGGACATGTTGCTTGCAATGAAGCAGCCACCACCTGAACTGTCCTCACAGTGCTGATACGTGTGCAGGACCATCCTCCTTCACATGGCCATTGCATCCTGCGGAGACACAAATAATCGCGCTGTGCACAAGCTGATGTATTTTCTGTTGGCACTGGCCATGTAGGGTAAGGGCTGCGAGTTATTTTTATCTGCCCCTGTTGCTACGCTGTTAAGAGAAGTTTGATTTATACACAGGGGTGGAGAACTTACAGCCCTCCAGATGTTTTCAACTTCAGTTAAGCTGAACCAGTACAGCCAACGGGGAAGAACGACGGAAAGTTGTAGGCCAAAACACACGTTGCCCAGCCTTGAGCTTCAGGCATGAGTAGATGCCAATGTTTCTCTCTCTGTTGCACAAACTTTCACCTGCTGATCTGTACAGATTCAGTTTTCAATAAAAGTGGAGCAGAAGGTTAGACCTATCCCATGACACCACTTGTAAGCCGTCCCGAGACTTCAGTGGTGGATGGGGTAGAAAATGAATGAATGAATGAATGAATGAATGAATGAATGCCACTTGGCAAGGGTAGTAGTACCAAGTTAGCCAAAAATTACCCTGCCCACAACTCTGATCCTTTATACTCATGTTCATCATGCTGACACGATAATTTAATATTTCTCTGTTGACTGAAAGCCAGGGTTCTTCCCAGCATACACAAGAAATGCATAGAGATTTTTCTGTGGAGGGTTTCAGGGTTCAAGGACTTCATAGGAAATCAGTGAAAAATGTGTGATGTGCCCAAAAAGAATGAAAGTGAAAGACATTTCATTGTTTCAAAGTAATATATTATTCGGTCTTTTTTCCAGAATTCCTGGTTAGGAATCTGGCTGCAGATTTTTGCAGGGTCCAGGAAAAAGACCTGTACCCCACCCTCCCACAACACTCTGTCCGTCCGTCTGTCCGTCCGTCTTAGAGGGAACTGCTGAGGAGGTCAAGGGAGTTACTCTCTGTGCCACAATCTCCATGGCTGGGACATGGAGACTGTAGTGTGTGGGTGTTGAGAAATGAAGAAAGAGTGCTTTTTCTCACCATAAAACCAAGAGGGTGAGAGATTTTGCAAGTGTTTATTTGGTTTGTGGACTTGGAGGTCAATAAAATGGTCAGTGTTTGTGGTATGCAGCAAGTTTTATTATCGTTCTGCAGAATGGGAATCCAGTGTTAAAATAACAGGACTCGCTCCAACAAAGTGAGAACAAAGAATGTATACTGAGAAAAGCATCGTGCCATATGAGAATAAGTAAACCAATCACAAATAGGTACATTTGGTCCTAATGCATGTAAGGGTGAAGCTACATATTATAATCTAATGGAAACTGATAAATATACTTCTCAGTACATCCCAGGGAGTTATACCTGATATGGGGAAAGCTCACTCTAGTACATAAGCACATTTGGCCAGGGCGACTTATTTTATATTGTTGACTTATTTTATATTGTTAATTTATATTATTTTAATCGATTTATGTTGCGAGCCGCTTCGAGGCTTCGGTGAATGGGGCGGCATAGAAATTGGCTAAATAAATAAATAATAAAATTTCTTTAAGCACATCTTACTAGCTTTCTGTTTAACCCCTGCAATTCTCCAGCTAGCTTCTCCCGCAGCTTCTCCCAGCTGATCTTCTCCCGCAGGCCATCCTAAGGCCTCCCACTCCTGCTGCTGCCAGGATGTGGGTGGGGATGGGGGGGGGTCTGGGTGTGAATTGCCACTGTGCACCAATGGTAGGGGAAATGGGGGGCACAAACCAGTGCCACCCACTTCTGGGCCACAGCAAATCAACCAAGCTTCAGGATTGCCTGCAGAGATCCTACAGAACAGTGGTGCAGAACTCAGTCCCAGTGGCCAAATTTGGGCCTTGTATAGTCTCAATCTAGTCCGGAGGGGTGGGGTTCCCTTCCTTTGGGCCCCTTTCCCATGAACACTGGTAGTTTGCCAGATTCTTGGCTTCAGTGCAGATTCCCACCCCCACCATTCCCTCTTCTAAGGCTCTGTTACTAAGAACTGTAAGCTAAGATACTCTGGACTTTATTTTTTAATTTTAATTTTTGTATGTATGTATGTATGTATGTATGTATTTTGGGTCCTGTCCTTTTGCCTTTTAGCCTTGTCCTCTGCTGGAATACAGCACATGGGAGCTTCTCTGAAGTGCTTCCTGACCCTTGAGAGGAAAGGCTTGGACACCCCTCATAGTCGCTGCTAGGGCGAATATCAGAACATTCATAGTGAGCTTCTAGCTCCTGGCTTCTGGAAGGAATGTAGCAGGAAAATGGATGGATTTGAAAAATTCAACACCTAGCCTTTTTATTTTTGTTTTTCATATTATACTCGTAATAACTTCTCATTCCTTTATTGCTCCCTCTGCACCTCCCGCACCCCAGCAGATTTAATCCTTCCCTGTAGCTGCTTCTCCGATGCTGCTACTGTTTTGCTTTATGGGTGGCTTAGCTGTCATCTAAGTCAGTTCTCACTGTGGCATCTGTTTTATATTGGCGTGTCTGCATCAGAGTAGCCTTAATTCCATCTGATTACAATTTGGCTGAATTTTTGTGGCAGGCAGCCCACTTCACCAAACTGCCCCCTTTCTTTGGTACAATCACCTTTGGCTGTAGAGCAGACTGTGGAATCACTCACATGGCAGAGGCATGATGTGCACATGCACACATGCACACACACATGCACGCACGCACACACGCACTCTCAGGGACTGGCCCCAGCCCTTGGGAAGCCCCTCGGGCATCCTGGCGCATTCTGCATTCAAGGAAAAAGAGAGGAGCAGATGTCCAAGCGGACTCAGAAAAAGAAGTGCATGCTTTTCCCCCAAAACCGAACCCTTTGGCCGTGCCCTTGCCATAATAAGAAACCTGGCCGTCATGCTTTGTGGGATGTGATTATGCCAGCTGGAACATGTAAAGGACACATCCTATTATTTTCTGACACCTTCTTGAACAAGTCTGATGTCTTCCATCTGATATTTGCTATTTTGTTTCTGATATTTAAATAGAAAGGGTGGGGAAGACTATCAAGATGAGCTCACTGTGATGGAAGTCTGTGATATCCTTTGATGAGTAAATTGATTCCCCAACCTCCCCCAGAAACCAGAGTTGTGTGGAGTCTCTGTCTGTCTGTCCATCCATCTTCCCTCCCTCCCTCCCTCCCTCCCTCCAGGTAACATCTTACTTACAGAATTGTGCTTCGTAATCTGTACAGGCATGTATTCAATCTAACGCAGATCGTATGTTATAACTGTGTGGCATACTGGGATGCCAGGCACTACGCTCCTTTATGCTACACAGTGGCAGAACGATGAATTCTGCAGCGCTCACCATGGGAGTCCCCATAGCCAGAACCCCGAGGGGAGTCCAGAAATGCAGGCCACTGGGTGGATTCCTCTCATCAAACCCTGCTGAGGAGCTCTCATCTTCACCATGAATAGGCCTCCTGTAAAGCTAATTAAGGCAGAGAAAGAAAAGGAAGAACAAATAAGAGATGGGCTGTTTCCATAAAGGAAGCCCCAGCCTTGAATTTAGTAGAACTCATCACAGCTGTGATGGATAGGATGTTCTGGGGGGCTTTCATTCATTATTCAAGGATGACTTGATGTCACATTAAACAACAAAGCTCATGTTCCTTAATTACCCATTCAGAATCAAGTCACACCAACATACTTCCATGACAATGGGAAACAACACATCTACTGCTAACATTCAGTCCGCCCCCCCCCCGCCCCCTCCCACACACCTATTCAAATTCGCTGTCAAACTCAGAGAGAGAACAGGGAATTCCGAGCAAGAGGTGGGTAGCAGGTACCAGCATCTTCACTCAGAAAAAGTGCCAGGGCTGCATCCCAGCCTCCTGCTGGGGGATTCAGGCCAGAGGTCCATGTAATCTCTCAGAGGCCAGAGATCCGGGTAGTCCCAGTCCGAGGTCCTTCCCAGTGTGATCCATTTCACTGAAGATGTTGCAGAAATCTTCCGTGTGCAAACTCATATCTGGTACCTGGAGATATTTGAGATATTTCATTCATTGACTATGTGTTTCACTCTCCGAGGAGCTCTGGGTGGCATGCACGGCTATCCTGCCTTTATCCTCACGAGAACCCCGTGTGGGAGACCTGGCTGAGAGAACGGTCCAAAGTCACTCGTGGTGCTTCTTGGCTGAGTGGAAATTTCACCCTGCATTTCACTTCCTCTAGCTTGGCACACTAACCACTATGCGACATGGCCTCCACTTTTAGGTATTTTAAGGACTCAGACATTTAATTTCCTGTTTTTTCTTCTATCTTTTTTTTAATCTAGGCTAGATGCTGTGGGGGGGGGGATTAGGGGGCTGGGGGTTCATCTAGCTCTTAAAAGCCCTGCTCTCTTCCACACGAGAGGCCTGATCCAGAGTAACAATAAAAACAGCCCCTCCCGCAAATAGATGCTGGGCACAAGTTTAAATTAATGCCTGTTTGGGCTCTAAGTCACGCAGCCGTGATAAGATGACGCTTGCATTCTGCAGCGCTGCACAAAGTCCAGTGCACTCTTGTCTGGTAGCTTCAAGGTCACAAAGCCACAGACAACTATGATCTCTGCATCTGCATTTGGAAGACTACATTCTCCAATCAATCGCCATTTTGGCAGAGAACAATGTTATGTCACATTTTGTACTCTTCTACTTTTAAAAAAAAGTATGCGAAAGCTATTCCTGTGAGCACCTGTGAACCTGTGTCACGTTCTAAGGGGCTGACAAGACAAATCAGACTCAAAATAGAATTAGACACTCAAATAAGTTACTTTAGCACCTGCATCGTTGCTCTGACTAGGATAAAAATAAAAAGTCTATTCATCCATATTCTCTGGGCATATGCTTCTGCTCACCTGAGGTCAGCATGAAATGCTTCCCTGCTTTGATATAACCATGTATAACTTGCCAAATGCATCATAGGACCTCTCATTTACCTGAGAGGTATTTCAGAATGAGCTGGTATTTGATGCAGAAGATTATTCTAAATGGGCCATTGCTTCCTTTTGTCCTTCCTTCCTTCCTTCCTTCCTTCCTTCCTTCCTTCCTTCCTTCCTTCCTTGCTTGTGTGGCAAATTGCTATGAGACATGCTAATCCTGTGCTTGTAATTCCCAAGTCATTGAAAGTATTTTAGTGGCTCAGATTCTATTTAATGAAGGCTGCCTTAGGAAAGGAATGAATAAGACTAGGCAAACAGCACCACTAATGTGTGAGGAAATGAAACTGGAAATGATACTAGCAGCATCTTAATGGAATATTACAGAGAAGATGGATCCAGATGGTGTTGGATCCAGATTTAAGCTGAATCAGCTGCAGCAGTGGAGCATCACCCCCTCCTTCCCACACCAGCCCTCCAGCTCCTTGAAATGCCGCACAGACTGTCCGAAGATCCTGCTGAGTTGATCATGGAAAGCTGGTCCCCCATGAAGCAGGGAAACATGCCTGCCTCAGGCAGCAGGTCTGCAGGAGCAGCAAAGGAGCAACTCCCTGACCTGCCCAAGCTAAGGGGGTCTCCTGGAGAACTCTGCCAGCTGTTTTCCTGCGGTGGCATTCGCCACAGTGAGATCGGTGCTGGTGAGGCTTTCTAAAGCAGCCACACCCCCTCTGTCCCTTTTCCAAAACGCTGTGGCCAGACGAGGTGCCTGTAGGATGCCTGTGAGACCCAGCTGAGCATTCACAAGACCCAGCCATGTGGCTGTGAGACCCAGGAGGAGGCTTCTTCCAGCGTGTGGGTCTCTGGACAGCCAGCATGGAGGCGGTGGCAAGTTCAGGATGGCATGGGATGAGAGAAGGGGGTGGGAGATGCTGTGCAGCGGGGGGGGGGGGGACACAAGGCAGTGGTGGCCCCTGTCCTTCCTCTTCATCAGGAGAACTTGTGCGGGGACCGCATGGAGGGGAGGGGGTGAATCCCCGCAAACTGGGTGGTCAGTGGTCACCCAAGACCCAGGTGGTCACTGTGAACTTTTCCACCTTCATGTCACTTGGCCACAACACAGTAAATTCTGTTTCCAATGACAACTGATCGAATGTTAGCCTCCATCAGAAATGAAGGATACCCAGTGACACCAAGCAGCTGGGTGCCAGCCACCCCAGAAGGATGGATGTATGTCCGATTCTTGTGGTGCTGAAAACCCCCTTTGTCCTGAGCCCTTTCTCTGGGACTGAAAGCAGTCGGCTGATGCTCTCAGACTCCTGGCCACTGACACACGCTCATTCGGGGCTGCTGGCTCTGCTTGCCAAGACACGTTGGCACATCGCTCCTTCCTTCTTCCCCCCTCCGCTCTTGCTTTTCTCTGTAGGTGGCTGCCACACAAGCCATTCTGGATTCCAGAAAAGATGGCATAGTGTGATTGTAGCTGCTAGGCAACCGAAGAATTCAACACCCCCTTGCATTCACAACTCGACTGACAGTTGCAACTAGAAACTCGTGTATGGGCCTCATGCCAAAGTCATTGTCTCCTCTTGCAAAGACCACCATTATACTCAGGGATGCTCTAGATTTGGAGCTGGGGGAGGAGACACATTTCTCGGACCGCCCACAGGCAAGGAAGTAGAGAGCAAGAGCTGCTGGCAGGATGGAGCCCCTTCCCTGCCCTGCCCTGCCCTGCCCTCCTCCTCTCCTCCTCTCTTACTCTTTAATGCATTTATCCCAATGGTCCTGTTTGCACTAACCAGCCTGCAACACTCATGCTAAGGCTCTGACTTAATCCAGAGCCTTCAATCCCAATGAACCAAAGCTGTAAATTTCACCGGGGTGCTTCTCTTTCCTGGGGGATGATGCCACCCAGACAGATGCCCTCCGCGTCTCGCTGAGTGCTTCACACGTGGCCACCGCTGTTCTCGCAGAGCAGCATGCTGATGCACCGGTCCTGCCATCTGAGTGGGCAAAAAACAGGATTGCCGCTCAGCCTTGAACGATTAGCTCCACTTCCTTCTCTCTCTTGCTCCCTGCTGCCACAGCGAGCCATGCAAGTCTTTAGGTCACTTTCGAACTGCCCCGGGGCCAGCAGCGTGCTCCTCAGCTGTTCTCATTTCGGTAATAGCGTTGTCCTTCTTGCTGCCTCCCACACGGTTCTGCATGTAACATTCTGAACCAAGGGAGTTGTTGCTACCGAGTCACTAAACTGCTGGAAAATTTGCTCTGTCTCTCTCTCTCTCTCTCTCTCTCTCTCTCTCTCTCTCTCTCTCTCTCTCTCTCTCTCTCTGCTCGCTCTCTCCCCACTCAGCACCCTTCCTCCTCCTTCACATTTCTCTACCATGATCAAGTGAACAGGCAGTCCTTGCATGATGCAATTTTTAGGTCATTTTATGTGTGACTGAGTGGCGGGCCGTGGCTGAAGGCTCAAGCCCAGGCAGTCCACGCTCTGCTTCAGCTGTTTCTGTGGGCACTGTGCACAGGAATCACCACTGGGTTTGGAAAAGAAATTCAGAAGGAAGGCTTTTAAAAAGTTGGTTGTCTTTCCATTAAATTTGCAGCAATGTTCCCTCTCTTCAAAAATCCAAGATTTATTAACAGCGTTTAATGAATCCTCAAGATTCCTTGTGTAGTACCTACGTGTTTAGCTGTTTATCTGACCGGTTTCTTGGCTTCCCTGTCGTAGGACTCCGGTGGATTTTTTGCCGGCTCCTTCAGTAAGATTTTCTCTTGGCTCTTGCTTGCATACGTGGCCCAGTTCACAGCCATTTAACTGATTCCCGTCCGCCGCCTTGGTGATCCAGTGCCTGGGGGTGCCCCAGCTGTGTGCCCAAGGCCTGGTGCAGCAGAGCCAAATGCACTGGTTGCCACAACCAAAAGCGAAGCAAGTCCAGTCTCCTCATTTCCAAGTACCCTCAGTCCCCTGGGAATGACTGGGCCAGGACCCCTCAGGCTGCCCTGAGCTGGACTTCTTTGCAGCCCTCCTGCGTCTTTAGGCGAGCATCGCTCAGGTTGCAGCTGCGGCTCAGCACATTCCTCACACCCGGGTAGCCAAATCAGTGTCAGCGTAACCAGTAATGTGGCCTGCCCCCTTGTGAGTGTCCCCTCTGGGCTTTCATGACAGCAGGGTAAAGTGACTTTATTAGGGACGCAAGCAAAAGGTTCAGAAGACCAAAAAGGCTGGCCAGTTGCAGAGTACAAGGAATAAACATCTTAAAGAGGCAATTCAGTGGCAAATGTGAAAAAAAGCAGCCTTCATTATTCACAGACCTGGTTCTTTAAAAACCTGCAGGCTCCATGTGCAATTCCTCTGTTAGGCTCTCCCTTTTCTGGGGAAACATGCACTCTGGCCCCTCTACTGAGGACAGGGCCTTGGTTCCGTCTCCTCTGGTACCTGCTTCCGGGGAGAATCACTTGAGGACTGGGTGAGCCCAGAGGATCATCTCCTCCAACCCTCTGGTTCTCTTCACATACCCACACGCCATTCTTGGATTTGCACATAGTGTGTCGTCAGGGTGACTAAACCAAGGCTCGGTGGCCACATGTGGCTCCTTGAGTTTGTTTTTCAGCCTGCCACTGTGGGCACCTGTGGGAACCGGCTTGCTGCTCTCAAACATCTGATATTTAGTATGTGTGGCTCTTTCGCTGAGCACATCTGGCCACCCCTGTGCGTAGCATACGATCAGCAGAGAGCAGTGCCTGTTAGCAGGTGCCTTGTTGGACTACCTGCTGCCTCTTGGACCACAGCTCACAGCAGTGTGCTACCAGCGTGGCAGGTGGTAGGCGATTATGGGAGTGTAGTTCAAAACATCTGGAGGGCTACAAGTTGCTAGGGGAAGAAGGAAGGAATCCAGTCGAGTATGGGAAGATAGTGGGCTCAGAGATAGAGGGTGCGCCTTGCATGGAAATGCTCCCAGCTTCCGTGACCAGCCGTTCCAGTTACAGAGGAGCAGGACTATAGTTGATGGGAAAGGAAGGCCGCCACTGGAGACCTAGTCAGAACAGAAAATACTGGGACAGATAGACTGAGGGGTACAATGTAACTTCTATAGCCATAAGCATACATGAGTCAGATCCAGAATTAGGAATAGTCCCAATCATTAAAATAGGTCAACATATGACAAAATTTGGATCCAGCCCAAGGATTTCAGAGTATGAGCCTGGAACCAAAGACTTTGAAGCTGGAATCTACCCTAATGAACTTCTGTTGATTACAATGTCTAGGCCTTTTTTATTTGCCTATAGATTGCAAATGGAAACTTCGTGCATAATCATGTGATATTTGATCATGCTAAATAAAAGTAGTAAAAAGAAAAGCTACATAAAATTTTCACAAGCTTTTTGTTAATTCTCCTTTTTCTTGGGCTGGGGAGGAGCTGAATTCTAAGATGGTGTTGCTACAAATCACACTCATTTAATTTTATCGGGTTGCTCATGCATGCTGGAAGCCCAAGCTTGTTTGGTTAGCTGGGATGAGTTAGGATATTATATTTAGCAGTATGGAGAGCTGATGGCTTTGTTTGGAAACTGCACATCTGAAGCATTTCATGAACTTTGCAAACTGCGCCATGTTCCCAGCTCCAAGCTATGAACCTTGACAATGTCCTTTCAGATGAATTATATATAGCCAAACAAAGGTTGACCTCTTTTCCCCAAAGGAGGTTAAACACAAAAGGTATCTTGGTAGTATTAAAGATCTGTCTTAAATCGATTGAGGTCCACTGAAGATTCAGAATTAAGAGTGACACCAACTATATTCACTTTTATCTGCATAATCCTCCCAATGACTGGGTTTATATTAGGAGTAGCGCAGCTACTGGAAATGAAAACGTACACATGGAGAAAGGACACCTTCCCGGAGTTCAGTTGCACACTTCATTATGAGTCGGCGTAGTAATAGGCTTGGGCAGTCTTCCCCAGCCTGGTCCCCTGGGACGTTTTGGACTCCCATTAGCTGTAGCCAGCATGGCCAGTGGCCAGGATTGCTGGAAGTTGTTGGCCAAAACGTAGGAGGGCACCAAGTTGGGGAAGGCGGGGCTAGGTGATTCTCCTGCCGTGAGCCGTTTGTAGCCTGTGGCCCTTGCGCTGAAGGTGACGGAGTCACTTGCTGGACTGCTCTTTTGAACTGAACATGCCCTGGGAGATGTGTTCCAGCAGAGCAATAGACCGTGTAACTCGAAGGCTTGCCTATTGCTACTGGCCTGTGGGAGCCCTGTGCCCTGCTTTACAGAGGACAGTCTTCTAGATGAAGCCATCTTCTAGTTGAAGGGCTGCCCAGTCCAAGTCCAGTTTAAGGACAAGAAGCTCGAGCAGGGACTGCAAGCCGAGCCGAGAAGCTACCATCCGCGGTCTGCTCCAGAGTGGCAGACCATCCGGGATACCTGGCCACAATCTTTCCCACTCTGCTAAGATGTATCACATTTTTACTTAAATTATAGTTATTGTTTTGAGATTTCCAAAATATTATGCAAATCATTACCCTCTGTTGACATTTGAGACATGTTCCTTTATTTCCCCAATGATCACCCTGTTCTGCCTCTTCACCACATCCTTTTTTGGGATACCTTAATCGTGCTGAAGAAGGGCGATAATCCCGTCTGGTTCTAGTTCTCCCAGCTCAGTCCAGTGTCTGTTTATTGGACCCATACTACACAGGCCCACTTTGGGGATGTAAAGCCATCATCCATCATCTGCCCCTGTCCTTGTCTCTCTCTGTGCACCTTCAGATTTTGTGGCTCAGTAGATTACTTTGCTGTGCGGTGCTGTTACACTAAAACTGACAGCGGATCGTATTTCCACCAGTCTATCAGCCTGATCAGAAGAACCATAGGGAGTAATGTAAGTGCCACATTAGTAGTATTTAGCTTACACAATGCTAGGGTTTGGGAACTCTCACCAGACTAGGAAACTAACAAATAGAAAACATTTACCTTTCATATATCTTAGCAGTGCCTCATGTAAACATGCACTTAACGTAATCAACACCTCTCCTTTGAATATTAATGGCAGATTCCTAACAAATTCTAGGCACACGTCTAGCTAAGCTGACTCAATAGGTTCCTGGGTGGGGACTTACATCTTCCAATGCAAATGATGTTTCTCAGTAAAATAAATCCAGTGTTACCTGGGCTGTGTGTGTTAGAAAGGGAGAGGTTATTGTCAGTATCACTTCCCTATTGGGATTCAGAGTTAATTTTGCATGAAAGCTGTACCGAATCATTATCTAAATTTGCCAACATTTGTATAAAATAACCTTGCTTCTAGTCCTTAACTGGGGATGCTTCACCTGCTTATTCTCTATGTTGAGAAAGAGATTGATTAAATCTGCATACATTTGCATATGAATAAAAGCTCCAAGTTTGAAGAAGAAAGTATACATCCGTTGTCTTCATAATTTACTTGGCCACAAGCCCTACTTTACACAGAGCAATTTCTTGTTTGATTGTCAGAGGACAGTCCTCTGTTTGAAGATGTCCTTTTGAAGGGCTGCCCAGTCCAAGCTGGGCTCAAAATAATACACCCTGCGAGGGGAGAGCCCTGCAAGGAGGACTGTGGTTTTCCTATCAGCGATTATAACCTGATCCTGAGCAATAGACAGAGTGGGTACAAAGCCCACCTACCTGCAGCCTTCCTTGTTCTGGTAAAATGTACTGCATTTCCAAATGTGCAATGATAGACATAAAATAGCAAATCTGCACATTTTACGCAAATCTCTTTGGACAATTCTTAGAAAAGGACTCTCTTCTGAAGGAGTAGAAATGGCGAGGGTGGGCCTGCTGCGTCAAAGAGGGTAATTACTACTGTTCTTTGAAAAAAAAAATTAAATTGGCATGTTTAAATAAAACTTGAGTGATGTGATTAAACTGTGGCAGCTTTTAAGCCATCAAAGGTTTAGCAATTGATCCATCTAAATTGATTAGGGAATCATCCTAGGGCCCAAAGATACCATCAGAGGGACCATAGTGGAGTTCGGATGTCCAAGGTCAACCACTGTGTTCAGATCCAGAGCTAGAAACCAGAGCTCCACCCTGCTCTCTCCTGAGGTCCGTGCAGAAAGAACCGCTCTGGCTGCTCTCTGGGGTTGGCAGAGTGAGCCCAGAGAGTGGCTAAAACAGGCAGCTTCTTTGGCAAGGGACGAGGCTGGCATGATCAGGATATGAGGCATCCTCAAGCTGCTCCAGCCTCCTTCTCTAAGATGTTCCAGCTATATGAGCAAAAAAGCCCACAGAAGCTGTGAGCATAGACACTCATGTTTCATTCAGCAGGACTGCGTCATAGCCCCAAAATATAGTAGTAATAAATCGCTTTTCCGATGAAGCCGGGTGTCTTCATTTAACTAGTGGATGGTTTGGTGTCCCTTGGCTGAATGCTTGGGGTGGGAGAGGGATTTCTGGGTTAGCACCGGGCACTCAAGTTTCCAGCTCTCCCACCCTGGGACTGTCATTTGGACTGGAATCAAACCGAAGGGGCCAAAGCATCCTGTGAGAGTCTCTGCTGCAAAGGGCGAGGAGGGCACTGAAAATGCAGTCTGGACACTGGGTCCAGTCAGATTCGTTCCATCCATTCATCTGTTCTGTTCGATGCTTGTGTCACTCTGTGAATTATTTTGAAAATGGTGTGCAGCTTTGAAGATTTGTTTCATTTGATTCACACATTTGGCCTTAAAATATACATTCTATCCCAGATATGCACTTTAAAATGATACACATTTCAAACAAGCAGTTTTATACAACTGTTGGTCCATTCTTTGAACCCAGAACTTTGCCACAAAACTGAATGATCACCACAGTTCAAGTTGGTTGGCTTAAAAATACAAACCAAATGAAATGCTTTGGCATCCTTACCTCCATTTAAGTTAAGGGTAGCCATTTGCACGACTTTATGGAGCACAATCTTCCCTTTGAAGGCATCTTCCATTTGAAAGTCTGCCTAATTCAAATTTGTTTTAAAGAATAAAGAATCATGAGAAGGAAAAACAGGAGATTTGAAGCTGCCTGCCTACAGTTAGCATCTGACCAACAGAACGAGTAGAAACATGGGTCACCTTTCCACCTGGGTGCAAATATATTTAATTAACATACATTTAGCTGATGCACTTCTTCTTTTTCTGCAATTCATAGGTGGCCAAGGATGTACACTTCAAATGTGCACATGAAAGAGAAAACCCATTTGAGGGCAGATGATGCTTTCTTCTATAATAGAAGGTTTTGCTTTCTTCCCCTGTGTGTGTTGAACTTTGATGCTTGCAGATTCTGCCCCAGAAGTAAAAGCAACCATCTACAGAGGGGGTGAGAAGGCGAGAATCAGTGCAGCTCAAGTGCCTGGAACAACTTTCCTACTGAGGCTGGAAATCCAGCCAGCATGTCAAAGGAGATGTTTTTGTTTTAAGGACGAACTGGGAACTAAACAAGAAACTAATATTACGTGAACCAGTCTTGTTGGAGGGGAAAGAAACAGCGGGCAGCTCTACTTCAGCTGGTTTTTAATAATGCATGAACACTGCTAACAAATCTGCCATTTTCACACTGTTAATTGCAGAAATATTTGCCACTTCCCCGGGGCATTTCTCTCACCCTCCTGACACATTTGTTTCTTTCCATTCTTTTCCACACGAAGGTTAGAAAAATGACAATCTCTCAAAAGTGCAAAGCTCAAAAGAAAATATGGGCAGACTGAGGTGGAAAGGAGAATGCAAGGAAGACCAATACCGATAGCATGTATAGATGTTTGCTGGACCCTGAACCCACTTAACCAGGCACTGCACTTCACTATGAACAGCCAACTGGGATGGGGGCTGCTCCATTTAGGACCTTTGAGTTTGGCACAATGATGTTGCAGGGAACCCTTGAAAATGTGAACAAAATGTGAACCCTTGAAGATGTGCACTTGCCTTAAATATCCATGCATGCTTGCTGGAATCATGGCCCATCCCAAACTTCCAGACTTGAGATGCAGTGTGTGCACATCTCCTGTTCAAGGTTGCATGTTTGCTGCTGGGAAGACTAGCTAGGAAACCAATAGCCACCAAGGCTCAGGGTGTCAACCTGCAAAGTGAAATTTGCGCAGCCACTTTCCTGTGACTCTTACGTTTAACCTCACTGACAACCTGTTGGACATGTTTGTTCAACCGCTGAGCTGTGAGTGAACAAGGGATTCTGAACTGTCACTAACATTTAAAGATTTGGATAGAGTATTCTTCTTTGGCTTATTTCATCCAAAAGTTATCAGTAGTAATTTGTGTTTAGAAACAAGCAACCTGGAACAGCATAAATAACCTGGCTGCTGAAACAACCATGCCTGAAAAATACAGGTTGGATCAGCAGCAACTGCCAGTGCCCCGGGCAAAGGTATTCCTTCCGTAGGCTGAATCTAAAAAGGGTGGTATCCTGCCAAAAACTTATGCCCTAGATCTGAAACAAACATTTAGAGATATTTGATATTCAGCAAAGCTTGCCATTTGGCGGCTGTGATTTTGAACGTGACATTTCAAATTCTAAGTTTGAATTTTGAACATACAGTCTAACATTTGCAATATGATTGCTTTAGGCTTGGCTTCTCCTGGCTGCATGACAACGTCAGATTTGGGGAGTGTGTCTTGGGCAAAATGCCAGAGAGTTTCAGCTATTGGGTGGGAGAGAAATGAAATCAATGCATAAATAAAGCGTTCTCTGCAGGTTGCCTCCCTTTATGGGGACTCCTTTTTCTCCCTCCCGTCACCGTCTGGGTGGGCTCGTGCGCCTCCTCCTTTGCCATCCGATACTGTTCACCTGCTTGGAGGATGACAGGTGAACAGCCAGTGGCAGCAACAAGGTCAGGAGTGGTGGAGCCTAGAAGTTGGCAGCAGCCTCTCCCCTCTGAGAATATGGGCCTTGACAAGTGCCCAGTGATGCTGACCTTGGACAGCAGCCCTGCTAGATCCCCTTAAATATGAATGCCTATCAGCTGTCACAGTAAACACCACTGCAGCGGAGGGGACCCAGAAGTATCAAAGCTGGTTGCCACTGCATGCCATACGTGGCCAGGTAAACATCATCAAAAGAAGAGCGGATCATGATCAGAGAAGATAAATGAGGACATTTGGGGGCCAGGGGTAAAATGTGCACTAGGTGGACTGCATATATTCAAAAACAGTGCATATGATTTAATTAGGAATCTAATGCATTTTCCCTGTCTCAGGGTGGGACAGACTGTGACCAGGTGACCCATGTTCCTGCTCATTCTGCTGGCCAGATGCTAATTATGGAATGTGCTCCTTGGAGAGGTTCACCTGGCACTTATACTCCTTTCAGCACCAGGTCAAAACCTTTTTATTTAACTGGTATTTTAAAAACTAGTATTTCATGTAACAGTTGCGCTTCATTGGTTATGTGCCATTTATTGCTCAGATTGCTTTTAATGTATTTGATTTTATTGACTGTTTTTAATGCATCTGATTTTTGTTTATTGATTGTGAGCTGTCCTGAGATGTCTTGCATAAGGGATGGCATACAAAAGTTTTAAATAAATGTTGATGGGTAACCTCAAGGTCCCTGCTCTCCCTTCACAGGGTCCCTTATTAGCGTTGTGCCAAAAACCTTTCCTACATTACTTTCTACAGCCATCATTCAAATTGTTAGAAAAGATTTTTAAAAATCAAATGAGAACATTTTGGAGACATTCACATGCATGGGACCCAGTCTTCTTACGCTTCCCTTTCTATGGAGGTGGCCAAAAAGTATGTCCGAGTGACCTGCCTTTCATTGCACTATCGTCTCTCCAATATCCTGTAGCATCTTCAGACACATCAATTAAAGCCCAGGGGGAGAGCACCACAAAGTAACTCCTCCCATTCTTCCCCTTGATCAGGAACCACAGACATCCTGGGAGTATGCAGGGCAATGGAAAGATGTGTAATAGAAAGCAAACACACAGAAATGTCGGCTGCCTCACAGTGATTAGGTAATCTCGAAAATGCTACAAAAAGAAACCATAAAGTACTCTGAAAATGGAGCAGAACAGCGGAAACCTCTTTCACAAGGAGAAAAACTTTCAGAAATTGGAGGACAGTGTTTGGCACTGCACTCCCTCTACCCGCAGCCAGCCCTGTGCCCACCCCTTTTCACACCTGCCTTGTGATGGACACAATCCCTGCAAAACCCTTAAGGAAAAGGGGAGACACTCTATTTCAGTCCTGCCAATGGTGAGTCCCACCACTGAGAAACTGTTGAGAAGATTCCCTCCTCTGGAGAAAGGGGTGAAAATGTCTCCCTGGTTCCTCTTACCCCAGATAGGGTGGAGGATTTCAAGATGCTATTTGCGCACAGCTCCATTCTTTACCTTAAAACTGGTCTTGGATGGCCTGAAGACAAACGACTGTCTTTTGACAGCTCTTGCCATAGAGGATTTCTGCATAAAGTAGAAACTATGATCAAAAACTCTCAGTGCTAATTTCACCAATTAAGGGTGCAATCCAATCAGGATGTCTCTAAACCTCCAAACTCAGAGGATTATGGGCATCCTATGCTCAGTGGAAGAGGGGACACAGGCAATCTTCACCTGCCAAAGATCTGTGGGCAATAATCAACCACAAGTTTGCAGAGGATTGTGAATTAATTTCAGCAGTTTCCTGACAGGTCAACTATGCTCTCTGTGAGAGGCAAGACTTGAATAGCTCATTTTGTAGGATTCTCTGTTTAAGCTCTTATTAGGACGCCCATTTTTGGTTATATTGTATAATGCAGTATCATTGTAAGGTGCCTGATATAAGTATTACAATTAAATCACACCACAAAAGAAGAACAGAAAGGCCTTTCTCCAAAGAACTTACACAAAAGGAAACTGCACATGGGTATATGGTAAGGGGGCTGGGGAGGGGGAGGGATGTAGGAGAGTACAAGGCAAGAGATGAGATTAGCCATTAAGAGAGAGGCTTTACATATTAGAATGTGATTTGCATACATTATCCCACATCTACTGTGCATCCTGAAGGTTTCACAAAAGATTGCTGCACAAATATTATTCTTTTTTTCTCTTCCAAGTCTATCTACATAAATTACATAAGCTCTCACTGAACTTGGAAAATTGGAAAGCAAAACTATTTGGTAGTCTATTTAAAAACATTTCAATTTTTCAGAAAAGAAAGGCTGGAGTAGGAAAGAGGTAGCATTTGATTCTCTGCCTTTGTCATCTGATCACGAAGTAACGGGTGTGAAGGCTGTATGGGGACTGTTGACATACCAGTTCTACATTAGCTCTTACTTGGGATGGGGGGAGGCAAGAGATTGGCAGCCTTCTCCACCTTTGTCCAAGGCGACCCAGCGCAATCCATCATGTCATGGATGCACTCTGTGTACAAGCCATAACTACAGCTGTGCACCAATGGCAGAGGAACTGGGGAAACCATTTCATGGGATTCCTCCAGTGGGAGGAAAAATTCTCCAGCAGCATCTCCCAGTTAGGCCTCAAGATGGGCAGGGCTTGTAGCACAGATGCCTGCTTTTCCTGATTTGGAAGGGCCCTGTGCGGGGTATTTGCTCCTGATGCCTTCTGATGGGTTGTAATCAAAGCCAAGGCTGCAGAGAGAAGATGGCGGAGTGAAAGACAGGATAGAGATGCACACCCCTCAGAGCCCTTGGAACTCAAGAATTCCCCTCAAAGGTTCTTCTCCCTTGGATTTCTCTACCAGGCCAGATTGAATAAGGGGTTAAAAAGGTGGAAGAAATTTCTGGCATAGCACTAGCTGTAGCTCCGGTACTATTTTTACGAGTCTCATAACTTTAATTTAGATGCACGAGTAGAGACATGTCCAATGTCCCCAATCTCTGCTATTTCTGCCTTGCTACAAAGCAACTCCACACGTTCAGGACAGCTTAGGCTGCAAGCAGGAGTGGCCTGCCAGGCTCTAGGGACACCCACCCACTTTCTCTCTGCAGGAACTGCTGTCCCACGTAGAGTTGCTGGTTGGCGGGAGAGACTTTGGCTTCGCCTTTTGTGGCCATCTCACAGTCATTGTCTCCCTGCTGATGGTTTGGTGTGTGTGCGTTGGGTGTGTGTGCGGAATGATTCCAGTCGGGCTCATGAGGAGTGGCAGAGGCTTTAAGCCTCCATTAGTCCTGGACCAAACATAGATCCATCTTAGAGGAGGCTGCCGTGGGGTGAGAAAGGCTTTCGCCTTTTCAGTCTTAGAAACAGGGAGAGGAGAGCAGGGTTAGACAGCTGCATCCTTGCATGATGAGATGCACTTCCCACCCCGTGTTTGTGAGTGCAAGTGTGCCTTCATGACTATGCGCATGTATGCGCATGGATGACTAGAGATGTGTGGCTTCCAAAGCACCACCTATATAAGAATCATTCCCCCGGTGCAAAGTGGGTAACCTCAGGAGGTGTGGGGGCTTTTTTGCTCCTTAGGGACCACACATTTACCCATGGGTGCTAAATGCTTTAAAGAAAATAAAAATAAAAATAGTGTCTGTAACGACTATGAAGTACCAAAAATTAAAGATGGTTCTTCATCCCTGAGAGCACAACCAGATACATGTTAGCTAAGAGGCATGGCCCACTGAGTTCCTTGGTCTTTATTCCCAGCGAAGTGGGTGTGGGGTTGAAGCCTGAGCTTGTTTTGCAAATTCCTGTTAAGAAAATTCTGCTAATACAAAGATTGTGTTGGATGGATCAGGCCTATAGTTAGCCAAAACGGCCTGGTGGGTCTGACCAAACAACTACAGGAAGGAGTCCACCTGGATTTTAGGCCAAAACGATAAACTGTTTTAATGATTTGTCTGTAAAGCAAAACATTAGTGGGCCAGAGAAAATACAGGGAGAACAGTTCCTCTCCCTGCCCACCCCTGGCGACAAGCTTGGCTTGATTCAACCCAACTTTTGCCAGCACTAGAGGGCTTTCCAAACTCTTCTTCCTTTATATGCCCTACATCTACTCTGAAAGGTCCTGTTCCGAACAGCTCCAGTTCAGATTTGGGGGATGCGTAGAAGGGTCCCGTGAGGAGGGGAAATCCATTCCACTAATGTTTCCTTTCCGCCAGCATAGAACCAACACTGGATCCAACCAGTTTTGTTAATTATACTTGATACTCTCAGTTCCATCCATGTAGAAATACCAAGACTGATCCCCCAATCCGGCCTTTTGTCAGTTCTGTATAAGCCAGGCACTAATAGCTGTCCTTCAGAGCCATCAGCTCCAGAACATGATCTTTAACTGAAAGAAAATGCTTTCCCTTCCCGTGTATCCACATATAAATGCAGGCATTTAATTCACTAAATTCAAAGTAGTTAACGCTGATATATCAGAGAAGAACTGTTTCCCATGGTGTTAGAGCAGTGCAGTTTATTTATATAACTGTAACAAATCCCGGAGCATAATCATTTCCTCAGCTGTTTTGACGATTAAGGTAAAAATAACCATATAAATAAAGCACACACTGGAGATTAGAGAAAACTGTTTAACATGAACAAAAATTTAGGGCATTTCACAAACTGTATGGAAAGTCCAATTTCCATGCTCCCGAGAACAGCCACAGAGTAACAAACATGAAATCAGAATGGAAATATTTATTAGTGCTGTGCGTGTAGTGATGCTTCAGAGGTTTTTTCAGCTTTCATTTGAAATAGCTCAAGACCAGCCTGTTTCATTTCTAAGATAACCATTTTCATTTTATTTTATTATAATTTTATTATTTTCCTTGTTGGCTGAGATGCTTTCTCTGTCAAAGATTAAGCTAGGGGTGAGAATCAAATCCATGAAAAATAATACCTAACAGACAGGAGAGAAGCAGACTTCACCAAAATGCCGACTATCCCCAATCTAATGGCACTCATCGACATTTTCTGTGTAGAGGTTTACTGTTCTAGCTTGCCACCTGGCAAGCTAGAATGTTTCCTGGCTCACATTCTGTGGTGGAAGTGGATCTCCTATCGCTTGTGCTCCTGGTAAATCTACATCTCAAGGGGCACAGGGGACATGAATACCATCCATGCCAGATGCTTACAGCAGAACAGGAAATACCATACATTGACCCTGCACAAGTTGGACCATGCCACCCTGGCCACAGAATGGAGGCACGAGGCAGAGAGCAGAGGGCAAGCAGGAGGCATCACACAAGTTACCTGAGGATCAGATCGCACCAGATGTCTTAGGCAGATGAGTAGTCTGTGTACTCCCTGGGTGCTATTTCCATCTGTGACAATGTTAGAGGTGAGATGAATATCAAAATATCAAATGCAAATGAAATGATACAGTCTTTGTTGAAATAAAATTGGAAGCAAGCATATCAATTATTTCAATCAGCCGCATCTCAAAAGTGCTTTGAATATCGTGGATTTGGCTACAGTTTGGGGTGTGGGTCCAGGAACTGCCCTTCACTAGAGAAAGTGACCTTTTGTGAGATGGAGTCCACTTGTGGAAGGTCCATTGGCCTGATTTGGGGGGAATCTCTCCTCCCACACACCTTACAGTTCACTTCATTCAGCAGGGTCTCCTGGTTCAGGTTTAGATCCAGCATCTCACTCTGTCAGCACAAGGGTACCAGTGCTGGCGTGAGACTTCTGCATCTCCTGCTCCTCCCTGCATTTTCCAGTGTGCTCCCCCCACCATCCTAAAAGGAGAGGGTGGGAAAGTCCACTTCCAACAACACAGCAAATCTAGCATAAATATGGATTCAGCCCAGATACATTGAGTACAAATCTCAGTGTGCACTGGTATGTTTCAAGAAGAGACCCAGATCTTACATCATGAGGAATTATGGGTTAAACAACCCATAATTATTTGTAGCTGCATCTCCTGCAACAGCACTCACTTTACTTTGCTGTTATGACATGCAAGCCTGGAATTCTAGGTTATTTAGAGCTAAACACCAAAGATTTTGTCCCAACAATCATCCATGGTCTGCTGTTGGGTTAAAACTCTGGGTTGCTTAAACAACCTGATGTACTGGGTTCACGTATCATGTTTGGAAAACCAGAAGTGAGTGAAGAACTGGGAGCCAGCAAGCTTGCTTGGTTCCACACACTCTGAAACAACTCATGTTTGTTAACCATGGACTATTTGATTGCACAAGCCAACCCTTCATTGCAAACACTGTGATTTCATCCAAAGTCAAACTTTTACCATAGTGTATCTTTAATACCTCTTTGGAAGTACACTGCAGTGAACTGACTTAATGCATTGATCACATCTTGTTGATCTCCTTAAGAATGTAATGGCATTGAAGCAGAAAGCAAAGCTTTGTGAGCATCTGGGAACCACGTAGCACACGAAGTGGATTTCTAGAAGTATTATTCTTTGATGGGATGATTTGGCCTGGCCTGACTGTTTCTCGCCCTGAAGTGCTGTTGCACATGATGTTGAACAGAACACTCAAGGGATGTTGAGTCCACAGCCAGCCACATGGAAGGCGGTGCTGCTGTGGCATTCAAGCCCTCCATGGAAATAGAGCCGCGGTAGGAGGCCCTGTCAAGGTCATCTCCCCAGTACGCTGTACGATGCATATAAACTGGAATTGTGCAGGTATTCCAGGAGGAAAGTCAAAAGCTCCTGCAAAAGTAGGGCAATACCTTTATTAGGGCCAACCTAAATGTCACAAAATGATGATAAGGTTTTGAATTCTTCAGAATTTTTCATGAAACTGGATGGCACCAAAAAGCACACAGCCGTGCTGCTACTAGTGGGAAGAGTAAAAGGCCTCAACATGTTGGCTTCATCACATTCAAGCACCAAAGTCTCTTGCCTGGAACAGTCTTAAGATTGAGTGCAAGACGTCAGGCAGACTTAATTGTTCGATCAGACCCTTCTATGTGCAAGATGGATTTGTGGATGCAGAACCTCCCATGCTTCTCTTTACTTCTGCTTTCTGCCTCCCATGGATCCCATACTGCAGACAGAGGCAAGTGACTGCTAGTGTTTATATTGTCAGAAATGGGGGACGGCGTGCTGTAAACCATTCCGGAACTCCAGTAGAGTATAAAAGCTTTAAACAACAAACAAACAAACAGGCGTGACTGTCCTTTTTTGTCCCAGCAGCCCTTGGTGCAACGTGAATCTGTCTTGCACCAAACTGGGTCTAATCAAATTAAGTTTACCATGTACCCTGCTGTGCTTCTGCATTTTGTCTAGTGGGCCAGCAAAGCTACTTATAATTTTGTAAGTTTTCTAGGAGACAGCTGGATGTTTTGGCTATCCAGATCACAGCAAGAGATATGGCCTCTCTTTCGAACTATATTTACTATATTTTTGTTTATGGAAGACCTTCGAAGTAGAGTGGTGTTGCCTGGAACTTTCATTTATGTTACCATGGGTAGGGCAAATCAACAGGTAAGGATTATGAAGGGATCAGGTCATATGAATGGATAAGGGAGACGGCATAAAAGACCAGTCAGGACTGAGGTGTTATATGTAGGTGGCATCACCTGTTTATCCTCTGCGTTTTGCCTCTTGCCTTCACTTTGTAGTCTGCAGGAGCAGAATGTTCCCATGCTTAAGCGGGGGACCTTGCCTATCCCCTCATATATTCTGATAATCTTGGTCGTTTCTGGATCTGGGATGGACGGTGTGGTCAACAGTGCCAGAAATAGCAACCTTGTTGCAAGTTCTCCTCCTATTCTCCCTGATGACTATTTAGGAATGTAAAAAAAAATCATCAGTGTTGCAAATCTTGTTAGCATATTCTGCTTGCAACCCCAAAAGCACATGTGAGCAGGACAGCACATCCTCGAAAAACACTTTGCAATTTCTTAAATTTGCATTTGCAAAACAGACTTTTTTTAAAAAAAATGTACATTTTAAACATGCTCATTTTTAAAAAATGCTCATTTATAGCTTTACTCTATTTTTAATGTGCGCTTCGCCCATGCAAAATGAAAAAGGCAGCATCACCCATGGGAAATGAGGCGAGCTGAGCTTCAAGGTGGCATTTGGAGAACCTCAATGAGCACAACATCTGTGTCCTTGCTCATCCCCACGTCTAGATAAACTTGCCATGTGACACAATATCATGCCAGGAGCTTCCCTGCTTCTGCCAGAAGCAGCTGGCCGTATGAAACATGTAGGGAGCATGCATATACCTGCATGTGGGAGCACACCCCTCTGCTGCTGCTGCTGTGGGGTCGGCCTTGCCCCATGCCGAGAAGAGGAGCACTGAGCAGGAGCCCCCCTCGCACCTTCCGCTCGCCGTTGCTTTGCTAGAAGGCGTGTGGGATGGAGAGATCCGAGAGCACATTGCGGGTCTCCGGATGTATTCTTTCTCATTGCATTGCCAGAGAAGCTTGAATAATATCATGTTTCTTGGCAGGCCTTCAGAATGGGAAAGCAAACCAAATCATTCTTTAGGCTATTGATATGTGCGGAATGATTATATGCATTTGACCTCTTTCACTCACCATACATAAATCTAAATAGAATGGAACGAGTTGGCCATGATTAGATTGGGATTGCTGCATGCACTTTTCTTGCCGTGACTTAAAAATGTGACTGAGGTCCTAAAATGTAAAGGGTATTTGATATTTTATGGAAATTGGCTAAGATTCCCTTATTTAACTTCAAAATTCAACTAGCATAAGAGGCAACCATTTTAATTAATGAAAGCTCTCCTTCTGCCCTTTGTTCTCTGCCACATTTGTTTTTCCTTAGGGGAATCTAGTTTGACAGCTGACACACAGCAAAAGGCTATCATATCAGACATGGTTAAAAAAAAAAGTAGATCTCCAAATATTTTGAGCATGAACTCCCAGCATTCCCGACCATTGGTCATGTGGCAGGTGCTTCCGGAAGTTAAGGTCCAATACACCTGGAGACAAGAGATATATTGCCTGAAGTGCCTGACTCTGCTTAATCTTGGAAGCCAAGCAAGGTCGGGCCTGGTTAGAATCTGGATGGGAGACTTGAGTCCTGCACTGAGCAGGGAGTTGGACTTGATGGCCTTCTAGCCTTCTTCTGCTTGTATGATTCTACAATAGCCCATAAACGACACATAAAACTCTGTGTCAGGATCTGGGCTGCTGCAGGGCTCCATCTGGTGGCCAGAACCCAAGCAACCATGACGATACTTGCAGGATCAGCCCCATGCTCTGCTGGAGCTCTCAGCACCTTGATGAGCACCAGCTGGGAGATCTGGGGGAAGAGCTGTATGAAAGCAACCTCTTCCCTCCACTGACAGCCTTAGCATTGTAAGTCTTTTGTTACGTGTGACTCAGTTTCTGCAGCAATCCTTTTACTCTTGCTGCGGCAGTGCAGCTCTTCTCGCTCGCTGAAGTGCGTTCCAGTTTTTGTATCTTACCTGACCCTGATGGATCTGGTTCCTGCTTGTCCAGGAACCAGATCTTGTCCAGTTACCCTGCCTCAGATACCTGTTCCTGGTTCTAGAACACTGGCTTGTTCACAACTGTGTCCTTTACTTGTTCTGATACGTTCTTGTGCTACAGAGTTTGGCCTATTCCTTGACTAGCAACTTGTCTCTGACTTTACTATTAGACTTCAGACTGTGTTCAGACCCAGTCTTGTGTTGAGTCCTGGTGCCTGGGTCCTGGCACCTCTGTTTTGTCTCCTGCTGACCCTGACACTCTGCACCAAAGGATATATTTGGTGATTTATACATAATTTTAGAAATTTCCTTCCTGATGCAGCCTGTATGGAAAGGGAGTGCCCAGGGAGCAAAAATTATCCCCCGACTTTCTGCAGCCAGCAATTATCTCAAAGGAATTTCCAGAGTTTTCCCACCATGCCCCTATTGTATCCATTCTCCAGTCTTCTCTTTTGAAGTTGCAGGAGTTTGCAGAGGAGCATATTCTGGAAAGAGGAGTACTATCAAAACTGAAAGCATCCATGTTTCTGGATCACCACTTTAGCCACAGAGCATTAAATCCCTGGGGTCTTGATCAGCTGCAAGTCTGCATGATGTGACAGCATCAAAAATAAACATGCTTCATACAACCGATTCTTCCCAAAGGATCCATGGTAATTGAAATGGAAGAAAAAAGCAAGGCAGGCATGGAATACCTTCTGCAGGTAGTCCAAACTTTTAAGGGAACAGCTGGAAGGGTATATTGCTATTAGGGCAACCCTTGGGATATCTGGTGCCCTGCAGAATTTGAGCCACAACTTCCAGCATAGCCAACACATGAGGTAGGGCAAGGCTGAGGTAGATGATTTATCTCTGCAGTCTAAAAAAACCACCCATGTTGCTCTTTGGGCTTCAGCACTGAAGCTGTGGCTCAACCAATACTTGTGGCCCTAAGGAAAGGGGGAGGGGGCGGAGTCTAAGTGACCTTCTCTTGCCTCCATGCTCTGTAAATAAATACTTGCTCACATAAAATTCTCACTTTGACGTTTGTCCTTGGGGGATAAACTCTGATGCTTTTATTCAGCAAACCCAAATTAGTGTTAAAGAGTGGATTGATATTTCCCAAATAGGACATCTCAAATATATTCCCTAATTGTTCTCGCATTAGCTGAAATAAGGGTGCTGTCCCAGGGCCGCTGGGAGAACATTCTGGGTATTGCAGAGATTTCCCTTCAAGGCAGCAGGCACTGCTATGATTTTGGGAGGGGCAACCGCAACAGGCATCCTCCCCTTCAGCTCTTTGCAGCAACCTTGAAAACACCTCAGCAGCTTTCTTTGGCCTTGAGGAGGGAGGGAAGACACTGAGGACCTGCAGAATCCCAGAACCTCCCAGCTCCTAGCCCTACCCTCATCCCTATGCTCAAAAGGGGAACAACAGCAGAAGGGAAGGAGGCAAAGAGAGGATCATCTCTGCTGTTCCTCCTGCTCTGTGGGACATTTCTCCAAAGAGCCCAGGGCTTTCAGAGCCCTCCCTCATCTGTGTATTCTTAGCAAAGCTACTTTCTGATTTCTGTTGTGCTTTTCCAGCTGCTGCTAGCATCCTTTTGGATTGGTTTAGTAGCTTAGATGCTGCACGGATTCCAGCCAGATGACTTCACTTAGAGAGAAAGTGAAAGCAGGAGTGGGAGAGATTGATCATGAAGACAGAAGGGTGCCTGAAAGATCAGTCTGTGCTCGGTGGCTTTGCGGAAGAAGTGGTCTGATTAAAAGATGTAGACGCAGGCACGGAACGTGTTTGACTGACAGAGAGGGGGAAGCAGGTCTGGGCACAGGGATCAGCAGAAGGGGAAGCACAAAAGAGCGAGTGGGAGGGGAAAGACGCACTGCTGCCTAGTTGTTTCCAGTGTTTGCTCTTCCTTCAGTGTGTCTTTCCTATGGAATAGTATCAAGGGACATCTCGGAAGTATTACACTGAGCATATGAACTTGGGAACTGCTGCATGTCAGTGGGCCTGCCATGCAGAACTGATTGTTGGGATGGCTTAGCCAGGCAGGTTTAGCTGCAGACGTGTGAAACCCACTCTCAGGAATATCATTCATTTTCTTCACATTTTCTCTGTCCCACAAAAATCTTCAAGATTTTGCCCAAGCAAGAAGCTCTGTATTTACTTTAAAATTTATGAAATTATACTTCCAGGCTATGCCTTTGGCCTAGCTTGGGGAGGTACAGAAATGTTCCTTCAAATAGAAGGGTGTGACCTTATGGTTGAAATAGTTTCATGCTTTAGATGAAATTTGGTGACTGGTGTGAATTTCAGTCTGTGGCATTTGTCACATCTTAAAATCATAGTCTATGGCAGGAGCCTGGGGTACACAATTAGTGAGCCATTTGCTTTTGACATAAATTGAGAAATCGGGATCATGCCGTCCGGCCCAGCCCTCTGGCATGCTGGTCCTTTCCCTCAGATGTCCGCGGACATGGTTTACATTGGAATCAGAGCTTTTATATTCTCATTACATGTAGGTCCAAATGATATAAAGACTACGCATTCCATTTTGTGATATACAGGACCTACAGTTCAGGTCCATATGCCTGAAGGGTGGTTGAGTCCTGCTGCCATGCAAGTCTTTCAACCTGCATGAAAACTAGATTGGATGCAAACCATGCAATGCAGTCCTAAGTATTCCCTGCCCCTCAACATAGTGGGACACTTAGAAAAGGGAGCTCCATTTGTTGCTTGTGGTTATAAATTTCTGAAAAGCTGGAGCATAAATAAATGTGTTTCCCTCTGCCTTTCCCCTTCCTGAAACCCTCCCGTATAGTGCAGGGAGGGGTGATTTTTAACCTTATGGTATAGATGCCCCTTCCTATCCTAATCCTCATCTCCCAGTTTACTAGTTATAAACCTATTGGGGTGGGGTCAAGCAAATAAATTTCTTTGCCTCTTTTCCCATCTCAGCTCACACCCTCTGGCTCAGCAACCTTCAACATTCTGTAATAAGTGCAAGAAATACTGAAGTCCTTGCTGAGCCATTTTAGCTTTGTTAAATACATATTATTTTAATTTGCAAATGAGTATCCCTCTGAGTGTCTGGGAGGTTTCACCAGAATTGAAAAACTACTGCTTTATTCTTGGAAGTTCCTTCCAGAGTGATAGGCATGTGAAAATCCAAGTCTGGTATTAGAAAGAACTAAAGACATTGAGGAAATGTTCGAGGAATTCCAATAGGTTTGGAACTTGAGGAATCTGACCAGTGCTATAGACTAGCTTTCTATGAGTTACATATATTCCACGGATCTGCAGACCAGTGGTGGGGTATTTGTGCTAATTTGCATTAATACTAATGCACATCAGGGCAAGCAGGACAAAATTCTGTTTAAAAATAGTGTTTTTTGTCAATGACTGAATAATGGAATGAAAAAGTCAGACCATGAAACCAAGTCTGCACTTCCATAAAATGAACAATTGCTAATCTGGCCTAGGCTCTGTCTATTCTAGCCATGGTCGTGTGAGTCCTGTGGATGATGTGGAACCGGTTTGGTGCTGCATTTCCCAGGTGAGGCCCCATGCCTCAAACGATGACCAGTTTTCACCTTCACCAGTTGGTCTATTAAATGCATATATTTGCATATCAAAATACTAATCACCTCATTTACTCAGAAAGTCAGATCCTTATTATATCTTGGTTCGACCACATGCTTGATCGGCTACTGTCCCTCATAAGCAATTTAAAGAAATGCTGGTGGAGGAAGAATTGGCTAATGAAGTCCCTTTCATCCAACACTTACATGCAATTTACTTTTAAATCAGCTCCCTGGGGAGGCAACACATGCTGCAAATATTTTTAATGGGCTTGGCAAGGACTCCAAACAGAAGTGTGATGCCCAAATCTCCAGTAGGCCCGTATATTTCAAAGCTTGGCAGTGTGGGGTGATTGCGCTGGGTGGAATTCTAAATGGAGCATAACTAACTCGGGTCATTATGAACAAAAGGAAGGCTGGTGGGGCTGTTCCACATGGCTAAGAGAGATGCTTATTAGTTGAAATTTAAATAATATTAATGCATGGCGAGAAGAAGATGGGGAAGGTGGAGGGACAGGTAACACAGAAGCATGTCTGGTAACATGCTTCTGTGCTCATCGGAGGTGTTGGCCATGCTGGCTATGTGTGATGCCCAAATCTCCAGTAGGCCCGTATATTTCAAAGCTTGGCAGTGTGGGGTGATTGCGCTGGGTGGAATTCTAAATGGAGCATAACTAACTCGGGTCATTATGAACAAAAGGAAGGCTGGTGGGGCTGTTCCACATGGCTAAGAGAGATGCTTATTAGTTGAAATTTAAATAATATTAATGCATGGCGAGAAGAAGATGGGGAAGGTGGAGGGACAGGTAACACAGAAGCATGTCTGGTAACATGCTTCTGTGCTCATCGGAGGTGTTGGCCATGCTGGCTGGGGATGATGAGAACTATAGTTGAATGCACCTAGGGGGCACCCAGTCAGAGGAGAGTCTTAAAAAATGGATGAATGAATGAAATCGTAACTAGAGTTGTAAATAAATTTCACATGCATCAAAAGATGCTATATATTTAAATATTTGAAATAGGGATTTTGAAAGGTTGGTTGCCACATGCCTGTGCAATGTTTGAGAATAAATTTGAGCAACTCCTGCGGCCCGTTTCCATTCGTGCTTTTGTGATAGTGCCCAGGAAACCACATTTCCAGAGCAGCTTTAGAGGGCTCATGGGGAAGACTGGTGGGTGGAGAGGACGTGGCAGCCCTTTTCGTGTGTGGTGTCCTCAGGCCAGCAGAACATTGATGCTGGATCCATCCCAGCACGTTCAAGCAGATGGTAGCAGTGACCCACGGTAGCAGTAAGGGGCTTGACTCCCTTTACTCCATAGGCAGTTCAAGCAGTATTAAGACCTTCGGAAATGTCAGTTTCAATATGCTTAGTGGGTCAAGCAGGCTGAAAGATGACTGCACATTTTCAGCAGGGAAAGCAAAACAAATATCAGAACAGAATAAATCTGTTCACCTACATACAAGAAAGCCCATTAAAAGAATATATTGGAGCATGGGGTGGGGGGAAATTGCACTTACAAATAGAGGGAGTAGAAGCCTTAAATATAATTATACCCAATATGTGCACTCAAGTATGTTAAGCAGTTAGCTTGATTAATTCCAGCAGCGTGGAAGTTTCTGATATAAAGAATTAATTGTTGGCAAGAGAATATCGAGGTGGTTTCAATTTGCATCCTTTTAATATCAGGCATTTCCACATAATTTGCATATGCTGTAAGAAGGATGACTAAACCTCAAATCCATCTCCAAATAAAATGTCACCTTTTATGATATTGGATTTTATTTTCCAAGACCCTAGACATGCTCAGAGAAATGAACAATGCAGGACAAAGGAGACAGATTTCTAAAGATTCGCACCTTCGCCTCAGTGTGAAGGTGAAACAAATTCAGAGCGTAATCGCTTGTGACTTGTAATGTGGCAGGATAAGGTTGGGAAGGACTCAGTCCAGATAGGTGAGCTAGGGATGGAAGAAATGGGTCTGGTTCTCATTTTAATGGGAATGTACCTAATTTTGTATTTTCAAGCTAATACACAAACTATCCCCATTTTTCAAAATTGCTACTTCTCTGTATTTTACAGTGGGATTTTTCAATCAGAAATAGTTTAAAATGTGTATATTATGAATGTGTGAATGAAACAATGTGTATATTAGAGAAAATAGCTTGGGTACAATCTTATCCCTGTTAAGAAAGAAAAAAAAAGCCCTAACTTTCTGCAAACAGTTATTTGTATATTGGGCAAAAGTCCATATCAAATTTTAAGTGTCAGATGAAATGCACATAAAATTTCAGTTTAATATTCATTTGAAGTTCTGAGTTTATTTAATATTTAACAGAATTTAATCTTGGAAAAGAGAAAATGAGAGAAACCAAATCTGGCAATTTTGTCCTTCCCTAGGAAACAAGTAACTAAGTGAAACACCAAGATCCTTAACCTTAAGATGGCTTAAACTAAGTCACAACTGATCCATATTCCCATTTGTACAATAATGAGAAAAATGACTGTTTGGAAATTGTAACATTTCAATGCTTGCGCCTTGAAGATGCAAAAGTGGATGGAAAGAAACCTTTCCAAATTTTCAGATAAAATCCAGATAATAATTACTTTGGCAAACATGGACCTGTATTCTGCTATGATAATTCTTAAGTAATTGATTCAGAATAATTTTAGGACTTTTCCTCCAGCATTCTCAAGAATCTATTCATTAATTTACAATTCTCTGGTCTTTGATTTCTTACTGTGAACTCTGAGCCTTTGCAGTTCTTGATTGATTTCAGCACTCAATATAGACCTTTGTTTATCAACAATGAATCCCCAAAACCAGAATAAAAGAGCTGGACTTGTTTTTTTACAGAAGGCCCATCTTCGATGTAGTGTTATCCATGTAACTTTCAGTGCAGAGGGTAGGAAAAGGGACATTTCAAGATGTGAATTCTTCGGTTCCTTCAAAATCTAAGTCACAAACACATTCAATTGCTTTATTTACATTTATGTACTGCTTTATCTGCTAAAAAGTCACCATTCCCTTTCCATACGTAACTTGTGATTTGTAAGTATGAGCAGAGGCCTTCATCTGCATCCTGCTGCTGAAGCTGTGTGGCCTGGGAAGGGCAGCAGGCAAAACAGAGCCTCTTGAGTCCTCTTGTTGAGGCCACTCAAATAAGCAGAGCTTGTAAGCTAAAACTGACACTAAAGTCTGCTCAGATGGTCCGTGGATTGCACAGGCGATGGTGGTCTGTGTTCTATGAAGTGTCAAGCATCTCTCATTCCACCATCTACTCATGACTGAATTGGATTTCTTAAAGGGATGCTTGAGGATTGTTCTCCATCTGTGCAAGTGCTCATTACTGCTAATGTGCATTAGAGCGACAGCACATTAGCACACGTTCTACACGTTCCGCTGCCCCCCAAAAGGCCGCAGGGGAATCCATAGCTTAGATTCATAGGAACCTGAACTAATCTGCATCCGTTGCAGATTTTTCAGACGTCCCTACTAGCATGAGTCCAAATGATTTGATCAGTTGCTAAAAGAATGCGCTGCAAATCTATCCCGATAAAAAGATGAAGGGTTGGACCATATATAGCCATATGTAGAGTGGATTCATTGAAATCACCGGGATGTGACTTTGACCCCACAGATTTTAATGGCATTGCTCTACATGACTCTGCATGAAAATGCAAACAAGTGATTGCAAACCCTGCCTGAGTTCATTGCAATTTGTCATATTTTCACTGTTTATTCAGTGTTTTAAGTGGTGTGTTTGTTGGTAGGCTGCCTTGAGTTGTGTGAAAGACAGGATTAAGAGCTAAAAAGAAAATACAGCAAACAACAGAAAAGCATCCTTTTGGCTGTAGTTTGAGTAGCTGAGCAAATTTATGAAGTCTCTTGAAAGTTATATGGTAGAAGAGGGAAAACATTAGACAGATTATAATTAAAATGATTAATTGGATGATCTTTTCAGTCCAGTACAGAGTGCTCTGAAACCAAAATGCAATGTGCTGCCTGTTGAAATGTTTGACACCCTGATCCTGAATGGAAGCTAAGGTACAAAAGGTCACAAAAGGGGTTTCTCCGCATCTGTTAAGTCTTCTGAGGCCCCATTTCTACTTCACCTACCACCCAAGCTGCTCCCCAGATTTGTGTATTGCTAGAGTTGGATCTGCTGTTGGATGATGGCTGCAATCAGAGAAGAAATTGCAAAGTCTCTGGAAAACATGAAAGAGCACCAGAGCACATGCATGGGAATCGCTGTACGCCACTCATTATAAACTTTTCTACTCTTCACTGGCTGTTAATCTGCTGCATCTACTTTTAGTTTCATCACAAAGTGATCCCAGGATTACACGGAGAGTCTTTCCTGTCCTGCTTTTCCACAACATACCCTTTAGGTGGGACTGCTATAGCAAAATAGAGCAAATACAGATGTGGGACCAAAGGGGTTTCCTTTGCTTTCACTATATTTTCCTGCTCTTAAAACAAAACAAAGCAAAACAATGCAGGAAGTGCTCTCTAGGCACAGAAGCAAAAGGTCGCAGGATCATCTAAAGAACCTGGAAACAACTGTGAGTAGGGAATGACAAGCACAAGGTAAATGCCTTGCATAGAAAAGCCTTATGTAGGAGTAAGCCCCAATGATTTCAAGAGAAACAGCTCCCTTATAGCAGAAAGTACAGGTAGGAATGGAGAATGTTTTTTTCAGGATGCATTTTACTGTGAACTCACCTAATTTTGTGCTTTTGAAACAATATATGAACCAAATCTCAGTTATCCTTCAAAATTTGCAATCCTTTGAATGTTGCAGTGGAATTCTAAGACATATAATGTGTACAAAAATACATATATTAGTGGAAAGTGCACAGAAAAATATGCATATGAATGAAAACAATGCTTTAAAAAGCATCTTATTAGGAAATTTGTGTTCAAAATGTGTATATTTGGCAAAATTGGATAAAAATAAAGATGCAAATTTTAGGAGAAATGTGTGCAATAATGCTTATGACTTTCCATGAGAACTTCAAAATTAATCTCAAAATTCAGGGTGAACCAAACTTAGGATTGGAAAAAACCCTGAAATTTCCAGGGCTCTGGTCATTCCAGGACTCTGGTCGTGACCCAAATTGGTTGTGAGCCAAGTTAAATTTCCCCATAAGGTTCAATGTAAATAAGGTTAATCCATTCTGTAACCATTTTTTAAATCAGAAAAATGTGAAGCAAAGTGACAACAACAAATATCGCGGCCATCTCTCCACCCCCTCAAACACAAGTGTGGCTGAGAACTACGATCAAGGCCATCTCCCCACCCTCACCCCCTGCGTGGGGAGATGGCCACGATCCCAGTTGCTTGCATGCAGGGAAGGCATGCGTGATCAGAGGCGCGCTCCTGCAGGAAAGACAGGCAGAATCTTGGCCATCTTCCTCGCGGCTCTGCTTTGCTGCTCCCGTCTTTCCTGCAGCAGTGTGCCTCTGATCATGCATCCCTTCCCTGCATGAAAGCGACTGGGATCGTGGCCATCTCCCATCTCGTGGTGGGGGGAGATGGCTGCAATCTTAGTCGCCACCCAAAGCAGTTGTTTGCGACTCAAGTCAAAATTTTTCAGAAATTTTTGTTCATGACCCGATTTGTTCATGAATCAAGGCGTTTGTGAGCTGAGGTACCACTGTATGAACTTTTGTCGGCAGGGTGATGTCACTGCTTTTTAGTATGCTGTCTTGATTTGCCATAACTTTCCTCCCCTGGAGCAAGCATCTTTTAATTTCTTGACTGCAGTTCCTGTCTGCAGTGATCTTGGAGCCCAGGAAAATGAAATCTGTCACTACCTCCATTTCTTCCCCATCTATTTGCCAGGAAGTGAGAAGACCGGGTGCCATGATATTAGTTTCTTAATATTGACTTTGAAGCCAACTTTTGTGCTCTCCTCTTTCACATGCACCAAGAGGCTCTTTAGTTCCTCTTCACTTTCTGCTGTTAGAGTGGTATCATCTGCATATCTGAGGTTGTTTATATTTCTCTGGGCAATCTTAATTCTGACTTGTGATTAATCTAGACTGGCTTTTTGCATAGAGAAACCAAAAACTGCAGGATTCATCCACCTCTAGGTGTAATCCAGAGAAAGTTACGACTGCCTGCGGCTCACTTCAGTTAATAAGATTTACAAAAGAGTCCTATGGTTGGACCTAGAATTCTCCTTCTGCAACTGGAAGGCCACCTCCTTGTTTTATGGAAGGAACCGAGATGCAGTCAGGGTTTCCACTCGAGGAGGTGCAGGTGACTTAACCTGATCCTACCTCACCCATGCAGCCTCCTCTCACCACCTCCCACATTCTTCCAGGTGGAGATGGTCCCCCCACATTTTGGGGCAGCTTTTCAGGGGCCACTGAGTTCTGGCAGAGAAGGGCTGTTCAGCTTAATTGTCTCTCCTTTCCGCCAGTGGGTGAGTCCCAGGTCAGAACTCTGTTCATGGGAACTCTGGATCCGACCCTGCGTGCGTTCACTCAGTGCTGTTCTCAGCCCTAGTAGCCATGTTTCCTTTTGTTACTTGAGCAGATGTTCATCTTCACCTCACTCAGAGGGCTGTGTCTGCATCAGAGCTCCCTGGGTGTTTGGGTTGCAATGATTATGTGTACCATGAGGGGCGCGCTTGTCCTTCATCCAGGAAATCATTTCTTCAGAAGTGTCCCTTTGGTTCTTTCATTTTGATTGCGTGCAAAATGTCAGTTCGGGAACGAAGAAGAATGATTTCTCAACCTGTTATTCAGAAGGTATACGTGTAGATAAGCATATACATTCAAACTTATTTTACACTTGCACAATTTCAGGAGAAGACATAAAGGGAAAAGACTGTGAAACAAATCCAGCATTAGAGTTAATCTGAAGGTGTCTCTATCCAGGATGAGGGAAGGAGGGAAACGATTTTTCTGGGCCACACACTCGCATCCCCTTCTACTATAAAGGAATAGTCCTGGCAGTTACAGCCCTTGGAGGGTACTGGACACATTATCAGCCTTTCATAAGCTGGACCTACTGTGAATTATTTGCCCAGCTGTTATCTTGACTTCCCACAGTGCATAAAATGGATGCTGCTGAGAGCCGCATCTCTTATCTGTGGCTAACACAACTCAGCTGCCTCCCCCCTTTTTCTTGTCCACATGAGGATGCACAAAAGACAATGTAAGTTTCGGGGAGGGGGCAGCCGTGTTTGTTTGGTTTATTTCCTTTTTGCCACCACCTTTTTTCTTTAAGAATAAGCTGTAATTACCAGTGAACTGGCTGAATGTTTGCTATTTGAAAGGCTTCCAGTGGAGTATAATTAATCCCATTGTTGATGCTAATGCGGCTTTTTCAAAACTCCTAAATTGATGTTCCAAGCAAATTTCCCTTTGATCTTTGCCTCAGTGAAGATTAGTGAAGTTTTATTTTTTGGGAAAAAATACAAATAAGAGTATATGATTACAATTACTAATATAATGTCCTTCCAGCAAAGACAGCAAAGAAAAGAAAGGTTGCACTGAAATCTATTTGATTTTGCAGTAGTGAATAAAACATTGTCCACTTTATATAAAGGTTTCTGTTGTTCATTTCTTAATTCAAAATAATTGACAACAAAGGCACCTTAAATATTAAAAATATATATTATGACATACACTTTCAGGGTCTCAGTCCACTTCATCAGGTGCATGAAGTATTGGTTTGTAGATGAGGAGAGCAATCCTATGGCTTATAGAGAGCATTTGTGGGGCCCCGAAGATACTTTGGATTCCTAGCCTTGAGATCAGAGACCTTGCTCCTGTCTCAAAGCTGGGAATCAGGGATACGCCCCACTCTCCCTTTCTGATGGTGCAGAAAGAGCTGTGCTGACTGCTCCCTGCAGTTGGGAATTTGACCATGGAGGTAGGAAGAGAAGGTATTTCAGTGGGCAGGGAGAGGAGAGGACTGGAAAGGTCAGGATATGACCTGACCTTTGGGCCACGGCAGTATCCTTTGCTCCCTTTCCAAAGCACCCTCTAGCAAACTCTGCGGGGTAGGACGATGGAGGGGTGGAGATTGCCCGAGCCGCCTTCCCCATCCTGCATTGGATAAGTATAATCCTCCAAGTGTAAGCCCCATAAGACTCCCCATTTATGCACATGGGGGCAGTGGCGGTGCTGAGTGTGTGGGGTGGGTTTGTAAATGGTCATGTCAGAGGAAGCCAAAAGGTAGAAAGTACAGAGAGTGATAATGGCCATTCAAAGAATGATGGTGGTGAATACAGACAGGACTGTAGTGGTGAACAGATTGTCACATGTAGTGCAGCTTAAAAGAGCAAGCTCCTTCTGTCCCTGTTCAAGCCACAGGAGACGATCTTCATGTTGGAATCTCTCTCTGAAGCCCTTTTCTTCAGGAATGGATGTCTTTGGGTCATTGTCAGAGACTCTTGGGAGTTAAAGTGTCCCTGCACAGAAATGGCAATGTGAAAAATATTCCAGCTCACTGTCGGCACTTTTGGCTTTTCAGTTTGGCTTTGGGGAAGGGCTGAGCACTGATATGGCCACAGTGTTCTCCTATCTTCCACCTTCAGTCTAGAAATGAACACCACAGATAATTGGTTCGTGATGCACAAAAGCCCATGCAGGCCTGCAGAGCAAACATACTGAACACATTGGAAGAAAGGGCAAATAGCAGGGATGACCTTACGCTTCCTGCAGAATCAGAGGCATCCTGCCTCTAAAAGCCGGTAGCTGGGAAGCAGCAGTGGAGAGGGCTGCTGCCCCAACATCCCAGTCTTGGGTTTCCCCAGCTGGGCAGCCAGCAAGATCCAGCACATGTATTTTTATGTTCTCATGCCTGCCTTCTCCCCTGCTTCTCACCTTTTTGTAATAGGCGAGAACTCACTCATTATTCCATCTGTGGGCTGGTCGGAAGAACCTACCCTTGGTGCTACTGGTCCTACTTAATTACTACACGTCCTTTCAAGGGGGGGAGGCGGTTCAAGAGATGTTTAGCTTCAGGGCACTCAGAGTTCAGTTATAGAGGGTGCATGTGAGGCCTGTGGAGCAATGGCTAATCTGTGTATATGCATTCCTTGCCTTTTCCCCTCCCTCCTCCCTTTTGGGGAAACGGGGGGCTGTGCCCTGCACTGTGGCTCCATGGGCAGCCATGGGGATAATGTTAACTGCAGTCCATGGGCAGCAGTCTGGAGCAAGGCAGGAGCTGGGAAGCAGGAGCCTGCCCCAAAGAGCAACTCGGATCAGAGGACAGTTCAGAAGGGAGGACTGGCAACCCAGTCAGGAGGTAGGTGAAAGGACGCAACAGACTCACAGGGGGACAGCAGGGTCAGGAAGACCTTGCTGCTCAAGCAACGTTCTGCTGAGGCAGGAAGCCTTCTTAAACGCCCACCTGCCAGGGAAAAGCCAGTGTCCAGCTCAGTAGGGTGAGCCCAAAAGTGTCTTCATGGAGGAGCCGTTGTGATATGACTTGCCTCCCGGGTCAGCAGTTCCTGGTCCAGAACCAGCACCCAGCACAAAAGGTCCAGGGCATGACCAGGACCTGCTGGAGTGCAGGCATTCTGACAGCTTCCCAAGAACACCGGATGCTCTTGTTGGGCTGCCATATGAACATACTGGAACTCTCCTCCCTACGCTAAATTCAGGCAGGCAGGGGACAAGTGGCATTATCCTTTCACCCTGCCTCTAAAGCATGCACATAGTGTTGTTGCGAAATACACACTCTTAGAATTTTCTTTGAAAGAGGGAAAGTGCTTTTAATCAGGGGTGCAGTGTCTTTTGCACCTGAACCCTGCACAGCACTGGCAGGTCCTGAACTTGGTGAGATGAACCACATACAGGTCCACTCCTGGCTGCGGCGAGGCTTCAAGGACACTGAGCTACTCAGCTGACAGCAACAGAGGAGCTGGCGTGACAGCCGCCCCGAAAAGCCAGCTCCCCGGCCTCCTTGCTGCCTCAGCCTTCTCTTTCACCTTGCCAGCAAAGCCAATCAACATTCAGCTTGCATTCTTCTCTTCGGAAAGATCAGATATGCACCTGGTCAAACAGCTCTTACAGAAATGAACGGGCAGAATGATGTGGAAAGCTGCAAAGATGATTATGGATTATTTTATCAACAAAGCCATGGTTTGACAAATGACACATGCACACATGCAGAGGCAGAGAATTCCAAAGTTAACAGCGTGAATGCAGAGAATTTGCACTATAAAAGCAGAAGCTTATTATGATTAATAAATATTTCCTGAGTCGCTGGCCACATAAACCATCCAAGGAGCTGTGAGTTAACTCTTAGAAGTCTCGGCCACTTTGCATCATTGTCTGGCTTGCCATAGTTCAAGTTACACTTTGTGCTTTTTGTAATAGGGATGTTCAGCATATTTTACAGACAGGCTCCCTATCCCAAGCTTCCATGCCACTTAAGGAAAGAGTAATATAAAGCTCTGAGAATGAAACAACCTAGGGTTATTTCTTCATTTAAAATATGTATACCCAACTTCTCTGTGCCATCACTGAGACACTCAAGGCAATTAACATCACCGTCTCCCCATTTTAAAAGAGCAAATCAATTGGTGAAGCACCAGACAACAAAAACAGGTGCTGCGAAAGTTGGGCACGCCACCAGAGTTCTGAAATGAAAGTGTGCTTGGTTCCCAAATGCCATCTAGGAGGAGACAATGGGGTCTCCTGGGGCAGAGAGTCCTCCTTCTCCTGTATGCCCAGCATACCTCTGCCAGTGGGGCGATATGGAGCATGCTGTCTCCTCTGAAACAAAGTGAAGAGTTGGGACCTCGAGGGAGGAGAAGGCATTTTAAGTTTCTAGATCTCAAGCCATTTGGGGGTGTTAATGGGAGTACCAAAGCCATTGACGACAGCCTAATTCTATAGAGGTCTTGTTCTTTACTGCTGGTATCTTGGTTTTATTCTGCACTGCTTCTGCTCTTTGTCTTAACATTTGTAGCTCATGTATTATACACTGCCCATTGAACTATGGTTATTGGGCACTAAAAACATGGCACATAAAAATAAATATAATGACAGAGTTAAATGCTGCGAAAAACCATTCTCAGTCGAGACTCTTGCTGCCACATGTTGCACTTGCAGAAGTTTCTAAATAGTTTTCAGAGTTAACCCCTGCAGATATTCCAAGAATAGCATCAGTGCAGATGTGGCCATGGCCAGGTATGCTGATGATTTATCTCGGTCACCAGATCAGTTCTCCACAGTGTGTAATGCACCTGAGAGCCAGAACTGCGTATCCTGGCAGTGCTGAATAGTTTTTCTGTCCTTTCCTGCTGGAACTCAGAAATACTATTCCTCCCATGTAGACCTAGGGAAGTTGCATTGCAGGGCCTGGGTCAGGAATATTGGGCCATGGGCTAGGAAGTGTAAAGTCTGAGAGGCTAGGCTTAACCTCCTGTTCCAGCTGGAACAGTATCTACTCAGGCCTCGGAGCCCCACTTACAGCCTCAGAGAAGGATGCTCAAGGAATCCTGTTGCGTGCTCTGGTCAGCCCTCTGGATCCCAGCCTGTGGGCCCCACAGTGGTGCCACTCGCTCGGAGACAAACTGAACCAGTCCACAAGCTTCAACTTTTTAAGTGGGCTGGTGCATTTTTTTTTAAATATCTGTGCATGTTTTAAATCTGGGAAATTTTCATATTTTTTCAAATTAATTTTTATTGAGCTTCAAAAATCAAACCAAACCCCAAATCATTTGCATATAGTATGACCACAATTTGCACAAATTGTGACTGGGATTTATGTAATGTTTTCTGCTTTTTTAATGCAAATTTTCCCTGCTTTAAAAGCAGAAGCTACAAAAACACTTCCAATTGACTTATTTTTGGTTCTCTAGATGAGGAGATGCTGAAAGTCCAGTATTTTATTTTATATTGTCTCATTGTTAAACTGTCCCTAGACCATGGTAAGGAATGGTCTATAAAAGTTTTAAATACATAAATAAAGTCCACTGAGCACAAGTGGGTCAAATTTCTAACACTCCCCCCCGCATCCTTGTCCTTAGCAAACAGGCACGTGTGAAAAGACTTTGGGATTGATCAGGCCTTCATATAAAGAAATGTCCATGCCTTAATGCATCTGAGACTAGAGATCCTGAACTCGTACCCCAGCCTCATTACCAGACCAGTTAATGTCTCTTGTATCCCAGCCTCCAGGCCAGCCTTCTTTCTGGTCTCTGCCCTGCACACACTCCAGCATTCCCATGAAAAGACCAGCATGCTTACCAGAGCCAGGTCCAAGAAGACTTGCCCATGGAGGGCTGCCCATGATTTGCATCCACAGTACAGCTTCACAAGATGCAAAATGAACATGTCCCAGTGGCCTGGTTTGCGCAGCAGGACCACCCACTGTGGGTGGTCAGCTGTGGTTGCTTGTTACCTGTGAATCTGCCCCAGCTTCCCAGCTTGATCTTGAACCGGCCACCCAAAAGACTGTGGCCTATTCTAGAGTTCTTGATAGCCACGGTGGCGTTTTGCCTTATCCAAACCCAGCAGGGTGATCTTACTGAGGGCTTCCAGGGATGGCTAAACCCCCACCCTTCTCACAGTTCACTTGTGCCATGCCGTGCCTGATTATCCCTTCTCAGCACCCTCCACTCAGCGCCGCTACAAATCATGAAGAAAGGGCAGCCCCCCCCCCCCCCGTTACTGCTTTGCCGTGGCATTTGGCGCTGCTTCCCAATCCCACTCACTGCTCCGTAACCCATATCAAGATGTGACAGGTGCCAACGGGGGGAAGTGACAGGCAGGAACAGGTGGAGCCGAGAGCGGCTGGCAGCTTCCCTAGAAGGCACTTTGTGAATGGGTGTGCTTATTTTAGCTTAATATGAAGAAGCCTTAAAAGGGGTATCTGCTGGCTAGCACAGCCGGCACCGAAGGGGACGAGGGAATGCAGAGCTGCTTGGCGAAGAGGGGAATACTGATCAAGCCAGCGCATGTGCTCCTGTAATCATCAGGCTCTGTAAAGTGATTCCTCCTGGCAGTCCGGTGTGGAGGTGCTGGGGAGGCCCCCCTCTGATGGCGGGAGGTCCTGCTGGTAGCCCCAGCGGACCAGTCGCAGAAGGGTGCTGATGCAGAGCAGGGGGCAACCAGGAGGCCCCTGGAGCAGGAGGAGGAGGAGGAGGAGGAGGAGGAGGAGGAGGAGGAGGAGGAGGGGAGCAAGCCACCACAAGCTCATCTGGTGTGGGCATGGTGGCTTGTTCAGTGAACAGCCAGCCCATGCTGTGTTATTTTCAGGGCAGCTTAGTGTGACATGCAAGCCTGCGCACTGCTGAATATTATACCCGAACTACAATAGTCTTCTTCACAGATACAGCATAATGGAAAAGCAGCTCACACTGGTAATCAGATTGGTTGAACACCCATAACTTGCTGAAATTAGCTGAGATACTTATTTAAGTAATGTCAGGTTCCTAACAATCCTCAGTATCATGGTGACAAATCAGCTTATATTCAAGTGTGCAGCAGAGTCCAGATGCAGAATGCTTCACTTTTGGTTAAGGCTATGGGACTGTGGCTTGACTGAGTCCCTAAGGAATGAAGTACCAATCATTGCAAGAGTTAATATCCACACATGGCTCAGCTTTCTTTCTTTTTTCCAGGTACCACCATTTGCCGTTTACAATTCATATCACCTGAGCCGCTTAATTGCAATCAATATTTTTCTACAGCCTGAACTGTGTCTGATATGCATTTTTTCTACAGTCTCCAATTGACTTCTTTTCAGATTCCGTTTTATGGATTTACTTCAAAACTCCTGCAAAATGGTTTTATGTTTGGGAGCAATTTTCCCCTCCAAAGCCCAAACTGCTCAAGGGAAAGGAACTTTTTTTATCAACGGAACTAATAAAATGGACAGTTTGGATGTGCTTAATGTTAGCAATAAGGTCAGAGCGCCTTGCACAAAAGGTAAAAGTGATAAAAATTTTGGCAACCTAACCCAGAATGCTATATCCCAGTGCAATGCTTGAAATGGAATTCAATTTGTTTATATTGGACTACAATGTAGAATCACCTGCTTTGTGACCCTACAGAAATGCAATTTAACAAATAGGGTGTACAAGGAGTTCAATGCTATATATATTTTGGTGATTCACAGTAGCAGTTCCTCAATCCTGCTTAAAAGCCAGGCATTGGAAACATGCTCTGTTTGAAGCAGGCAGCCTTTGTGGAAAATCCTTGTTCTCGTCTGCATTCTACATGTTACTGGATTCAGTAATGGCTGCTACATTAATTACATGAAGAATCGGTTCCCCAATACTCAGCACTAGTCAGACCTCTCCTAGAGTACTGTGTCCAGTTCTGGGCACCTAAGTTTGAAAAAGATGCAGAGAAGCAGGAAAGGGTTCAGAGGAGGGCAACAAGGATGATCCAGGGACTGGAGGCAAAGCCCTGTGAGGAAAGATTGAGAGAACTGGGCATCTCCAGCCTTAAAAAGAGAAGACGGAGGGGAGACATGATACCACTCTACAAGTATCTGCAAGGCTGTCACAGAGAGGAAGGACAAGCTCTCTTCTCAGTCATTCCAGAGTGCAGGACACGGAATAACTGGATCAGGTTAAAAGAAGCCAGATTTTAGGCTAGACACAAGGAAGAATTTCCTCCCTTACTGTCAGAGCAGTATGACAATGGAAACTATTACCTGGGGAAGTTGTGGGCTCTCCCTCTCTAGAGACATTCAGAAAATGTCTGGACAGTCATCTGAGTGGGATGGTATAGCTCAGTGTCCTGCAACAGCAGTGGGGTGGACCCAATGGCTTCCTGGCCCCTTCCAACTCTTCTATTATATTATAAATAGGAGACATGATGATGTCAGGACATGATGACATAAACATCCTAAAAAGTTTCTACAGGCATCAGCATTTAAGGGCAGCAATGAAACGTGGTCAAAGGAAGCTTCATTTGAAAGGTGTTTCCCAGAACCCTTTGTGTCGTGGCACAGGATGATGTGACCCAACTCACATTTCACGCTCACCAGCTTGCAATTGCTTGCACCACACCTATAAAAGCAATGCAACAATCACCCATAAAATTATAGAATACCATATGTACTAAACTGAGTTGGAAGAAGACTTCATAGGTCAAAGCCAGCACCTTGGATTGGGCTTGGAAAGGTACAGGCAGTCAGTGCAAGTGGACCAGATCAATGTCATATGTTTCGAACTCCTGAGCCCATGATCTATCTGGCCACTGTATTTGGGTAAGATGCATCTTCTGAAGCCTCTGCAAAGGCAGCCCCATGTGGAGTGCATTGCAGTAATCTAACTGTAAGGTCATTTGAGCATAGCGTCCTGAAGCCAAGCTATCCCTGTCCAGGGAGGACCATCGTTGGGCCACCAACCAAAGCAGGTAGAAGGCACTCCATGCCACTGAGGCCACATGAGCCTAGAGTGACAAAGATGGTTCCCTGTCAGGATACAGAGCTTGGACATGGGCGGCCATTAACAAGACAGAGGCACTGGGACCAGGGGAACGGAAGCTGAGCTGGGACGGAGTCCAGGCATGAGGTTTAATGGCAAGTCCACATCATAGTCCTGGCACAGGCTGCGGTTAGGAACCGGAAGACCAACAGAGAAGCAGGCAGCTTTAGGCAGGATAACTGGGCAGGACACACAGCAAGGCAAGATACATGGTAATGCAGGAGGCAAGAGGAACCAAATGCAGCATGGATCAGACAAGAGGCAGGAGCTGAGGCGACACAGCAGGGAAGGTTGGGCACAGTGCAAGCACAACAGCGAATAGGAGCCCTTCTGTGCTGAAGGAAGAACTTGCTCTTGTATAGCTCCCAGCTGGCGTTCATCAGCAGATGAGTGCTCCAGCAATGCCTGGGACCAATCCTGCAAATCTCTGGTGGTTGTTCTGGTTGTGGCCCCTGAGCACTACCTTCTGGAGCTAATTATCCAAGAAGAACTGATACTGGAACTGCTACAATACAGTTCTTCCCACTCCCAATTCCAATGTTCAGGCCAGAAGGATACTGCAGTTGATGATACCAACTGAACAATCACAGATCATGGAAAATTGACACAATCATACTCCCTTTCTCATGATCCAGGCCATCATACAGGGTGACGATGTCATACAAGGCTGTTGCCAAAACCCAACCTAAACTCCAACTGAAATGGATCCCAACCATTGTTTTCACGTTTGAGAATCTGGAGCAGGTTGGCAACCACCCAGTAATGACTTTGCCCAGAAAAGAAACATAGCCCACTGGTCTAAAGTTTATGAGATCTCCCAGGTCTAGGGAAGATTTCTTCAGCAGTCTCACCACTGCCTCTTTCCGACGGTCTGTGACCACTCCCTCTTGCACAAGGGCCCCTTGGTCCCACCATCTGCCCCCTCCCTGCCAGTTTTTATAAGCTGTCCAAGATGGAAGTGGTCACACAAATCTGTGCTGGCACCTTGACAATGCTCCTGAGCTGTAACAACTGAAACAATAAATTTTAATACACATATAAATGGATGTTACTTATCAGTGATCTTAAAGCCAGCAATGGAATATGAATGAAGAGGTAGCTTCCAAGACCATACATAACTTTGAGTCTAAATTATGTAAAGTCAAGCTCTTTAGGCTTTCTGGGTAAATTAATGCAGTAGAATGCATTATATCCTTTACAAATGGATGGCTTGACTAAAGATTTTGAGAATTGCACTTTGCTAGATAAATTCATCATGACAAACGAAGCGAAATATATTGAAAGGCCTTTTAACAATATTTTGGTGTGGGTGGCATACTTTGCAGCCTCCAGTGGTGAGTGTCATTGGTCAAATGATAGTGGTTGCTAACTAATGGATATCTTAACGACTTCCAGAGAGGCTCAATCAACAGCAAGAATGAGTTATGTGAATATTTGTGGGTTAATAATATCAATTATCACAGAAGGGGCCTTTCAACAGCCAAGTGCGACACCAACTTGGCAGAAAAGCATATTTGGGATTGTTACTAAGCAAACATTTAGGAAGTATGTTCACTCTGCTCCAGTTTTGACCTGGTGTGTTCTTCTCATTGCATTGTAAATGTATGCTCATGTGATGAGGACTACTCTTCATTACAGAGCAGTCCATCAGACCCCAGTTTTCACCAGATTGTTCTTTGGTGAGTTGAAGGGTGTGTAGGAATTGTGAAAAAGTAACAATAAAGTCTAAATAGTGATGGGGAGATCCCGACTTGCCCAGCAGGTGGGTCTTTCTTGACCTCAAAGGCAAGTCTAGATGATGCTCTGCTGCTACTGCTTCTGGTGCCAACTTGGTCCTTGGTGTTCACTGGCAGCTGTAGGGATGTGCAAATCAACAAAACCCAAGCTTGACAAAATTTTCCAAATTCCATTTTGAAGACAGTTCTTTTCTCCTGAAAATCTATGCATGTTTTCGTCTATTTTTCCAAGTGTCCTCTTTGATCGTATGCATCTTTGAAAAGTATATATTCTTCTCCCAATGGTTAAAAAGTCTTTGTGCACACTTTTCAACAGTACATATTTTTTCATGCACACTTTCCAAATTTACACATCCTGTCATAATATTTATAGGTCCAGAGAACTACACTGCAAGCTTGGAAATGTACTGACTTCAAACCCAAATGACATTTGAGTTGGTGTTCAATCCAAAAGGGACAAAATGAGCAGATCCTGTTCAAAACCAAAGTGAAGTGAAATTCTCTTACATTCCTAGAAAGCTGGATTCATTGCCAACTACCTAACAAGGAATGGAAGGGTCCTTCAACTGTCATGAGCAAAGCTGAAAGGATTCTCACAGGATGTCACCCAATGCATAGCTGGGCTCATTGTGTTTAGGTGAAGGAACAATCAATTCCAGGTTGGGGGTATGCCAGGGAACTCTGGATCCAGAGAGAGCTCTCAGTCTTGTGAAACCGCTGCCCTACTCCCTGTCCTGCCCATAGCACATCTACTCCGACCCCATTCCAGCACCTGAAGCATTATGAAACCAGAAATGAACCACCATAGATGTTCCCATGGCAGTGACAGTGGTAGTGGGCAGAACCTAAAGTTAGACCTCCATCTTCTCTCTCTCTTTCTCTTTCTCTCTCTCTGCATCCAGTGGGCACTGGGACAGCTTGGAAGTGGTTGAAGCCCCATCGGTGAGGGTGTTCAAGGATAGGCTGGACATGCACATGGTAGGCATGTCATGAGCGGAGCTGGCTTCACCTGGGGGTCAGACTTGACGGCATGGGAGGCCCTTCTGACTTGTTCTGTTTCTATGTTTCTATGTACGTTTCTGTGTTTTTATTGTTGTTTCTATGTTTTTCTCTCTCTCTGCCCTTCGAAGGATTAGAATAGGGTCCCTAAAATCCTGTGGTCCCAGAAATGCAGCCTAAAAACAGCCTGAGTGTACTTTACTGCATCCTTTCCTTTGCATGATTTTCCATCATGGGTTTGCCCTTTTTAGTTACTCCACAGCACCAAGTTCTTCTTTTGGAAATCTGACATGGTTTGTCAGCTTCATCTATGTTACAGGCTGACAGCGCCCGGAGCTCCCACTCAGGTATCCAGCATGTTACTCAAAGCTGCCACTTGGCTGCCTTTATCTTTTCAGAAATTCAACCTTTCCTCCCTGTTCAGTGAGCTTCATTCCCACAGATTATTTCCAGCAACTAGTGCTGCCTTTGGTCTTGGGAGATTCAAAATGGAGCTTGACCTGGGTAGGGGTCTAGTCTAGGTGACTCTGGCCAAGTCTATGCTCTGTCAGTGTGTCTCTTCTACACAGGCTAGTAAAGAAAGTTCTAGGAATGTTCCAGGAAGTAGTCGCTGGCCTAGGCAAATGAGTCAGGACATACTGGAGTGTAGGAGCAGCTAATGAAGATTTATTTGCATTGGCAAGCACAGGATCCTCTTGATCGGTCTTCCCCAGCCAGCCCCCTCCAAGTGCATTGGATTACAACTCCCATTGTCCCAGCGAGAACAGAGTGCTGGCTGCTGGTGATGGGAGTTGCAGTCCAGTGCATTTGAAGTGGATTGGGCTGGGGAAGGCTGCTCTTGCAGAAAGGCATTTAACTACGAGGGTAATGAACACTCTGTGTCTTGCCAAGAGGCAAGCGATTCTTTTATTTGGATCCAGAAGCAATAAGCACACAGTGGATGAAGATTAAAAAGTTTATTAGCAAAGCCGAATAATACAGTACATGATGTAATTAGCTGCAAGCCGGAAAAAAAGGATGTTGCATCTAGCACAACATACAGTATTGTTGAGCAGAGCTGTTCAGTTCTGTGGCCAGGATCCCAGAAGAGCAGCGATACGGAAATGCCAGGAGACGGTCAACCCTCAGCCCCTCTGGGGTTCAGGTCTTTGTCAAGTTTCATCACCCCCGACACTCTTGGGAAGTTTACACCTGCAGCGCCTGAAAACTAGGAGGAGCTCATAGTTGAGCACGCCTGTTTTGAGAGTCAGTTTATCAGCCTGACAGCAGGTACACTGGCTTGTGCCTTCCTTAAGAGAAGCTGCGGTGAAAATACCCTGGCCTGCATCACATGTCTTTGGGATTCTACCACATCCTAAAATAACACTTTTTAAAAATAAGACACCCACAAATGGTTTAGACTTTAAGCCATGGGATTCCTATGAAAAGACAGGAAAAACATTTTGCATCCTGCTGACCATCTCCTTGCAACGCAGTCATCTTCTGGGGCCATTTCCCTTCCACTGTGTTGTCTTCTTTGGATAGGAAGTCTCAGAGGCTCCCTCCCACTCTGCTTTATTGGCTTTCGCCTCTGAACAGCCGTATTTTTGGCAGCTTGGATGCGCCATGTGTCACAGTGTCACTGTGGTGTTGTGCGGAACAGGCACTGCATGGATGGAACGGTGCTGCCCAAGTTCCTTCTGAGATCGCCACCATCGGCTCACAAAGGCTTGCTGCTGGGTCTCTAGACTTATTTTGCAGCAATTCCAAGCTGTCCCACTGCCTACTGGATGCAGATCTGCATGTCGTTCTGACATCTGTTACGCTGTGAGTAAAGCCTGCTACACTTTCCAGTGGTGCTCTTCGAATTTTAGGGATAAAGGACCTTTAAATTAAACACATATACAATTTGGACGGGTGCTCACAGAGTTTTTCTGCTTTTTATGTGAGATCAAAAATGGAATAAACTCTCCTAGTGCTTGGTAGTCAGCACTGAGGGAACATCCAAGACTTGGATAAATTTAGTAGTCATGGAAACTTACACAACTTCACAGCCATTTCCAAGATACAGGATTAAGTTGTGATATTTCGATTGGCAGTAGCACATGAACTAGAGAAGAACTAGATCTTCTCAAAAAGATTTCTTTTAAATCTCTAACTGAGAAGAGCTCTGGGACAAAAAGGAAGGTGAGTATTTCTCTGAGTCACTTATTTTGGAGGAAGCAATCAGGATCAATCTCAGGAGAGAACAATCTCAAGCATTGCTCTGCCTGCTTTTAGGTGGGAGGGAGATCAAACCTTTGAAATCAAGCCCAGGAAATACAGCTTGTTCAGCTTTAGGCAAAGGTTGATATCTAGAAAGATGGAACAACCTGAGATGCAGATATCTAGAAGGATGAGACCATAACCTAGTGTCTCAAGTACCTGCTTTGTGTGCAGAAGGCACTGGTTCGAACCCTCACATCTCCAGCCTGAAACATTTCTCAGAATCCCTGGAGGGCTGCTGCCAGTCCATGTTGACCATCCTGGGCGAGATGAACCAATGGCTTGGCTCAGTACCAGGCAGCTTCCTGTGCTCCTGTGTGATACTCAAAAGCCTGAAATATTTTCCCAGCCCCAGTTATTAATAGCATTTGCAAGAACTGTTTCTGTTGGAGGACTTTCAGCTTTAGTGGCATATTGCAAACCTGTCCCCTTTGCCTTAATGATTAAAAACATAATTATGGGATCATATCTTTTCTGGAAGAAGAGACAAGAGAGTTGTGTAATGTATCAACAGTGCGAGGTACCTGAAGAATTTCAGAATACAGCCTGAAGGGCTTTCACTGGCATTTTCTACCAGATGGTGAACCTTTTCAGCTCTCTGTCGGAGCAGTGATTACAAGGCAGCCTGCTTATATTCCATTGAACATCTCCAGACAAGCAGGAGTATAGCAAAATCAGAAGACAATCAGTCTGTTTCCTGACCACTTCATTTCCACACAAGATCATGCAGAAGTCCCTCCATTCTAAGTTCTGTGTTACCCTCCATTTTAAAAAATCTACCTGAAAGTTTGCAAATGCCAGCCCCCCTACCCCCAAATATCCATGCATTTTACTAGTTATTTTCTGCCAAAATACATTTTAAAGCACTGTTTGATACCTTTTTGTGAGCCATATGCTATGTCAGGGCATTTGGCAAGTGCAGGAGTAAGCGGATAACTACGGTCTGAACTGTGCTTTATTTTCTGGGGCTCAAATCAGGTTAGTCCATATTGGAATGTGAAGCTATCAAATTCCTGAGGCATCCCTAGATAATACATAGTGGGGCGGGGGGTGGAGATGGGACTCATGTGAACAGTCCTCTATTTTCTTGGATGTAGCTTTTGGGATGTTAAGGGATGAATGTGCTTTCCGTGTATGTGCTGAACCAAAAGGGCAAGATGCTAGCAAGTCTACAAGGGAGTCTTAGTGGCTAATGTGGCAGAATAAAAATCCAAAATACACACACACACACACACACACACACACACACACACACACAGGTACATGGGTAAAATGTGCATTTTAACCATTCAGTTTCAATAACCATATTGAAACCCTAATAATAATAACAGCAGCAGCAGCATTTTCAGTAATTTTTTTAAAAAATTGTGTGGCTTAAACTTTGTGGCCACTTCTTTTGTTGGACTACCCACCCTTTCCTTAAAAGCCAAAGCTCACACTACGTAAAGGCATGGGAGATTTTAAGGGCATTTGGTGGAGGCTGCTGAGGCAAACAAAAATTCCCTCAGGTGTCATGGAAAGGTCATTTGAAGGGAAGGGCGAACAGGAGGGGGTCACTCTGGTTGGCCTGGCCTCCCTTCCACACACAGCTCAGGACTTTGATGGTCTTGTAACACCTTGTAATTCTGGAACTCATTCTGGATTCTTTCTTTCTTTTTTTAATTTCATTTTGTGTCTTCCTTTCACAGCATAATTTTGTTGGAACTAGAACACTCCTCAAATCAAAAGAAGTTATGAACATACCAGGTGACTTAGCAGATGCATCTACTTCTACTTGGAAGCAGTCTCTCCCTGCCTTGAATGTTTAGGAATAGCACTAGGCAAACAAATGTTCTAACTCTGTTGCTCTATGAAAACAATACGTAGTCCCATGCACATTTAACTGAGCAGAACTGGACCACTGGAAAAACAGCAAATCGGTCAGAACGTAGAAATGTGGAATCGACAAGAATTCTCCCTGTTCAGCATTTTATGACCAGCTGTGATGTTTATCAGAGAGGAAAGAAAGCACATTCTTGGGCACATGTAAATCTCACATAAGATAAGGTATGCCAATCCATTTGACCCAGATCATGGCCTTTGGGCTGAAATCACAAAACTAGCAACCTCCCCCTCCCTGCTGCAAGACTCCATTCCAAAATGCATTTTTTTCCTGAAGCTTCACCAGCCTACTGCTCATTCGGAAACCTTATGGATGCAAAGCAATACAGTGTAATGGTGGCTCACAGTGAAACCAAAACGCCGGCACAAATTATAATGCTGAATTAGTGCCCTCCAAGTTGGACCTCTGTTCCCATAATCACCAATCCAGAAAGCCTATTTCCCTTCTGCCCGGGGGTCCTGGGATTTGTAGTCCAACACATCCAGAGGGTGCCTGTTTGGGGAAGGCTGCCAGAGCAGCTTTCTATCCCATTCCTGTAGAGCCACTTTTAAAAAGCAGAACTTCATTTCCCTACTTTCTTTACACGCAGCAATTGCTTGAATCAGCTTTTGAAAGCGAATGCCTCTTCCTGGGCACTTCTTTGTGGAAGAAAAGCACGAAGAAAATGCTCAGCTGAGAAACTTTGGCTCAAGCCAAAATGGGGGAAATGGAATTGTTGCTCTTTCCTTGCGATTTCACTACCACATTGCCAGTTTCACAGCAGTTGACAGCAAGCAGAGGGCTTCCTAGTGGTTGTTAGCTGCAAGCTGCCCTCCCTTCCCCCAGAAGCCCCCCAGGAATGACACATCCTCAGCTGGATTGGTGGGGGGTGAGATGCTGGCCACCAGCCACTGGGAAGAGCTTCGCTTGCAGTTGCTGCCACCACAGCCTCCTTATTTTTGCCTGTGTTTCTTCCCCTTGAAAAAACATTGACTTCCTCTTACTTGGCCAAAAGCAAATGCAGAGAGGAAACAGGACAGAGCAAGTTCCACAGCTTCAGTGTAACTGTGGGGGGCCATGTGAAGAAGTGATAGTTTCACTTGGGGCCAAGGTCAAGGGTTGCCACGGTTGGGTGTGCAGCCCCACAGGAGCCCTCCAGTAACAGATCCCAGGAGCTGCTTCTCTTCTTCACCATGGCAGCTTCTTCACCTGCCTCTCAGTAGCGGTGATGGTGAGGAGGAGGAGATGCCCGGGCTACTTACTCACTGGCCTTCTGAAGATGATGAAAAAGAGGGGTGAGGGAGAATAGTGACAGTGGTAGTGAGAAGGTAGAGTCATTGAAGGTATCTTCCCCAAGAGATCTCCAAAACCTCGAGGTAGCCTTGGTTTCACCCCAGTCAATGAGTTTCAACCTTGTGTTGGGATGAACCCTAGCAGAATCCATCCTTCTAGTATTTGTGGATTTCCTCTTGTGCTCAGCCTGGTCTTGCAAAGCAAACTGAGCCAAGGGGAAGTCCATGAAGGTTTGCAGAATGCAAGTTTTGCCACTGGCAACCTTCTTCCATGTCTTGTGCAGCAGCTCAAAGCCAACTGTGGGAGGCGTGTGGCAGATCCTGCAAGACACGGGTCCAACGACTTTAGATGGGAAAACCCAAGCCAGTGGCTTTTTATCATGAATAAAGTAAGACAAGCCAATACAGAGTATACACGTGTACAGGCAGAACACTGGGGGGCTGCACCAAACACAATTAAAACAACACTTCTGTAGTTTACACCCACATTTGACAAGCCTTGTAGAGGACTAGCTGTTACCCATTTGTTCAGTGAATGTTAACTGAAGCATTCACTTAATCCTATGTTAATCAGTGTATTTTATTCTGACTTCATTAACCTTCAGCTTTCTCATAACTACTAATATGGTTTAGAATCATTGCTCAGCCAGAAAGCCCTCTTTAAAAGGCTGGAACAATTACCCCTTTTAACCATTCTTTAATCACCCTGTTTGTGTGAACAGAAGTGGAGCAAACCAAACAATCTGAGCACTCGTTCCTTATACTCAGGGGAGTGCTTGCCCATATGGAGCTTTCACTTGTTTAAGGGCTTTCTTTCTGAGAATGAGTTGCTCTGGGATCTGCCTTCGCCACGCACAGAACTGCACCCAACCACTGGGGCAGGATTTCACCGTGCCACAGTTCACCTTCTCCAGCAGCATCTCCTGGCTTTCTGCCCAGCATTTTCAGGGACCTGGAGAGGCTGTCTTGGGAAAGAGGGTACGAGAAGACCCACTTCTGCCAGCATAGTTGACCTAGCTGAAATCTGGATCCGGCAAAAAGCACACAGTCACTCTTAGATTAAATGCATCTATAACATGCACATACTCACATGGACATTGGGAAATTCATGGAGGATCAAGAAAAAGGATGCACAATGGGATTTAGGGTTGTGATTTGGGGAAGTGGATAAGAAAGGTAGAAGGAAGAAAAAGCTTGAGTTGGGGATTAGCAATGGCAGAAAGGAGCTTTGCCTTTTCTGTGGTTGCCAACTCCTTTGGTGGAAGTATTGAGTCAAAGACTCTTTCCTCCTGTGCAAAAGCATTCTTTCTAACAATAAAGAAGAAACTCCTGGAAGTCATCTCCTAATTAAACAGCAGCTGCCAAAATGGATGCAACAACGGAAGAACAATTTGTGCCCAGTGTGTGTCGGTTTTACAGAATGGGATTTATGAATGCTCACTCAGAAATCCATTCCATCCCATTGCAAATAATAATTTGAAAAATGCACAGAAGTGTGCACTAGCCTTGTAATATATTCTCTCTTGCAAACAACACACTTTTGGGTACATTTTAAGCTGAAATACATATTTAGGAACATTTTTTGAGCTGAGAAAAATTGGAAAATTCAAAGAAGTGCAACAACCAAAGGACAACCACTTCCTAATCTGCCTTTTAGGGCTTCTCCACATGAGACATTTCTTGTCCACTCTTGATTCCTTACACACAACAGTTTGCAGAAGTATCCCCACACCTTAAAGAGGGGACAAAAAAGACTGAGGAAAGTGTAGCATCATCTGGAAGTGGCAGAATGAAACAAAATAAGAAGCTCGTGCATTTTCGCAATTGGACAATCCCACAGTGGCGCCTTCTGGTGGTGTAAGGGGACATATGCAAAAGCAGAGAAAGAAAATGCCGGGAGAAAGGCATGTGTAAGGGAGCCTCTCTAAGTCCCACAAAGAATCTGAAGGCAGCAGAGTGGTGGGTGACGAGCCTTGTATACAGAAGCACTTAGTCGGGGAAGTGCAAATCAGGTGGGCTCGCCTAAACATCAGGGTTAGACCACTGGAGCCGCCCAGCTGGCTTGTGCAGCCGCTTGCATTGCTGGAGATCCTATGGGCTGTCAGGGAAAGTAGAAAGGAGGGTTCGCTTGAGCCATCAGGAAGACGTGACCTATTCCCTTCCCTGAAACTTGGCTGCCTTACTCTTTCCACAACTGCCAGTTGTTTGCAGGCCTACCCGGCCACAACCATTCTAAAAAGTCGAAATGCTTCTGCCAAAGCTTTGCTACTGGCTGTGAGCCACTTGAAGTATTTGCCCCTGCCCCATTTCCCCTCTGTCCCAGCCACCACTGAAAGGTGCCCTCCCTGCTCACCTCTTCTCAAAACCTCTTTCTACTCTTCTGATACTGGAGTGGGATGAGGAAGAGAGACAACAGGCTAGCACTTGATAGCCTCTTGCACATTCCAGAGATGTTGCTCCGGTACAGTTTCAACACCCGCACAATTCTGCTCCACTTTGGCTGAGAAAGTGAGAGGGGCAGAAACGTGTGACTTGCTGCATATCTTCCCATCGCAGGCGTCACCCTTAGACCCCAGGGGTACACATGGGAGGCCTGCAGTTCCAGATTCACATGCATGTGGGGCTGTGTGCATACAGTGCCAGTTGTTAAGAGCAAGGGAAAGTGCTGGAGAGCATTCATTAGCACTTCACCAGCGACAACACGGCTTATTGGGTTTTTTATGGGAAGTGCTTTCAGAAAAGAAATCCTTTTCAGACACTTAGGAGGGCCAGCCACCTGGAAGGCACAGAGCTGCTTTGGAAATCCAGACACCTGCTGGCAAAAGGAGGGAGGGAGGTAAAAAGAAAGTGTGTGTGGGGGGGGGTTGCTTAGTTCTGAGTGCTTGCTGAAAGAAGCCATCTCTCTTTCACTGGCCTTTTGGACAATGCAGTTGAATCTGCTCTGGGAAAAATAGCCTCTGCTGGGCATTTGGGGTGTGTGTGTGTGCACGTGCGTGCATGCGTGCATCCAACAGTCATTCTGCCACACATCTGCAATGCACCTATGCATGCACACTCATTGCAAGTGTGCAGGGCAGGAATGCTGAACCTCTCCCGGCCGAAAGGCAAAGTTCAGTTCTGCAGAAGATTTTGACAGTATTCCACAGATGTGTAGGGCGAAAGACAGAGGGGGCAGGTCCAAAACCATCCAACATATTCTACACTCTCTCTGCCAAAAACAGAGCCTCAAAAGGGGTGTTCAGCTCCTTTAAATGGGGACGCCACTGAGTCACTGTTAGTTGGGGAAAAGGGGGAGAAGGCAGGTGAGGGGGATGAAGCTGTCTGGGAATTCACAGCAGTCCATGCTGAGACCCCAAGAGAGCTGGATTTGGCCTGCAGTTCTGCAGCTGCATAGGGATATGCAAATAAACCTGAACGCATTAAAGTCTTCCAAATTCATCCTACAGCTTGTTCCCGCTTGCATCTGTATTGAGTTGCATGCTCTGTTTCTTTGTTTTCTTTTCTCAAGAAAATCCTTGGATGTTTTTCCAAATGAACCTAATCAATAGTGCACATGATAGTCTCTGAATGAACATATTCTTCTCCCATTTTTTAAAGCATAATTGTATGTATTTCTCAAAAGTTTGATATTTTCAGATGCTTTTTTCCCCCTAGTGCACTTTTTCTAGCAGGGACACACGCTCTTGGACACATGGACTTTGACTGCAGATTGTATCAGAATCCATGTTCTGTCCAGAAGATGAAACTGGGTAACTGAGACAAATTTCTCGCACATCCCTAAGCAAGAGGCTGGCCTCTCTCTCTCTATCTCTCTATCTATCTTTCAATTTATATCCTGCCTTTTTCCTTCAAAGGGCTCAGGGCAGCTTACACCATTCTCCTCCTCCATCTTATCCCCACAACAACAACCCTGTGAGGTAGGCTGGGCTGAGAGTCTGTGACTGGCCCAAAGTCACCCAGTTGGCTCCATGGCTGAGTGGGGACTAGAACCCGGATCGCCTGAGTCCCAGTCCCATGCTCTTCACCACTACACCACCCCGGCTCTCTCTTTTTTATTATTTTTATTATTATTATTATTATTATTATTATTATTATTATTATTATTATTACATTTCTATGCCGCCCCTTGCTGAAACCTCGGGGCGGCTTACAACATGATAAAATACATTGAAATACAATAGTACATAATAAATTACCATAAATACAAAAATACAAAAAATACATTGATTTACAAATATAAAATTAAAATTATCAGTATAAAATAAAAATATAGGAGGAGAAAGAGAAGGAAGAAGAAGTTGCCCTAATGCTGGATGTGTGCAGCTGCTCCTGAACATCTGGAAGGGGCCAGTGTTGCCTGCTATACTTTTCTCCTCATTTCTGTCCTCCTCCATTTCCTTCCTGAAACAAAAGTCACAAACGTACGGGCGGTCACTGGTGCTGCTGTCTCCAAAGGGTTTTGCCCCTAGAGGGGTCACTTTGAATTATCAGCTATTTAACCACAATGGAAACCAAACAGCGATCTCATTTTAGCAGGAGAACATGCAGGACATTGATCTTGCCCTGTTCAGAGTACATTGGATGACATATTGATTCAAGTGGCTTAGTACCACGCAAGAGCCCTCTAGTGCTCCTGGGGTTCACTTTGGTTCACTTAGCTGGAAACAGAATAAAATGAAGCGCTGCACAATTTTATTTATTGATTTTAAATCAGGAACATTACCCAACCATTTGCTTGCACATACCAACACCTAAGCAACACCTAAGTGCAGCACAGTGCCGTTCCTCCACCCCCAGATCCATGCAGGCCTCTGAACTCGTGGGCTTACCGGCATCTATTGGTCAGAGTGAGGTGCGGGACCGGTGGGCTCTGCCACCACCGTGCCTTGCCCCGTGCGTTGGACCTAGCCGCTGCCTTTCTCCTTCTTGGCAAAGCACAGGGGAGCAGGAGGAAGGAGGCTGGGAGGGGAGGGAACCGGCACGCAGAGATGGCCCGGGCCTTCTCTCCCTCCCTTGCCCAGCACGCCTCTTTTCTCCCTCGCCAAGGCGCATTCGAGCCCTCGGAGAGAAAGTCGGCATGGTTCCTTCCACGCCGGTTGTGAAGGGATGGGGCGCCATCACAGTCCCAGCACAGAGGCTGCAGGACCTCAGCACTGTGTTCGCAGAGGACTCTGCTCCCTGCTCCACAGACAATGTCGGAAGGCCATCGGATTGTGCCCGGAATTGGCTCAACCCAGGCAAGACCGAGAGGCATTTAGTGGGTGCTTCTCCTGACCAGATTTATCTATTTATTTAGGACATTGCTAGGCCGTCCATCACTGTCATCTCTGGATGGCTTCCAGTAATATAATATAAATCCTAAACAAGATAAATTAGCTATACCATGACTGAATAAATAGTTAAAATAAGTTAAATAAATAAATATACAATGAAAATCCATTGACATTAAAATATTGGTCAAATAAAAAGGTCTCGACCTGGCGCCGAAAAGCATATGACGATGCTACGCGGACCTCTCTAGGGAGCGCATTCCATAGTCGGGGTGCCACCGCAGAGAAAGCTCTCTTCCGAGTGCTCTGTCTCCTGCCCTCTTTCAAAGACTGTTCCCGGAGGAGGGCCTCTGCTGCCGATCTAAAGGGGTGGGAGGGCAGATAGGGAAAAAGATGTTCCTTTAGGACCAGATGCAGGGAATTCAACCTGTTCTAGACGGGGTTGCATTTCACCTGAGGGAGCAGGTCCATAGCTTGTGGGTATTCCTTGAGCCATTTTTGTCACTTGAGGTCCAGGTGGCCTCAGTAGCTCAGAGTGTCTTCTACCATCTTTGGCTGGTCGCATAGCTGCACCCCTACCAGGACAGAGCGAGCCTGCTCTGCTCTGCTAATCTCTAAACCAGATTACTCCAATGCACTGTACATGGGGCTGCCCTTGAAGATTGTTTGGAAGCTGCAGCTTGTGCAAAATGTCACAGCCGGATTAATAACAGGAACCAGGCAGTCGAATCATATAGCACCAATTCTGGTCCACTTGCACTGGCTGCCTATATGCTTTTGGGCACAATTCAAGGGGCTGGTTTTAACTTTAAAGCTTTACACAGCTTGGGACCACAATGTCTGGCAGAACGCCTCTCCCAGCTACCTGGACACGATGATCAACCTCTGAGGCCTGCTGCTCAGGGAGGCTTAGTTGGTGGCAACAAGGACAAGAGTCTTTTCAGTGGTGGTCCCCCAATTCTGAAATGAACACCCCAATGAGACCCACCTGGTTTTAGAAATATAGAAACAGAGCAACTCATAAGGGGCCTCCTGGGCCATCTAGTCTACTATGTGCATGTCCAGCCTGTCCTTGAACACCCACACCGATGGGGCCTCAACCACCTCCTGTGGAAGCCCATTCCATGTCCTTGGGGTCCTGACTGTCAGGAAGTACTTCCTGGCATCCCAAAGAAACCTTGGCTCCCTGAGCTTTGCTCCATTGGAATGCATCCTGCCTGCCTCTGCAGGGGAAAACAGGTCTCTATCCACCTCCATGTGACACCCCCTCACATACCTGGCTGGCTTAACTTATTAGATACTCTACCCAGTTCCATGTGACACCCCCTCGCGTACCTAGCTGGCTCAAGTCATTAGATATTAAGTTATTTCATAGAATCATAGAACAGTAGAGCTGGAAGGGGCCATGAATCCCATTGAGTCCAACCCCCTGCTCTTACAGGGCACCATGTTACACCATCCCACTCAGGTGGCTGTCAAGTTTCTTTCTGAATGTCTCTAGTGTGGGAGAGCCCACCACCTCTCTGGGCAGCTGGTTCCACTCTTGTATTGCTCTGACATTGAGGAAGCTTTTCCTGATGTCCCTTCTGAATCTGGGTTGCTGCAGAGTTATCTAGCTTAAATTATAGATATTAAGTTATTCATTTAGCTTAAGTTATTAGACATTTATATGTGTTTTAAATGTGGTTCTAAATCTTTTTGTATTGCAATTCCCCCCTAATGTTTTTAAATGTGGTTCTAAATGTTGGGGTGCATTTTAAGCTGTATTTAATGGATTGTTGTAAACCAACCAGAGAACTTTGGTTGTTGGGCAACACTGAGGTTAAATAAAGAAATAAATAAAGCCCAGTTTGGTAATTTGTTTTGACTCTGTCCTCCATGCCTAGGCTCCTGCCTTAGATGGAAATATGCCATACCTCACTTGCTTCAAAATTGATGGGTCAACTCTGCTTCATTGCGCAGATGATCTGAGTGGGACCCTGGATAACTTCCCACACATCCAGTGCTCTGTTCTCCAGCAGTGGTCACCCTCAAGGCCAAGATACTCCCATGCTGGCTTGTAAGTGCTTCTCAGAAAATATTCCCGGCAATGTTTAGGGGGCCATCTTCTGCATGTTAAGGGAGAAAAACATTCCACAATGCTGGGAGCTGTTATTTTTCTCTCTAAAATATTAATATCCTATGCTTTTAGGTTCAGTCCATTTTTTGCTTTCTGATGAAGATGAATGGGGATTAGGAAGTAATACTTTATTAATTGCCTGGCATAATTACCCCAGTATTAATTTCTTGTTGCATGTGTGTATTTGCATGCTTTGTGTATTTGTTTGGGAGGCATGCCTTTGATTATTTATTTCTTTTCCCCTTAGTATTTAAAAATGGTGGAAAATGGTGATGCTATTTTGTTACAAAAAAGAAAAGGTACGATGGATTTGCTTGTTTCATTTCTATGGCACCTTTCCTCCAAGAAGCCCAAGGCAGTTTGCATGGCCTTCCACCTGCACAACAAACCTGTGAGATGGGTTGGGTTGAAAGTCAGTGGCTGGCCCAGTCTCCCAGTGAACTTCATGGCCAAGTGAGGTAACAGCCCTGGTCTCCCCAGTCACTAGATCTCACAGGTTCCCTGTCCTCCTCTTCCTCCTCCTCCTCCTCCAAAAATTCAAGCCTCTTCCCTGAAACAGAATCTGACATTTGGGAAATTCAAGGGATAATTAAAGATTGGTTACTGAGCCATCCTATGGCCTCCCAGCATTCTCTGGAATTATTTGGGGTCCCAATTCTCAGATTCTGTGATTGGCAGCCTCCACTGGGCCTCCTAGGGAAGGAAGGAGTGTGGCAGCAGGTGGGGAAGGGACAAGGCTGGGGACATGGAGCAATATCTGTTAGAGATGGCACCCTGCCCTCCTCCTGTCCCTCTCTCTCGTGCTTTATTTAGGCAGCCATCTAAACAAAATCCTTGGTGTGCAGCGCAGAGGCAGTGGCAATCTCTCCTGCTGCCTCATTCCCAGCACAGGATGTACATAAGCCTCCAAATACAGAGGCTTACATGCATTAAGGGCTCGGGGCATAAAATCAAGCCCATAAGCACTCGTTCCCCAGCTATCTTTATCAGGAAGTGATATTATGTGCTGAACTCGCACACGGGTCACGTTTAATTAATGTTATGGGATTCCTAAAAATATCTTGCCTGTCCATGCCAAAGAAGCTGGTGCTCCAGTTGCATTATAAACAGACGCCCCATCCCCACCGCCGCAGAGCCCGAAAGGCACGGGAGGCAAGGGCCGCTCGAATGCAACAGGCTGATAATTATGTCCTCTGAATGTGCTGTAAAAAGCACATCAACAAAGGATTGCAATTTCAGAGAGAAGAGCTAGTAAGGAAGCATCCCAGATCGTTAGGGCTAGGCGTCTGCTTTATTGATGGCTACTGCTGGCCCCTGCAGAATTCATTATCACAGAAAGGACCAACACAGTAAGGAAGTTTCCAGTTCTGAGGTTGTCAACTGTAAGACACACACACACACACACACACACGAATAAACCCAACTTTGAAAGACAAATAGACAGACAGACACCAGGAAGCCAGTTAGTTACTTCCAATAGTAAGAGGCCAAAACACAGCCTCCAGTTGAATCCTATCCATTGTTCATTAACAGAGAGACAGACTGTCCAAGAGGCATTTCTTGGCTTCTGTCTCACCTTTCCTCCAACAGATACCTGAGCTGTGCTGCCCAGTCGGTCATTCCGGGCTCATTCAGGAGTTCTGCTGATTTCAGCTCTTCTTATTACTGGTTAGCCATGAATAGGATTGTAGTCAATGGACAAGGAGGAGGAAGTGAGAGAAGAAGGTGGACAATGTACTTTATCTCCTGGCATCGTTTCATGTAATGCCTGCTTAGGATCTATTCTGATCTTTGAGCTCCCACCCCCTGAGAAAGCAAGCGTCTTAAGCAAGGATCACAGGCAATTACTTTGAGTGTCAACATTCATTCAGTTTATTAAATAGCCAGTATAAGGTCAACACTCCGAAATAGACGGAGAGGTCATGGGGGAAGATAACAAATACATGGGTACTTCTTGCCGCAGTAATTGGCTCCCTCTGTTATTTCTTCCTGTGCTTTCCGCACATTCCACTGGTAACTATCTACTTTCACGTTCTCTGGAGGCTGTGTGACAGTTGTATATTACTTATCCCTTCTAAATGAAATGTAACAGTGCTGCCAACGTTAAACAACTGCGCTGTTCAGCTCCCACACATTTTCATTTTGGGGGAAGAGACTTTCACAGTCAAAAGTATAGTGCTTTAACAAAGCTTCTGGCCTCCATATTGTGGCTGTGCTCCACAGTTTGGTTTGGCATTTCTATCTTTTCTCTCACTAGCTCTCCATCAATATTCGAAATATTTTGCACCCTCCTGCAAGAGCCCTGCTATCAAAAAATGCCATGCATCAGCTCCGTGGCTACCACTTCCTTCTCTTAGCCATGCAACGGTGTTGTGCAATGCCGCTCTTTGGCAAGGGAAGCATCGTTGCCAACATACCATTGCTAGAGCAGCTTGCAGTTCCAGCACAACCTCACCGAGAATGAGCCCTAGCATATTCTTGTGGGGGAGACAGTGGCCAGTGGGAAGGCTGCTGTGCAGGTGGCCTTCTTCTGGCTTTTCACAGACATGGGGCTGGTTGCTGCTGGAAACAGGCTGGCGATCCCAATAGACTGGAGTGAGGGTCTACTGTTTCATCCTGAGGGACGAGTTCCAATCAGAGAAACATCCCAATGGCCAATGGGGCCAAAAAGAGTGGTGAGTAACTGAGGCTTAGTAACTGAGAGGCATGTCAATATTCAATAGTGGGGGGAAATTGCACAAAAGCTGGGAAAGGATGAAATAATTTGTGGTAGCAAGTGGAGGGGGCCAATAGTTTGGGGCACTCCAAAGCTCCCTTTTGGATCTCCAGAAGGCCAGATTGGGTCTCCCAGGACCCACAGGGATTCCACTTCCTTGAGACAGATCCTTGATCTGATCCTGCAAGGTTTGTAACTGCATATAAACAGTATGGTTAATATTCTCCCCTGGAGAATATTAACCATGCAAGCCTAACTTTCTGCATTGATGTGTTTATGGCACAGGAACCTGCAAAATGTTAAAGGTTAGAATTAATGCACATTTCTTCCTTAGTGATATAGCCACTTCTTCTGAATCCCTCTTAAATACTCATCCCTTTCATATTCTTAAGGGCTGAATAAATGATTAACCTCTATTGATTATTAATTTTCATTATGGGGCAACTCAAGACAAGTAGGTTGCTTGCAACAGCACACTCCTATCAGGCAGTATAGCTTAAGAAGGAACCCATTGACTGATATGGTTTTCCCAGACAAAGATATCAGCGGAGACGCCGTACATCATCACATCTTCATCCACGCAGAGATATTCAAGACCGATCATTTTCCATTCTGCACTCTCCAGTTTTCACTCTGAAAAATATGTTAATTGTTCCATTTACCATGTTCATTCAACTTCAAATGAAAATGGTAGCTACCCACACATTGTCAGCAGAGCCAGCTTTCACTTAAAGCATCTTTTGATGTAGCTTCATTAAGAATTAAGGGAAAAACCTGCCCAAGTAATCTGAGAACAGGGCTTCTCATTAAACCAGATTACTATGAATCTGAGGAGAACATGCTCTCAATTGTTTGATTTGTTCCCCCACCCCGTTACCAAAATAGCTATAATGTGAAAGCTGCTGACAGCATGGGGGCAAAAGACATTGGTGCGGCATCTTTGGGGTCATGTGTACAGAAGCATGAATTACCCGGTTCAGACATAATGACCAAAGTTGAGCTCACACAATCATCCCCTTTCCCTCTTCCTTTGGTCTTGATCCACAGCAGCATAGTCAAAGATCCAGAATCTGTTTAGATGTGGCATGGTATGTAAACACTGCAGATTATTTCTGTACACCATGTGTACATCTGTCCATGTACAATCATAGACGAGTAGAGTTGAAAGGGGCCAAGAAAGTTACTAGGTCCAACCTCTTGCTCAGTGCAGGACTCCAAAGTAAAGCAACCCTCTCAGATGGCTGCCCAGATGCATCTTGAATGCCTCTATCGTGGGAGAGCCACAACCTCCCAGGGTAATTTGTGCCGTTGTCATGCTGCTCCAATAGTCGGGGGATTTTTCCTGAGACCTAGCCGGAATCTGGTTTCCTGTCACTTTGAGCCCATTACTTCATGTCCTGCACTCTGGGATGATTGAGAAGAGATCCCATCCTTCTTCCTTCTGACAGCCTTTCAAGCTATCATATCTCCCCTCAGTCTTTTCTCCGCAAGGCTAAATGTGCCCAATTCTCTCAAAAGATTTTGTTTCCAGTCCCTGGATCATCCTTGTTGCCCTCTTATGAACCCTTTCCAGTTTGTCTGTGTCTTTCTTCAATGGTGGTGCTCACAACTAGGCGTAGTATTCCGGATGAGGTTGAACCAGTGCTGAGTAGTGGGGACATAGAACTTTATGTGATTTGGAAGTGATACTTTTATTAATGCTTCCAAAAATAGCATTTGCCTGTTTTGCAGCCACATCACATTGTTGATTCATATTCAGCTTGTGATCTACAACAGTTCCAAGATCCTTCTCACTTGTTGTATTGTTGCACCAAGTATCCCACACCTTGTAACAATGCATTTGGTTTCTTTTTTCCTAGGTGCAGAACTGGCATTTGTCCCTATTGTAGTTCATTCTGACATCCCTATTAAATTTCACATCTAAAGATGTTCCAGTGGGACTACAAATCTGATCTTTCAAAGGGAACACAATGAGGCTTTCTCCCGGACTCAGGGACTACTCACCCACAAAACTTCCATTTTGCCAAGATTCACCTTCAATTTATTGTCCCTTATGCTGTCCATTCCATCAGAATGAGATTTCAGGAGTCTCCTGGGACAGAGGCTTGTAACAAGGTAACATAATATTCAAGGTTACCCACTTATTGTTCAGCAACAAAATCTACTATTAAAGGGTATTCTTTTTTAGGCTGTAATAGTCTTCCAGTTATGATAAATATAGGTAGTTGATTTTTTCACACTATCCCACTTTTTATTTCATATTCCTAGATGTTAGGAGTGCTCCAATGCCAAGAAAAGAAAAGAAAAGAAAAGAAAAGAAAAGAAAAGAAAAGAAAAGTGTGATAACATTAAGTCACTGCTATTGGTTTTGGAAAGTCAAAAGTAGCAGAAGAAAAGGAAGACCAGGCAAGAGATGGGTTGATTCCATAAAGGAAGTCACAGCCTTGAGCTTAGAACTGCTAAGTAGGGATGTCACGGGCAGGAAATTCTGAGATGAGTTGAGGACAAATATCAACACCAGTTTCAGTTATTGGGTGGTGACTTAATGCTATCATAATATTTACTTTGGCTAGTGGACAATATAGAAATGCACTAAATACAATCTCTGTCACTATTTACATAATGGAGTGTGTCACACAACATGTTGAAGATGATTAGTGGAACTACTCCACTGCAAGTTCTAAAGAAGAGTGAGCAGTGATCCAGCAGATGGTAGTGATGATCCGAGTTGCTCGCATTGTTTGACATTGCTGGATCGCAAGTTTAACAGCAACTGTTTGTGTAGACATGAGAAGATGATGATGTGTCTCTCCAAGGTATGAGAAGTTTTACCTGCGGATTTCTGCTCATCAGGCTTTTAAAAGCACAAGAACAGGTCTTGCCAGGTTTCTGATCTGTTGGCAACCCTATTAAACATATTTTAAAAACCAACTCCGACTTTTCATTCTGCCTTGGAATATAAACCTAATATTTGCCTCAGGCTAATGTCAAATTAAATACACAAAGTAGCAAATTTAATAAGGGTTGGAATGTTTGTACTGCATAGTTTGGGTCCTTGTTGAAGTCTAGGGTTATCAAAGTATAGTGGTGAATGTTGTAGTTCAGGCGCTCATCACAGCAGTCCTTAGAGCCATGTCCCAGGGAGTGTCCAGACATCCAGGAATCTGTGTCGATTCATCTTAGCCGTTCTCACCTCCATCATGAGCAGGAGTTTCATAAACCAGCTGGGCTTGCTCATTTGGGACCAAGCCACCCCGAAATACTTCACATTTCAATGGGAAACAACATCCTGGCGCTGTGAAAATGTGTCCCCTGACAGCCACCGGGAGCACTGCAGCTGTGCTCAGAGGAAACAAGGAATTCTGAGTGAGGGTCATGGATGTCAGCACCTTTGTTAAGCACAAGTGCTGGCACCCCACAAGCTGTGGCTCCACTGTGCAACTGAGGGCCAGCCAAAATGCATCTATGAGAACACAGTTCAACTAGTAGATCTGCCTGATTCTGACTGTTCTGAATTTTCCAGATAACTTTCAATATCATATTCCTCGCTCATGTCCTTGCCTCACTCAAAGCCTTTCCTATACCAGGTGGGCGAATTGGATTCAACGAACAATCTGAGCAGCGGCATGAGATGCGGAGCGACTCTTCCCCAGTGCATCATTGACTCCCTCGGTTGTCCATGGATGACCCCAACATATTCTTGGCTGCCTGAAGGCAATGTGATTTGAGTTACTTCCTGTCATAGCCAGAGCACGGCGTAGCTGGTAAGAGCATACCATGGGAAAAGGGAGTCTGTCTGTCTGGTTTCCCCTCTTCAAATCACGCGGTGCTGAAGGGCCTGGCTTTTATAGACTCCAGCTGGCCTCTTGCAGTATTAAACAAGATGTATTCACAGGTATAAATATTTGCTAGCCTCTATCTTCTATTGTTTGCTCTTCCTTCCTTCACCCCTTTGCCCTTCCTTCTGCACTCTTGATTTCCTACCTGATTTTATGAGATGAACATGTTTCCCTGAGCTATATAATTCATCATAGTTTTTTCTTCAGAGATGAGCTGGCTTTTTCATTTAAACCTGCAGAATTCAGAGGACAGCAGACTCAATCACTTGTCGTGATCTTTAAGACTTAGAATGGGGCATATGCCAGCATTAAAAACAAAAGCCCAAAGGGATACAGAGTTCATTGTTTTTTTCACCAGTAGCCCAGTGTTTACAATTGTTGCAAGCTGGAGTTTCCTCCTTCCAGCATTCAAAAGCCACAGACTGCTCTCCTTGCAAAGCATTATTTACTGTCCCCAAAGCATTTATTAATTGAAACTGTGTTTAGTGGTGCAGCCCTCAAGAATGCTTTTGTTAAGAAGAATTAGAATAGCTGCTACTTTTTTGTTTATGGGATGAAAGATTTCCTCCCTTTGGGCTTTGGATCTGATCTTTATTTCAATTTTAAAAATTGAGTCATAGTGGCTAGATTAGTGGGGTTTGAAGTAGGAATCCTTTGAAAACACTGAAACAAAAGTGAGAAGTGGCATATTTCTCTTTTATCCCCCCATTCCATTCCTACATGCTTTGTTTTTGATATTTTACTCTTTGTTCTTTAAATACCTGGGTCATCACTTGAGAATGCTAAAAGTACACACACACATGCACATACACACAGAAAGCTTTTGAACAAAAACTTCAGTGCAATAGCTATAATAGGTTGTTTGGAGGATTATTGGCTTGTGTTTCACTGTTTGAAATAGATGAATACTTTGAGTCAGGATTTTGGTTTTTAAGCTATCTCAAAATATTAAGGTAATCTCAGAAGCCCACAGCTTGTGTGTGTGGTTTTGCTTAAGATATGAGAACGATGGAAGTTGCAAGTTGCAAATGATTGCTTCATAAATGGGGTCTAAAAGGAAGAAGTGTGGGAAATATGGAAAGGCCATCACATCATCCAAGTGTTTTTAAGCACTGTTGACTGGACAAATATCACCTCTACAGATACATGTGTTCTGTCCAATCTTAACATAATTAATAATAATAACGACCCCCTCCAAATTTTCCTAAAGCGTGTTTTATTGGAGTGAAGGAGAGTGTGTACAGCACTACTTTCAATCTTGGTTCCCCAGGTAATGCTACTCTGTAAGTTCTGCCATCTCCAGCTGTTGGCTCCGTTGGTTGGCTAATGGCGTCACCTCAGGACCAGAGGATAGGACCGACTATCACCGTCGTCACTGTCATCACATTTCTAGCCCACACTTTTTTTCCTTTTTCAAGGATCCAAGACAGCTTACAAAATATTTCTCATCTCCATTTTATCTTCACAACAACCCTGTGAGATAGGTTAGTTTGAAAGTTTATGACTGGCTCAAAGGCACCCAGTGAACTTCTTGGCTGAGAGGGGAATAGTCTCAGCCTGAGTCTCAGTCCTGAATCTCAGTCCAATCCTCTAACTACTGCACTGGCTCTCCAGAAACATAGAAACTGAGCAAGTCAGAAGGGACCTCCCGAGCCATCTAGTCTAACCCCCAGCTCCAGCCGGCTCCGCTCATGACATGCCTACCATGTGCATGTCCAGCCTATCCTTAAACACCCTCACCGATGGGGCTTCAACCACCTCCCATGGAAGCCCATTCCATACTGTAGGGGTCCTCACAGTCAGGAAGTGCTTCCTGGCATCTACCTTGAATCTTGGTTCCCTGAGCTTTGCTCCATTGCAACGCATCCTGCCCTCCTCTGCAGGGCAAAGCAGGTCTTGACCCACCTCTGCATGACATTCCCTCACACACCTGTATGTCACTGACAGGTCCCCTCTGACTCTCCTCTTCTAAAGGCTGAAAAGATCCAGTTCTCTCAGTCTCTCCTCATATGGCTTACCCTGAAAACTAGCCACCATCCTCATGACCCTTCTACTACTGTTGGATTTAGTCTGGGGATATCATAGCTCTGTCCTGGCCCAGAAGATAAAACTTCAGTGACAGTAAAACCAGTTCCATCAAAACCAGTTCCTGCTCCCCATGAACTGGGACCCAGTGCTATGGTTCCTATATCCATGAAATCCTCAGGAAGTGTCATCAGCTTGGACTCTTGAGCAGTGGACTTGGGACTTCCTCAGTGAACAGGGAGGTATTGAAACATTCTCAACTGGCTCCCCTCTTCTCCAACCTTCATTCCCTGGAAGAAGACCATCCCTGCAAGGGAAGGCTGCTGGTCCTTTAATAGCCAGATGAAGCCCCTAGAAGGGTAAGTCTCTCTTGACCTCACCATAAAAGCCTGCCAGTTGCTCTCAGGTACTGCTAGAGTAGCTTCTTAGTTCTCTGGCTGTTAAGCTACTGATCAAGGCCCTGAACAGGACCTAAGTTCTGGATGTGGACTGCAGTGTTGCCTAGGACAACTAATGGATTCCAAATGGATCCTGAGAAGCTCAGCCCCAGAATGTACTCTGTGTCCTTGAGCTCTCTGGAGGAAAAGTGGGCTAAAAATATTCTGATCAATAGTTTTCATTGATCCTGTGTATGTATTGGAAAAGTCAGATTTTTTAAGGGAAAGTTTTTCCTCATTCACCAACACAGTGCCAGAAATCCCAAAATATGTGTCAGGAATTTATACATCTCTTACTTAAAAGAAACTGTACAGTTGATGACTCTAACAACTGTTCCAAGGAGGCAATATTTTTGTAAAATGACTAGGTTTTAAAAGCAAGCAAACCAGACTTGCAGCTGCTTTTTCTTGCCACAGAAGCCCTTAACTCCTCACTCTCATATACATATTTTTTGAAATAGAAGACAGTTCAGACTCACAATCAGGGATAAACAAATTTGTACATCTTGGCTTTCTCAGTTTATTTTTTCAGTCCTAAGTTTGGTTTGTCCCAAGCTTTGCTTCTTAAAAGCTTTACATGGAAATTCATAGATAATCTTGAGTACGTCTCTTTTAATGTATCCATTATTGTATGCCTGGTATACCCATTTTTTGCAAGTCGTTTTCCTAATATAATGCATTTTGATGTGATTTTCTTAAATAAATGTATTTTTGTGTACTCTTTCCTCTAACATATACAGTCTACCCCCGTGAAGTCGCGGTTCAGTGTTTGCAGCCTCAGTCTTTCGCAGTTTTTCTCCGAAAGAGTCCAAGCCGATCTCCTTGCGAGTAGGCCAGCACCTCGCCGTGCAGCGACTTACGCGCAAGGAGATATTTTCCTCCGAGTTTGGACTCGCTTGGAGAAAACAATCTCTGTGCCCCTGCCCCTGCCCCGCCATGCACACGTCCTGCCCCCCTGGCCCGGCCTGGCCCGGCCCAGCCCGCGCCTCCTGCCCGCACCGCCTCAGCAGCCAGCGCCCATCGCCAGCACCAAATTCGTGGTTTTTCGCAATTCGTGGGTGCTTTAGGAATGTAACCCCCGTGAATTTCGGGGGACTACTGTACACTGATAGGTAGGTAGGTGGAAGGATGGATGGATGGATAGAGATCCTTTTTGACTAGGTGACTCCACAGCAAAATTTGGAAAAGTGCACATTCCAATATATAAAGCCACAAACATTACACAGAAAGAATTTCTAGCTTGCCCCAGCTAGGACTTTTTTCCATCCAAACATGCATAGGATTGCAGCCTGAGTTTTGGTTCACATATTGCTTGGGAAGTGTGAAATTAGATAAACTTGCTTTAAAATGCAAACCAAATGTATTTCTGCACTGATAATGAAAATATGAGCAAACCTTGACCAAAACAGGCACTCTGCTTTTAAAGGCAAAGTCAATACAAAGTGGGAATGGCTGCCAGCCCTTCTTTCTCTCAACTTTAGTTCCCCACCCCATCCCATATGAAACGTGGCTATAAGAATAATTGCCTCTCTTGCACAATCCCCAAGATGGATGAGATAAGAATTGTACAGAAGGTTCTGCACTCCAGGCACTATCTAAAAGGATGATAAAAGGTGCTGAAAGAGGGCCTTATGGTGGCTGAAATCATGAGGAGTCCCCGTTTAATTAATGACATTAACATCAGTAAGAAAAGTGTGCCATGATGTTCGGAGATGCTAACTTGAGAGCTCCATTTGTTACAGATGAGGCAGATCCGTGGCTCAATGGTCAGACAGTAATTATAATACTAAAGATATATGGTCACACTTATACTCATTCATCAGCTGAATATACCATTGTACTCACAAAATGAAACTCTGATTAGTTTTTTTGGCAGGATTTCTTACAGTTTATTATCTATTTTCCCTTTGATATTTGACCAGAAAATGCTTGAAAGCTTAATGCAGGTGGCAGGCAGTGTGTTTGAATATCATCACCTTTCAACCCATGGAAATCTAGCATGTCAAGGATTCTAGCCCAGCTATCATGACAACCTGGTTTTCTAAATGCATGGAGAATTTGTTTTGTTTTTAAGTACAGAAATGTTTGTGGGCAAAGTCAACACATTGCATAACCTATCCCTCCACACATCAGTTCTTGGCTATGCTTTGTACATGCTCCGAGAGACACACGTTGTTAGATCACAGTTGGTTTCATTATTGTATATCTGCGTAATAGAATTCCTTTGGCTGCTTAGGCTATTGTGATGAGGTGGGAATTGGCATATTGCAATTTTGCAAATTTGCAATGTGAGAAACAGACATTTTGCAAGCCCACATCTTTGTGTGTACTCTCCATACCGCCAAAGAAAGGAAAGCCAGCCCCAGAGCAAACATGGAAAGCCACCTTTATTTGAGCCAGTGACACAGCGTATCTGTTAGAGCTAATCTGAGTTGACAGGCTAATGTTCAGAACCACTGGCCGTTCTGCACATTCACGGTGCCTCAGGAAGAAGGTGCGCATCGTCTGTCCAGGAAGAAGGCACTGAGTGCGGATTCTCTGTTCAGCTTGCAGGCTCAGGGACAGCCCTCGAGGGCCGCAAATGTCTCAGCAGTATTTGTCCATTCTCCTATTTCTACGTTGGCTTTGGGGGACGTGGCTACGTGGACCGAGATATGTACATGCCCAGAGCCTATTGATATTTGCTGGGAAATGTGCCCCATTCCTTCCCGGGCAGATGCGTCTATTCTCCATGAGGCTGGGTAAATAAATGCATAAATGCCAATTTGTGTGCATATACTTTCAAATATGTAAGCAAGCCCAAAGTGGACATGGAAATGAGGCATGTGCCTATACAGGACACGGATAAGGTTTGAGGATTTGGGGGGATTTTTAAAATCATGCTTTCTTGCCATTTTCTACGCAGACAATATGATTATTAAAAACAATTGTGGATGAGAAATCAAAGCAGGAACTTCAGAAAGGGAAGGGGCGGGACAGGATCTGGGTACAGTACTTTCACAAGCCCTCGATTAGAAGTGGACAGAATCAGCATGCAATCAGGAATGGGCAGTGCCAAATAGCCTTGTCCCCAACAACACCGCACACTCCTGCATGGTGAGGCTTCCCAGACACAGGAAGGCATCCCAGGGCTGGCATTTTTACTGGACACATCGGCACTGTGGGAGGAGCTCTGTGTAACCAGAGGTCCAGGCTGGCTGCTCCATGCAGCCCTTTTCCTGCTTGCCTGGTGAGGCAACCCTCTTTGACTCCTGCCTGAAATCGCTAGGCGATTTCACATTGCCTGATTTAACATGTGCCATTATCTTTCTTTTGCTTTTAGGTGTGTTTGGCAGTCCAGAAAGCTATGTGGGAATCTGCGCAATATAATCCAGATGAACCTTCATTAAAATATGCTTTGTTAAGGTTTGGAAAAATAAATAAATCTTGGGCTGTGTTGCTGAACGATGTAAGACTTGAATGAATTGCCAACTTCTTTTGTGAAAGGATAATAGTTTCAAAGCCTCTTTAATCCATTGAGCACCGTTAATTCAAAACTATGCGCAGGGGAGGGGTTATTAGGAGAATTTGGAGAAAATAATTGAAAAATCCAATCAGGAGTTACCAATGGAAATGGTATTAATGACTTAATGGCCACAGTCAATTATAAGTTTTTGTATTGCATTGATTTTGATCAGGCTGGCAGGTTTTGTAATGCTGGGTACTAAATGATTTATGATTAGGGTTATTTATGGAAGTTAAAAATGGGCAGCCTGCTGCATAAGTAATGTTTATACACAATATACTTTGATATATGGCTACATCCTGCATCAGTTGCAGCTTCCCAATCAAGGAAATTAAGGGTACTCCATAAGAAATGCAATAAAGGAAGTTGAACACAAGCTTGCCAATGCATGCACTACATTAGCCAGGCTATCCCTGTCCAATAAAGGATGCCAGTATTTTTTCATTCATTCATTCATTCATTCATTCATTCATTCATTCATTCATTTTTATTCTGCCCCGGAGCCAAAAAGACAACTGGAGTGGTTACCTAAAACTTAGGAGGTACAGATTTTGTTAAATCTGTAGTTGGAGCATTGTCAGGTATCTTTTGTTCTGCGGCCCTACTCATTGACCAAATCAAACTACAAAACCAAAAGTGGAATTTCACTTTACTTGTGCTAATGCACAATAGTGCAAGTGTTCATTACCACTAATGTTCTTTGTACTTCGTATGAATTAACTAATAGCTGCACCACCGCACCACTCTGCACTCTTCTTGCCTTATGGTTTTAGCTCCTCTAGTTCGCCCATCCGCTGCCTGTCCAATAGTCTCCTGTCAGCGAAGCCCCTCTTCTCTTCCCCCTTCTTGCTTCCCGTGCTTAGAACTGCTGTCCAGCGCCTTCCTGACACCACCTCATCTTTTCTACAAAACCCTCCTCAAAATCCAACTTTTCCAAGAAGCTTTAACTCAACCTCCATAATCCCAAGCCTTAACATAATATATGCAAAAGAAACTGCAAAATATTGCTTCCTAGTTTCCCCTGCCTCTGAGTCCAAAGGGTCCTACTCCCAGGTAAGTGGGTATAGGATTACTGCCCCAGTCCTGAACTAGGTCGAATGCTCCATGCACGTGACTGTCGGCAACTGGGGGAAGCAGTCTGGCTCCAGTTTAGCCTGGCGCTGGGCAATTCTGTGGCTGCATGGCCAGGCTTCCGGCTTCCTGTTTTCCTCTCGTTCCTTGCCAGCATCCCGCAGCAAAACAGAGTGTGACAGCCCCTCTTCCTGCCCTGAGCCTTCCAGTACCGCCCCCACATGCATGGCAGCCAATGCAGTGGGTCGGGTGGGGAAGCCTGGAGCGGGATGATGACATTCCGAATCTAAGGCAAGCTTTGTTTTACTTGACATTGCTGGAAGACAGCCACAGCGAGGATCTCTTCCAGCAGCGACACCCACACATCTCCGGAGATGCCTGGCTTTGGTTTTAGATTCAGAGAAAACTGGAGCAGGCGGACTGAACCGCAGTGAGAAAGATCCTGTTTCTCTGAGTCCTGTTAGGAAGTGGGGATTTAAAACCATGGGTCTGAAGCAGGTTTTCATCTATGTGCGCATGGAAGCATTTTCGCCTAAGCAAATATTGACTCTTCTCCCACGCATTGCTCATGCTTGCTAATCAGTACAATCCTAGTGACAGTTTGGGTTCATCCTAATTACTCTTCTTGTGTGGAGAACAGCCCTCGGGTTTTTGTTGTTCAATCATTTGTAGCGCTCTTCCTCTCTGATAAATTGCAAGCACAGGTAGCAGAATAGATTTCAACCTTCCAATTGCCTTCTAGGAACTCCTTTCTGGAAACAGACCTGCTTTTAGTCCTAATGATTGGGCTGTTCATGAATATTCACTTCGTGGAACACTGCAATGACCCCTGTTTACAGCGTCAAATTTTATCCACTTAGGTGCAAATTGTAGTTTAGGAGAGGGATAGCAATCAGCAAATGTGGCTTGAAATCCCTTGCAAATCCACGAGAGCTATGCACAAGGGAAGTCCGCTAGCAGATTCAGCACAGATTATACACCTTGAAGGCTGGATATAGCTTGAATGCAGAAAAACTAGGAAGGGTTCAGAGGAGGGCAACAAAGATGGTCAGGGGCCTGGCCTTTAAGCTGTATGATGAGAGGCTGAGAGGGTTCAGCTTGCTTAGCCTTGAGAAAAGAAGACTACGAGGGGTTATGATAGCACTCTACAAGTAGCTCAGAGGCTCTCACAAAGAGGAAGGAAAAGACCTCTTCTCACTCATCCCACAGTGTAGGACATGGAACATCTGAAACTGCAGCACACCAGATTCAGGCTAGACCCCAGGGAGAAAGTCCTCACTGTCAGAACCGTACGACAGTGGAAGCAGGTGCCAAGAAAGGTCATGGCTCTCCCACACAAGAGACCTTCACGGGAAACTGGGCAGTCGTCTGAGTGGGATGGTGTGACCTGGCGTCCTGCCCCAGTGGGGGATGTGACCCAGTGGCCTTCTTGGCCCCTTCTGGTCCTAGTATTCTGTGAATCTATGAAAAACAACAAGAAATGTTTGATTAGCAAGATATGCATCACAACTCAAAAATAGTATCAGTGGCATGGAAAATGACACCGAATCAGAGCCTGCCTGGCCTCTAGAGTTCCCAGAAGTGCCCTCCCTACGCAAGCAGGACTGCAGTAGCAACCCGTGTGATAATATGGCTGCCCATGCAAGGCAGCAGTACTAAAGATCGTGCAAAGAGCAGTAAATCCCACTGGGAAGATATGGCTACATGTTAAATATGCCATGAAAGGGCAATTGTGGCCTTTGAGTGGACTGCGACAGGTGCCTCGTTTAAGCGTGCCAGGCCGTGTTCTTCCCCTAGCAGCCTGCTCCCAAGTGTACGCAGGTGGCTGTGCTGCACCACTGAGGCTAGTGGCGCGTGCTGGTCAGCCGCGGCAGCAAAATGAGGCATGCTGCAAGCAGCAGCAGAGCAATACCTGTGGCACCTCCAACCAAAGCTTCTCCACAGTGTTCATATCAAGTTCAACAATTACAGCAATGCCCCCATTCTCACAACTCCTACGAAGATTAATTCCTTCCCTGGCTTTTAAGTTGGTCTGCCATCAGTTCTGTGGAGCCCCCAGGGGTTGGAGGAGGAGAGTCTTCTGCTGGTTTGCACTTACGGGGTGGATGCCAGGGTGGGTCAGCAAGCGGAGCATCGTGCTGGGGCTTTGGGGGCAACTGCCTAGTCCTCATTGCAGTAGCCCCAGAAGTGGGGGCTTCGCGAGGGTTCCTCACCAGCTTGCCAGTGACGTCACTCGCTGATGCTTGACAGTCTGACCCTGCAGATCACTCTATAGATTGTGCACACAGATACCACTGCTTGGAGAATATCATGGGCTTGGGGTTTTTTGCCCTGAGCCTTGTGTAAAATGCATTACTCTTTGCACAGCACTGCTTTTCCACCACACAGAAGCCTGGCTGTGCAGAAGGGACTTGCGCCCATCTTTCCCCTGCACTTCCCCTGAAGGACCAGCGAGTGTCCCCACGGAAAGCCTGGCTTACATATTACATCATCTGCGCTGCAGTGCAGTCACCCCTCAACCACGCAAAGGACAGTGCCCTGGGTAATGTATGTATGGAGCAGGCTGGGTCATTTGGGGGGAGGGAGGCAGCCCTTTGCATGCACACAGAGCCATCGGCAGCAGCCCGGGACAGAAATGGTAATGAGTTCTGTCATTTGAGCATTTTGGGGTTTCCTGGCAGTTCCATCCAGAGCTTTTTTGTTTTGCAGGCATGGCTCATCAAGTCAAGCTTGGGGACCCTGCCCTCTTAGACCCGCAAATCTCTTGCCTGTGTGTGCTTTTTGCGGCTTAGGAAAATGCTACAGCTTCCCCGTATATAACGCACTGGAAGGCTTGCGGGCATTTGCTTTGGTATTATTTTTCCAGTGACCTGACTTCCTCCTTCTCCCCAAATGTATTTTTTTGTTTGGGATCCAGCGCTGAGTGTGATTTGCCTGATTTCAGCAGCATTGCAGACAAACGTCAGTTCTCATTCTGTCACAATGTAATGAGGACAGAGAAAGGTCAAATAGGTTGAAATCAAGTTTGCCATTCTCCCACAGCACCAACAGGGTTGGGTGGAAGTTAATTCCACTCTGTGTTTTACGTTCATCCCAGGAAATAGTTCTGCTTCAATTCTCTGTTTCTGGTTTACATGATGCATATTCAGCATCTGACCCTTCAACTATTTGCACAGCTTTCTGATCTGGCCAGGCAATTTTCACCTAGCAGCTACTGATAGGATTGTAAAATATTCAGTGGATGGGGTTTCATATTCAGGGATTCAGGAAACTTTTTTGGTGCCTATTACTGAAGACAAGGGAAGACTGGTGAGATACTGGTAGAAAGAGCATGTAGACAAATACAGACAAATGTAAACAAATGCAATTCTCGCGTTTCTGTTGTCTTACAGGTTCTCCTAAAGGTTCAGGCTACATTCATGATCTCAATAACACGGTGAGATCTGTGAGGTGGGGCAATATTATTATTTGCTGAGCAAGATGGAATATTAATACTTAATACTTACTGACGATCACACAGTGAGGTCACGTCAGCAAGAAGGAGGAGCAGAGGCGAGGTACTGCTGCCCCTCAGACGGGGAGCAACGCATCACCACAGCAGGGAGGCCTGAAACCTGCTCTGCTCACTGTTAATGGGCAGCCCCCCATCAGGCATTCCTGTACCTCGAAACTGGACTCGGACTGCCGGTCGAGCATCCTTTGCCTCACGGAAAGGCCTCCCATAGGTCCTTCACCCACGACGACGGCGTCTTTGCCACCAGGTAAGGGGCATGAGCGCTGGTAGCAGTGGGCTGTGCCTTGCCTGCCAGTGGCAACTGCCCGCAGAGTTATTTCAGGTTGCCATGGTAAGTACGCCAATATTCAAGCATAGATTGCATTCCGTCTCACTCCTTGTGTAACACCTCCTTCCTCCTTTCAGCCCCCTGTGTAAGCACAGCTAGAGACATTGCACACAGAAAATGCATTCATTACGAAGTTATGCTTCACACGGTTTCAGCTCCTAACAGTTTCAAGATCTGGAACATATCCTAAGGATAAGAAGTTCAGTTTTGAACTTCTGGCTCTGTGTTCTAGTACCATGAATCATCATATTTCATTGTATAAGGCAGTGGTCCCCAAACTTTTTCCTCTTGGGTAACAACCCCAACACCCCCATACCTCTTTCTTTGAATTAGGTCTAATGCTCTACTGCTAATTTAAAACAACCAGTCACTGCCCCCTGGATCTTTCCATCACCCCCAGGGTGGCAGTACCACTTTTAGTAAGGTTTTTTCCCTGTGTTCCAAACCACCACTTCAGTGCATGTGCAAAGGCAACACTCATGCGGGCTGTGAATGCATGCTGAGTGACACTAGATTTTGCAGGAAAGCCAACCATGTTCTTTTCAGGCCCTGGCAAAGCAAGAGTGAAAATTGTTTTCAGCTATTTTGCTTTTAGCAAGAATATGCCCTGTAGGTCCACATCAGCAACATAATTTTGAAACTGGTGCAGAATCTTAAAGAGGTTTTTATAAAACTCTGCAGCTCTGTGGGATCCTCTTTAAAATGAATGTAGATAGCTCCTCTGTAGGCACAATGGCAGAATCAGATTTTAGGCAAGATTATGCACATTTGATCCACTTCATCCTTTATAGTAATTTGAAAACATTCAGCCTGGCCCTTATTGATTTGGCACTGCAATACAGCCCACTGCATCTGATGGATCTTACTCCCCAGTAAATATGCACCAGACTGCAGCCTCCTTTAAACCCAGAATCCTATGGAAGATAAATCAATGATGACTAGACATCCATGGATTCGAGAAGCCTGATTTAATATAGACAGGGGCCACAGGGTTAAGCAGGCTTAAACCCATTCAGGTAGACAGATTGAAGTCTGCTTCAATCCCATGCATCTTTATTCAGAAGTAAATCCAAGGAGGTTCCATGGGACTGGCCCCAGGTAGGGGTGCACGTGACCGTGGCCATGGCTTTATGGTTTTAGAGTGCCTGTCAGTTAACGCAATTGTCTGTTTTCATTAAATTTCTGTTTTCATTTCATGCTCACATGGACAACTGGCACTGTATGAGGGAAGCCAAACCGTATGTGTTCAGGGTGGGGGCCGTGTACAGGAATCCCACAAGTGGAACAGTGAAGATAGGAGAGTCAGAGAAAGAAGCAGCTCCATTGTTTCTCTCAAATGCAGGGCTTTTTTTTTTTTTTGTCATAGAACGCACCAGAACGGTGTTCTGGCACCTTTTTTTGACGGATTTTTCCAAGGGATTGTGAACCGCCCTGTTGGGCGTAGCAGATCGGCAGCAAAAATCATTAACATAGTGCCTGCGGGCTGCTTGTGTGTCGGCGCTGATTGTCGGCGCTGCCCTGGTCTCTCCCCTTCTCCTCCCGAAGCTGTTCCCATTCGGCGTTCCTGGCTCCCGCCCCGGTGGGGCCCAGACCCCTTCTCCAATAAACAGCTGCCTCCCCTACTCTCTGCTTTCCATGCCTCGCGGTCTCCCTGCCGGGACAGCCTGCCTGCTCTGCCCGGGCCTGCTCCCAGCCCGCTTGTCTGTGGACGAGGGCCACCTCCTCACCTTCCCCCATCTTGGCGGCTTGGGCCTTGCAGGCTGCATCCAGACGGCCAGTCTCTGGGGAGCGCCTGCAGCCCTCCCGGGGCGGCATTTCCTTGGCAGGAGGTGAAATCATTTCACTCCCAGAGAGAACTGTAATGGGGGGAGGCCACACTGAGAAGATCTTACCCCGTGCTGGGGAACTTGCAACCCTCCAGATCTGGGGAATTGCTACTCCCATCTTACTTTGCCAGTGGGTAGGCTGGTTGTGGCTGATGGAAATTATACCCCAGCAATGTCCGAGGGTGTGTGGTGGGGAGGCTGCAGGTGCTTCTGCTGTACTCTGAGCTTGAGAATGATGCAAGAGAACAGCCATACATTCACTTTCTTGCACGTGTGCACACAAACCCCCCTGCAGTCTGAAATGTTAGAGCCCAGCCAATTGAGAGACTCTGCAGTGGGGGCAGTTTGCTTGTGGCCATCCAGATGTCGCTGGGCTCCATTAGTCTGAGACAAGTTTGCTAATGGAGGGGGAAGATGAGAACTGTAGTCCAGCATCACCTGGAAAGCCACGGTCTTCCCTCCTTTGGTCCACCACCTCCACCATTTTGCCCTGTTACAAGAGGACATAAGAGCACTCAGCTGCCCATTTGCCCTCACTCACCACCCCCCGTTTGTTTACACAATCAAGGTGATTTTCAGGGAGTGGCACAGGGCTTGTTTATGCCTCTAAAGCACAGGAGGGCACCCTCCAGTCTGGACCGCAGGTAGCCCATGGAAGTGGCTTGTTCAGCCCACGGTCGCATGAGTGCTTACTGCTGGTGGTGACCATTGTGCAAAAGTGTGACCCCAAGACGTGAGTTCCGGCACTGTTTTTTTTTTTTTTTTTTACAAAAAAAAGCACTGCTCAAATGTATGTATGTATGTATGTATGAATGAGAGGTCTTCAGATAGTTTCTACACTTTTTAAAACTATTTATTAAGAATTTCAAAAGCAAGTTACATTACTTTTCTACATAGTCACCTTCCTTTGCGATGCATTTTTCCCAACGTCGCACCAACTTTTTAATGCCATCAGCAAAAAATATGTAATATATATATATATATATATATATATATATAAAATATAAAAGTGCAGAAACCCTCACATGTGTGAGCATGTGTGTGCATGCGCACACACACATATGGATCATGATTCTATTATATGAGTCACAAAATCAGTAGTCTGAACGATGAAATTAAGACAACAGCTTAGCATTCAAGTAAGCCTTTGAAGATTATCTTAGGGCTCAGTTCTATGGCCTCCCGGCATCATTGGAGGGAGCCATGGCATTATTCAGCCCAAGTTCCTAGGCTCTGCTCGCAGGGACGTGCCGGGGGAGGGGAGGAAGTGGGGTCCGAATGGTGTCCCCGCCTCTTCCTCTCCCCTCCAGGGTGCCTTGTCTGGGCGAAATGCTGGGTGTGAGGCGTGGTGGTGAAGCTTGGTCTGTCATGACTTGCAGTGTGCATTGGATGCACAGAAGCACCTGAGTGCGGCAACTTGCCCTCAGTGTGCCCTCATGACTTTGAGAAGCAACATGCATTCTCCTACACACTGTTGTTAGATGGATGATTAATGCTGTCACTCAGTGAATTGTGTATCATTGCACTGTGCATCTTCTCGCCATGGCAAAGAAGTGAAATTTCCAGAGAAGCTCAGCAACTGACCAGCATGAAGATGATCCTGGGCATAATCCAAATGGCATCCAAAAGCTGGTGAGAGGTGTTCTTGTGTTGTTGAACTGAGTGAAAAAATAACCTATACAATTTAACATAAGCATACAGGGGAAATTATTGAGGACTTTAAAAGAGGACACTCAGAAGTGAGGGAAATGGTAAAAAAGAGGCCCAAAAAGGCAGTCAAATTGGTGAAATCTCTCCCAAGCCCTTCTGGATTACACAAATGTGCTGAAACCCTACAGGCCCTTTTGCAACCTCTGTTTCACTGTGAAAAGGCCGCCTTTCTCTTTCAGGAGGATTTTGACACTGTCAGAGGCCTTTCCCAGTGTGCAGGTCTTACCTTCCTGGGGATGGGGGCAATCGAGGGGTGATGGTGGTGAGGGCAGCCTCATCTCATAATTGCCATCCTAGTCTGTCCTCACAGGCTCTCCTGATGTTATTGCATTTAACCAAGAATTCCTCCCTTGGGGCTTTCCAGCACTGCTGCCTGCTGAGGGCCTGAAAGCTGAGCAAGGCGTTTGATTTAATTTTGCAGCTAAAATTCTGAAGCAGAAGAACCCATGCAGCTTTCAATTTTCTTGGGGTCATGGTGAATAGCCCCATGAAAATGTCTACCCAGTGCGTGCCACAGCATCTGTGGAAGAGATCAATTCATTAGGAAATTAGGAAAAGGACCAAACTAGAGCTGCCAACATGAAATGCCTTTATACAGAGAGTTCAGCCACATTTGGAAAACTGCGTGCAGTTCTGGTTGTCGCATCTCAAAAGAGGATGTCAAAAAGATGGCGAAGGTGTGGATAAGGGTAACCAAAATGACTGAGGAGTTGGAGTAGATCCCTTATGAGGAAAGGTTATAACTTTTGGTGCTCTTTAGTTTAGAGAAGTGGGATGCAAGGGGAGAAATGATAGGATATTTGTATAATTGAACTCCTGCCTGTGGATTTCCTGTGGGCAGCTGGTTAAGCACTGTGTGAACAGAATGCTGGACTAGATGGACCCCTGGTCTGACCCTTAGGACTTTTCTAATATTCTCACAATTATGCATGGGTTGAAGAAGTGGATAGGAAGACATTTTTCTTCTTCATTCATTATAGGGTCATCCGGTCACAGTCAATGGTTGGAGATCCAGAAGAGATGAAAGAAGTCCTTCTTCACACAATACAGAATTCAATTATGAAGGTGGTTACTACAAGATGTAGTGATGGCCATCAATTTAAATGTCCTTAAAGGGTTATTACATAAATTTATGGAGGAGAAGGCTAACAATAGCTACCCATCCGATTGGCTATATGCTGCCTTCAAGTATCAGAGGCAGCAGCATAGCTCTTGATAAACACCCAGGGATAGGGAGCACAAGCAGGAAGGGACCGTTGTCCTGATCGTGTCCTGCTTGTGGCCTTTTCAGCAGGGCTGGGTGAGGCTTAGGGCTACAGTCACTGTGGGGAACAATGCTGGACCAGATAGCTGCTTCATCTCCTCCAGCAGGGCTCTTTCTTCGCCCCTTATTTAAACCTGGGAACAAATATTTGTTCTGTTCTACCTTGTCACAATTGTCTCTGCTTAGGAGGGGGACAGGTGGTGTGCTGATGGTAGTAGAGGTGGTCATTATCAAAATGCTTTCCTGAGAACATCCAATCTTTTTTCAGTTCATCTTGCTCAGAATAAAATCCTGGGTCAGGCTACAGGAGGAAGAGTGACCAAGAAAGTTTGCCTCTCAACTAAAAGCAGATTTTCAGGGAACAAAATTCAATGAAGTACAAAACCAGCATGGTTATTATAGCAATAGCAGTACCATTGGTTAATCCTAATGGAATTTTAATTTGTTTTCTTCTAAATCTCAATTATTTAGGAGTCTTTTCCAAGGTGCAAAAGAATTGGATGAATTGGTACGGTGCGCTCAGCAAGGGGTTGCAAGATTCATTTGTTCAAAATTGAAAGCCTAAAAGTCAAACTTCAAAAGCAAGATCAGAAGATTTTTGAAACAGAAAGACTCCTGTCATAGCCTTTGCAGGTACACCCACCATGATTTGGCTGTTTCAACTGCACCAGCAGAAGACTCCGGCTCCCTCCTTCCCGCAGATGCCTCCCCAGATCCCTGAAAGTGCTACACAGATTGGCAGGAGTCCCTGTTCAGGGGGGTGGGGGCAGCTGTGGTGTGCCGGAGGGGGCGTCTCCCTTGGCTGGGTGCAAAGACCTTCCATAAGCAGCACACTTTCCCTCAAGGAGGGTGCCTTCCTCTCACAGGAAGCAGATCCCAGATCCAATCCACTGTAAACAAGCACAAGCCCACAAGGAATTGTTCCCCCAAATGGCTGAAGTGACATTGACGTTTTGCACGACGCTTCTGCTGCATTTCCTGTAGGCGCTTGAGCATTCCAGGTGGGATGTGCAGGCTGATGCCTATTGGGATAGTTTAATTATAAGTTGCTAATTGTCTCTGAATCAGCTTTATTTGACTTTAATGAACCTACATGAAGTCCCAGATTGCCAGATTAATTTTTCTGAATCTCAACATTCACCTTTGCTGATCATTCTTTACACAGCTAGGAGCTGCAGATGACAGAAAGCAGTTATTTAGTAGCTGTTACGGGAGGAGGAAGGAATATACTCTTCAAAGGCTTCATCTGTTTTATTTTTCCAGTGGTTCCCAGCAGTGAAATATGCAGGAGGTACACACAACTCCACGTGGAATAGAAGCAACGAACACAGTGAGGCTTTGTAGCAAAATTAATGTTTAGAATGCAGACACATCTGGGATGCACATTCCTTAGAGAATAGCTCTCCAGGGGAATAGTTCTCCCTGTACAAACCCACCCATATCAGAGGCCCCACCCAAATTATTGTAACGCAGAACGGGGAGGAGTCACCCACTGGTTCTTTCACAGGGACACGGAACACCGAAATGGCCTCACGGACGCGATCTGTAGTCGTGGCCTCCTTCCCCGCCTCAGGCAATTGGAAAGGCCAATTCTATGGCAGTGTGTTGTGCCAGCAGGAACACCTGGCTGTGCCTGAGCCTTATTCCTCCTGGGAATACCAGACTCCAAGGGGGATCACCATTTGTGCCCTGCTGCAGGAAGAAGGAAGCACACAATGGCCTCAAGTATGTGCAAAGGTGCTTGTTGTGTTGTGAACGTGTAAAAGGGCTGGGGCTGAAGTGCCTTCCTAGAAGCCCCAAGGGACAGCTGCTGCTGTCTGGCTCCGCTCTGCTTTCTGGGTTGGCTGCAATGCAGGGTTTGCAAACCATGGCACAGGCCTTGTGGGGCTTTTCCCCCCTCCAGTCCCTAAATTGGTAATGGGGGAATCACTTTGTTTTGTTTTTCGCCTGCTCCATAACTGTAACATACGTGCTCGTGTGTGTGTGTGTGTGTGTGTGTGTGTGTGAGTGTGAGAGAGAGAGAGAGAGAGAGAGAGAGAGAGAGAGAGAGAGAGCTGTTAAATAGGGTTGTTCATTCACATTTAGGCAGGCAGTGTGGGTAGTGTATGAAGGCTTGAATACACTGAGTGTTATGAAGGAGAAAGGGAATTCCCAGGACCTGCTGCCTACGGTCTTGCGGTTCAGCAGATGGAAAGGAGTCCTTTTGGGTCTGAATCGGTCTTACTCTTAGGGACGTTGGGCTGGAGGGTTAGGCTCAGGGAAGCGTGCTGTGATGGTTCTAGCTTTTGGGGAACCCCTGGCCACCCCCCAGAGGATCTGTCTTAGCACTCATTGCACCTGGTGCTGTGGCTGCTCCCCTACCTGGTCTCATCACTGCTGCCTCTTGCTTGCTTGATGGGCAGGGAGTCAGAGAGCAAGTTTGCAGTGGCATCGCCTGGTCCTTTTCACTCCCGCTGTTGCCTGGGCCAGAGCGAGAAGCAGGCGAAAGAGCAGGTTGCAGGGGTGAGGAAGAGGAGCAAGTCCAGGAGGCCCTTACTGGTGCCTTCCAGCTGGGGCGTGAGCCCTCAGGAGGTACCTGTCCATGCCCACCCTTGATGCCAGGCCCACAAACACCCCTCAACATGTCAAGGGGTGGCCAGCCAGGGTGCTGACCCTGACATTGTGGCCAGGTGACACTTGCCCTTAGAGATGTTAACTAGCCCCACAGTGCTTCTGTCTACTTTTGTCTTCCTCTGTGTAACTGGTTGAAGTTCTGGTTAAAACTGATGCACTTGCATCTGCCTCTTTACTGGAGCAAAGAGTAGTTCTGGTTACAATCACTGAATCATTGGCCTTCCTTGAGAGCTGGATGGTAAACCTGCTTTGTTGACCCTTCCACACAGGAGGGCATGCTAAACCTGAACATTGGCCCTCAACATTAAAGGTATTTAAAAAAGATAAGGGAAAATATCATTATTGTTGATGGCAATCCAGAATAATTCTCAATAATAAGGAAAATCATTAACATTTGTATCCTTAGTTAGATGTAGATGATATAGAGAAAGAGGCAGAGATCAGGCTGAAGCCAGATAATGATAGTTTGGGGTAACCATTTAAGCACAGCTGAACTATACTGCATTGTTAATATAGGATGTGTAGCTCTGTTTATGCTTTTTTCTTTCTGGAAAGTAAGCATAAGGGATTTGATCGGGGCCTGAGGACGGGGGCAAAAAGGATAGAAGACAACAGAAGAAACTCATGTGGCTTCACAAACAAACTTAGCAATGATCTGAAAACAAACAAACAAACAAAAAGAGGATACTTATAGGAAGCAGAAGGAAGGCCAAGCTACAAAAGAAAAATACGGGCAGGTAGCACAGAATTGCAGGGAAGGCATCAGGAAGGCTAAAGCTAGGAATAAACAGAGTCTAACAAGGGATGCTGAAAGCAACAAAAAAATCCAAATACAATGTTCAAAGTAAAAGCCAGAGGAAAGCAACAGGTGTTCAACAACTCAGTGTGGATGGCAAAATGATAGCAGATGACAAAGAAAAGGCAGAATTGCTCAATTCCTACTTTGGTTCAATCTTCTCCCAAAAGAGGATTTATGACTGTCCTGATGAAGGGGAAGTACAAGCTGAAGGAGCAGGATGGTAGCTCAAGACTGATAGGCGAATGGTCAAGGGTCATCTAATTGGTTTGAATGAGTTCAAATCTCCAGGCCTGATCAACTCCATCCAAGATCATAAAGAACTGGTGCAGAACTGCTGTCTAGTTTCTTTGAGAAATCATGGAGGACATGGGAAGACATGGCCAGATGACTGAAGAAGGGCTAATGTTGCTCCTGTCTTCAGGAAAGGAAAAAAGGAGAAGAACCTGGGAACTACAGGCCAGTCAGTTTGATATCTATCCCTGGGAAAATTCTGGAGCAAGGTATAAAGCAGCCAGTCTGCAAACACCTTGAAAACAATGCAGTGATTACTAGAAGCCAACGTGGATTTCTCAAGAACAAACCCTGCCAGATTAAACTGATTTCAACCTCCCTGATGGACTGCAAGAATGCTATGGACACCGTCTATCTTGACTTCAGCAAAGTTTTTGACAAAGTGCTCCATGATATCCTGATTAGCAAACGAGCTAAAAGTGAGCTAGATGGAACAACCATCAAGGGGATCCACAGTTGACTACAGGATCGAACTCAAAGACTGCTCATTAATGGCAGCTTCTCAAACTGGGGAGAGGTAACAAGTGGGGTACCACAGGGTTCAGTCCTGGCCCCACTGCTGTTCAACATTTTAATAAATGATTTGGATGAGGAAGTGCAGTGAATGATTATTAAATTTGCAGATGACACAGAACTAAGTGGCTAATACCCTGGAAGACAGAAAATGGATTCAAGGTGATTGTGATAGGTTGGAGCATGGGGCTGAAAACAACAGAATGAAATTTAGTAGATCAAATGCTAAGTTCTGCACCTAGGCAACAGAATCCAAATGCATCATTACAAGATGGGGAATACTTGGCTCATCAATACTTCAATTAAAAGGAACTTGGAATTATCGTAGGTCACAAGCTAAATATGAATAAACAATGTGATGTGGCAGCAAAAAAGAACAAATGCTCTTTTAGGCTGCATTAATAGAAGTATCACTTCCAAATCACATGAAGTACTAGTTTCCGTTAACTTAGCACTGGTTAGGCCTCATCTGGAGTACATTGTCCAATTCTGGGCACCACTGTTGAAGAAAGATGCAGACAAGCTAGGAAGGGTTCAGGGGAGGACAACAAGGATGATCCTGGGACTGGAAACAGGGCCCTATGAGGAGAACTGGGCATGTTTAGCCTTGAGAAGACTGGGGTGGGGGGATATGATAGCATACTGTAAGTACTTGAAAGCCTGTCACAAGGAGGAAGGCCTGGATTCTCTTCTCAGTCATCCCAGGGTGCAGGACATGGAATAACGGTCTTAAGTTATAGAAAGCCAGATTCCAGATAGATACCAGGAAAAAATTCCTGACTGTAAGAACAGTATGGCAATGGAACCAATTGCCTAGGGAGGATGTGTGCTCTCCCACTCTATAGGCATTTAAGATGCAGCTGGACAGCCATCTGAGAGGGAGGGTTTAACTGAGTAGGGGGAGGGAGGTGGACCGGATGGCCCTCTGGCCCCTTCCAACTCTACTATTCTATTTGCAAGGCTGTCTTCTGGATCAGCAAAGAATAGAAAGTAAAGAGTAGAAATAAATGGCAAATTATGCCACTGGAGGCACTGGAGGCATGGATTCCACAAGCATCTGAACTGGAACCAATGCTTTCCAACTTATTCATAAATGAACTGAAGTTGGGAGTGATCAGAGAAAGGGTCTGGTTTGCTGGTGCCACCAGATTATTTAGGGTGGTTAAAACCAAATGGATATTGCCAAGCTGGGAGATTGGGCAAAGTTGGCAAATGGGGTTCAGTGTAAGCAAATGTACAGCGATGCACATTGGGACAAAACTCCCAACTTCCAGTATAAACCAATGGAACCTGAACTAGTGGCAACTGATCGAGAGAAAGGTCTTGGAGTTGTGGTGGGCATCTTGATGACACTGTTGACCAAGTGCATGGCTGCAGTTAAAAAGGCAGACTCCATGTTAGACATAACTAGAAAAGGAGTTGAAAATAGAGTTGCCCGGATCATACTGTCCTTATGGTGCAGCCACACATACTGTGTGCAGTTCTGGTCACTGCACATTAAAAAGGATATGGTAGAGTTAGAAAAAATGCAGAAATGGGCCACTAAAATGATCTCAGGACTGGAGTCTCTCCCTTATAAAGGAACAGCTACAACAGTTAACAGCTGGTATTGTTTAGCTTCAAAAGAAGGGAAGTAAAGGGAGACGTGGCAAGGTGTTCTAAATTATGTGGGGTGTGGATAGAGAGGCATTTTTCACCCCTTCTCATAATGTTAGAAGCTGGGATCATGCCATGAAGCTAATATGTGGGAGACTCGGGACAGATAATAGTCCTTCTTCACATAGCATATAGTTCAACTATGGAATTCATTCCACAAATTGTAGTGATGGCCACCAATCTGGAGGTCTTTGAACAGAGACTGAACAAATTCATAGAGGATAAATCTATTGATGGCTACTAGTTCTGATGGCTATATGCTACCTCCGATATCAAGAGAATGCCTATGTACCCCAGTTGCTGAAGAGCTTGGGCAGGATAGAACTGTTGCTTGTATGTTTCCTTGAGTAGCTAGTTGGCTACAGTGTGAACAGAAAGCTGGACAAGATAATCCATTGATCTGATCCTGCATGGCTCTTTTTATGTTCATATGTGCAAAAGGCCTAATCCAGGTTGGAACCACAGTGGAGGGAAAGAGTTCAAGCCCCTTGCTTCCCAGCATGCTAAAATCCTGATCCTGATCAAGATCCAGACTTTATTTTGGCTTTGAACGACAGCATTGACATAGCTGTACACTGTGTATGAAATGTTGATTGAGAGGAAATAGACTGGCTAAAGGAGAAGATGGCATCTCAGGAAAAGACATTCACTTTTGTGTTGAGCTGGCAAACTGGGCACAGACCCCACCAGCCATATGGGCCACCAGAAACCAACGTGGGCTAAGAAGTCACACGTTGGCATGGGGGAGAGGGCAGAAGCATTAGAACAATTATCTCCCAATAGGACTCTCCAGCAGTATTCTCCCAAAGAATGCTCCCGTGTACTCTCACAATGGTATTCTTGGTTTCCTACAAATGTCAAGCTTTGGATGAGCTCTTGCGCAGGCAGTGAGAGGCTGCATTCCCTTTGCTGTCATGAAGGAAGGAATGTGAGGGAAAGGGAAGAGGATGCTAGGCAGAGGAGATGTTGCTGCGCCTGCCCCCCTGCCGCTTGGAAGAATATCTCATTTTTTCTTGCAAATCTTCCTTTTACCCCCATGGGGGGGAGGTGATCTCCAACCGCAGCAGCTGATGAACGGCATGAATAATTCATTCTGTCTAATTTCACACCATTTCAGCTTCTTTGCTGCCTTGTAATTAACACATGTAGATTATTTAAGGAAGAGAGAAAATTGCTTTTAAAAGCAGGTAGAAGGGTACCATTGAATAGCCCCTTGGAATTAGGCATAATTATACCTTCTGGGTGGAGGCAGATTGGCTGCGTTGATTAAGCTGCCTGTGGTCACCTTCACCCAAGAAGAAAAGCTTCTTTGTTTAGAGAAAGGGGAAAAAACAGGTAATGACAACACTAAAAGAGAACATGAAAGGTCTTAGTTTTATAGTGATTTTTTAAAAAGCTCTTTTTCCACTTCAGTAGCCTGCCATAATAGCAGAGACAAAATCTCTTTCAATCAATGCTTCCCATCGCCTCCCTCTCCTCTCTGCCCCAATAAATCTCACCAGTTTTGAAAGCCAAAGATTGACTTTAACATGGAGATTGGATATTTACTCCATTCCGTTAGCAGCAGAAGGAATTATTTTGGGATCAGAATAAAGGCACTGGTTCATTCAAGAATCATTCCACACAGGAGAATTACAGCTCTAGTTAACCCTCAAGTTACATTCATTTACAACCTTTTCAGCCTGGTTCCCGTCTGGCCAATGATCCTACATTCTGCACTAGTGATCCTTCCTTTCCTCTTTTCTATGCACAACAGACAGCTCTGCCGTACGTTTACATCCTCTTTCCAGGTTCCAGTCATTTATGGCATATGTATCCTGCCTTTTAGCCCAAAATGGCTTCCGAAGCAGCTGACCAAGATATGAAGTAAGATGCTCTCTTCCTGGAGTCTTAACATCTGGAAGACAAACCACAGACGGAAAGAGGATTGGGAAGGAGGAGGGGAAAGGCAAAGGCACAAGATTCGCAGCCTCGGCTTGTAGGTAGAGTGGAGGGGACAGAGCTTCCTGTCTCTTGGGTAGCCTCTGGGGAGACCATCAGTGGCAGCAGGGCAAGAGGCATTCCTGCCTGAGAGCACAAGCGCTGCTGCAGCAGGTCCAGCTGGCTCTGGCTGGCACCATCAAGAATGCAGCAAACCCAGTCTCCTCCGTTCCTCAGTGCCCTCGGCCCCTTGGGAACAATGAGCCAAGGATCCCGATTTCCTAAGAGCCCCCCACTGCGGTCAGTGGGAGGCAACTAACCCGTCTCCCCTCCAAGGGACTGTCTGGGGACCAGAAGGGCCATGGATCCTCCAGTGTGCTGGGAGGGGCGCAGATCCACAGCTGCCCCTGGCATGCCTGCCTGCCTGCCTGCCTGCCTGCCCTCCCCATGCTGCAGCCCCCTCCCCGCTCCCTGACGCTGGGGAGCTGTGATCAGAAGGAACAGGCCAGAAAGGTTCCTGAGGTGGCGAGGAGGTGGGCTCTGAAGCCCTCGAGCCTGGGAGATCTGACATGTCCTTGGAGACCTCTGATGGCCTCAGGGGGACCACAGCATCCCAGCACCAGATTAATCACCCAGGCACTTTTATGGTACGATCCTATGCATGCTTAGACAGGAAAGCGTTTTATAGCCCCCAGAAAGCACATATTTAACTGATTACGGGTGCAGTTGACTGGGAGGACATTTTTAGTTGATTAAGGACACAATAATATGCATGTTTAGACAGAAAAACGTCCAATAACTCCTTATTTCTCTCTAGATCCACATAGGATTGAACATTGAATTGACTGAATATGTCATCCCAATTGACGAAATAGTAGATTTTATATATACATTTTAATTAAAATACTTATAAGAACTGCAGTTGGTAGGCACAATCTAACAAGAAACATTTTCACTTCTCTCACACATGGAAGAAATGCCTCTTTAAAGTGGTGCTGGCTAGAATATGTGCACATACCATCTTAAAACAAGCAGCCTTCTTGCTTCCAAAACAATGTATTTACCTATATACAAATATAACCACTATATGAACTAATTAATCAGATAAACTCTATGGGCTTAGTCAATTAAGTTTCCCGCATTTCCAAATAGATAGCTGTGGTAGTCTATTAAAGCAGAAACAAGACAAGGACTGATTGTGTGGCACAGTAGCCCATCATGGTCCTGACATGTGTTGCTGCCATTTTGAATGTGCGACCCCTGCTCAGAGGGTCATGCAAACCCAGTGAGCATGGGTTAACTGAGGGTAAAACAGCCCTTGCATATATCATACTCACTGGGCTCACATGGCACAACACCCTGGGTGCCATGGCTTGTTGTACGTTAAATACCTGTGATGAGCTGAAGTTTAGCATCCAAACCAAAGAAAGATGTTTATTACATCTTTTGCAAACTGGAATTCTCTTGAAGAAACAGATTCCGTTTTGCATATATGCCTTAATCAATTTTCTGGTGTTTAAGGTAACAGAAGACTCCGTTACAGTTTTCCTTGCATTGCAGCCCTGCCATATCGCATGAGAAAAAAAGAGCAAAGCACTCGGGGAAGACATCGGGCAACATTTCAAGAGCTCTCTGAAATGGGATGTGGGCCTTGGCCTGAAAGAGGTTTCACACCTTTGTTCTGCAGGGTGGAATTTCTTTGCCAGGACGAGAGGTCGCTCCCCATCTGCACTCCTTGAAGAGCCCTCCTTGGAGAGTTGGCACTTTACAGCCTAAGCAGGGAAAGTCTCGAATGAGGACAAATACAGATGCCAGCCATTAAGACGAGGCTGGAAAATTGCAGTTGAGCGCCCCACCAGATGGAGAGGCTTCCTTGATGGGCAATCGCCTCTCGCTAATGCCTGTTTGCTATCTCATTATTCAGTCGTGGGCTACCGGAGCTCTCTATTTCCTGGTTCAAGACTGCATCATTTCAAATGAAGCTCACACATCACCATATGTGTCTGATGACCAGGGGGCAAGAGGGGAAAGTTATATTGCTGACAAATAATTGCAGTGTCTGCTTGCTTAACATTTGCAGCAAATCAACAGTGGCATTTGGAAGGGCTGCCTAGAGGTCTGGAGCTGTCAAGCTGGATAATGGCTCTAAATACCACTGGCTGGTAATAAAGCTGGGCTTCGGTGCACAATGTTTAAAAGTGTAAATAGAGCCCTTCTGAGGAGCACTTTTATTCTGTTTTCTCTGGGCCCATCTGCTGACATTTGCACTGGAGTGAAGAGGGTCACGGGGACCTCATGTAACTTGCTCAGCCTCTAACCTTCAGGGGAAAGGGCAGATTACTGCACATGACAATGCTGTCAGCATTTAACCCCAGCCCAAATCTCCTGCATTCAGTGAGGTGGGAAGCCCAGGAGCTTACTGACGGTTGATGGGAGGGAGGTCCGGTGGCTTGGCAGCTGGGACTAACTTTCCCTTGGAATCAGAAAAAGGGCTCCGGTATTGAACAAGCTCTGCTGGGGGAATGACATGAGGTCATTAGGGTTCAGCAGGTCATGAACTGTTCCAGTGTCCCAAAGCCAGGATAGTTTCTTGAAGGCACGCCGGGCTTCATGGCCTTCAGCTTGATAAGAAGAACACCAGAGACAACTGCCTTGATGCTGCGCTGCCTTCTCCAGCCATTCTGTAGTTAAGGACTACCTTTGCTGCACGAACAAAGCTGTTTGCCTTACTGAAGCTGGGAGGTGGGGTGTGTGTGTTAGTCTGTGTGTATCCTGGCAGCTTCTGCAATTGTAATAGCAAGAGAGAGGAACTTTATAAAATCCATGGCAAGATGTGTTGTCTTTTGTTCTTGGCCCAGGAAGAGGAATTGATATGTCTCTCATCCAGGCACCTTTGGAGGTCGCAGAGCATCTGCTGCCTATTCAGGGAACTGATACAGTCACAGAAAAGGTGGAAAGAATGAGTTTTTTTCTCATTTGCATTCTGCATCAATATTTCAGTATTATATTCAATGTTTTGTTTCTTCTTAAGTATCCTTGAATCTAAAGTGGGTAGCCTTAACTGGACCTGGTACCTGGGCTTAAAAGAGATGCTGTGGATGGTAAGTGAGATCATGATGATTCAGGGTGGGAAATGTATTTAAATTTCTTTCCATTGCAGCAGAGATAAACCTCAATTCTTTCTGACAGCATGAGAAAACTCAGTGCTTTCTGAGATGGAAGACTGTCCTGGAAACTCAGAGATGCTCTTTCCCCAGCTTATGTTGGCCACATCTTTTCCTGCTATAAAATTCATTGAATGTCATAATCAGGTGATACATTCAAATAAGATGAAGAGCTCTTACCATTTGGCAGGACAACAGGTAGCATTGATTTAAATCACTGGTTTAAAACAAGTTTGCTATTGCAACTTCTTCAGATATTTCCTGAACAATGGTGCAATCTGACCACTAAGCCATGTTAAAGTACAGCTCAGTATTAAATGTTTCATCCTAACAAATAGGCTTTGCATCTCTTTTTCTCGCTGTGTGCGTGTGTGTGTAGTTTTTCTATTATATATGCAGGAAATAGCTTGAAAATATTCTTCCAGACAGTCTTATATCTGACCAGCAGCTATGCCAGTTTGTGTGTTTCTCTTCAGAAATGAGTTCAGGTAAGCATGGCAGCCTTAGTATGGCAATGTAGGCAGATACACACAAAAGCATGTTTTCTTCTTCTCTTCTTTCTAGTGTCGCTCTTTTCTGAAAGAAAATCCAGCCCTGCACTCACAAAAAGCAAAGCAAAACAAAATGTCCAAGACTGCTAGGTCAATCCAGATTTGATAGTTACTGGACAGGGAAAAAATCCATTTTTCTGAATGAGGGCCTTAAGCATTGATTTTTATCAACCCAGCTACATTGCCTTTCTGTCTTAATTAACTTCTCTGCCTTGCTTGGCCCGGGTCCACTACCACATAAACACATAAGCCTAGAACAAAAATTCTGCCTAGCTTGTGCCTTTGCACTTGTGATGTGACCCAAGTCAGAAGAACAGAGAGCCCAAAACTTTGGGGAAACAAGAGCTGTTAGGACAGACAGAACCATTTACATGTGATGAGAAACTGAAATTAATGCCCATGTTTGATTAAAACATTATTTCATGCCAATGAGATTATACATGTGCAATCCAATGGCCACTGGACAGACTCTAGACATTCGTGAGAAAGTTCAGCATCCCGCCCCTAGGCTGTGGGCGCCTTCTGAGGCTGGAGCTGGGGCTCTGAATCTGGGGCACCCTCCCACCCACCCACACAACTGGCACAGAAAGAACCAGCCTCTGGGCTGGCCCGGGATGGGTTCTCTGTGGCCTGGCAGAGTGAGGCTCCACATGGGGATAGACTATGTCCTGACAGAGCCTCAGCCCATCCTCCTTGTGAGCTGTGATGAAAGTATTGGGCTACTGAAATGGGATGTCTAAGTCTCTTGCATGATGGGAGAAACACCCCAGAGGTGACCTTTGCCTCTGTGCTCCTTCTTCCCTCAATAGGACACCCATAACCTGAGTTGGAGGGCTCTGGTCAACCACTCTGGGTGGCAGGGCCTGCATAGGTCCAGCATATGGAATGCACTCCCCAGAGAGGTCCACCAGGCGCCGTCGTTATTTGTTTTTCGGCGCCAGGCCAAGACCTTTTTATGTAAATGATATTTTAATTGTTAATCTGTGTTTTATTTAATGGTTTTATATTATCGCTGAGAACTCCAAATTTTTAATATTGTCCTATGCTTTGTTTATTTGTTTTCCTTGTGAGCCGCCCCAAGGCTTCATAGATGGGTGCGGCATAGAAGTGTTATAAATAAATAAATAAATAAATAAATATTGTAATGAGGTTTGATTGTAACTATGTTCATTTTAATATTTATTTATGGTTGTTCATTAGAAACATCAAAAAGCTAATCAAATGTTCTAAAATCTCATGTATTTATTTACATTTTTAAATAATCTGTTTTTATTCAATTTGCAGGCCAATATAGATGGCCAACCTATCAAGTTGTTATGGGTAAACTGCAGTGAGTGACCATATGCAATTATTACCCATATTTTCATGGCCATGAAGACTATGAGACTGAAGTATTTGGGGTGTTTGGAAATCCTAGCCCTGCATTCAGCTCAAACATCCTCCAAAGTTCAGGACCAGATCATAATGTCCTAATAACCATTGTCAGCCACTCCTTCCTCCCAGTTTCTTTTTTCTCAAGCAAATTGACTTGTGTGAAGTTGAGACTGCTAACAGAGGACTGCTTAGTAGGCATGTTTGAGGCCAAGGCCATGGGAATAATGGTTTCTAATGGCACCCATCTCACCTTGAATGCCAGCAGTGAAGTCATTCTGAAGCAAGCGTCCACAGCAGAATGTATTTTTCCAAGTCAGATGGAATGGATTTAACAAAACCTGTGCATACCTAATCACCAGCTCACCCTTCTTGCTGCTATCATGGTTGCAAAGGTAAATTCATCGAGGAAGGGAGTTCTTCTCAGTTTTTCTTAGATTTCTCAGAGAACACCGGAAGTCACTTTTACGTGGTCAGCTTCCAGCGTACATTTACCTCACGAGCCAAAAGTGGCCAGCGGGTGGTCCTTGCATGTGTTAATTGCATTTCCACCCTATGGCCTTCTGCAGACATGAGCATATTTCACAACTAATTCCCACCTTGTGTTATTTATTTATTTATTTATTTATTTTCTATTTATCTCATTTTATACTGCCCAATAGCCAAATAACAAAGTTAAAAGGACATCAATACAAGAAAACAGAAAAAATCCTTTAACCATGAAACAATGAAACCGTTGGCGAATGTAATTACAATGACAACATACCCAATCAAATTAATCAAGTTGGTACACAGGCAGAGCAGTGATATCTCATAAAAACAATATTAAGATTAAAAGTTGACTATTGAAGTACTTTGTGAATAAAAAGGTTTTCACCTGGCACCAGAAAGAGAAAAGAGTAGGCACTGGGAGCACCTCTGGGGAGCTTGTTCCAAAGATGGAGTGCCACAAGCTAAAAGGCTTCCTTCTGGATGTCAGCACCCCCCCTATTTCCTTAGCGGTGGAGTTTCTTAAGAAGCACCCCACAAGATGATCTATGGGCCTGGGCAGGTACATATGGGACTAGGCTTTCCTTCAGATAACCTGGCCCCAAGCTGTTTAGGACTTTAAGTGTTGGTACTGGCACTCTGAATTGGGCCCAAGCTTAAACTGGCAACCAGTGCTGCTAAAAAGGACTGGCATAATATTATCTTATAGGCTGCCCTATTTTATATCAGGGCAGAGGATGAGGTGGCTGGATGGAGTCACTGAGGCAGAGGGTGTGAGGCTGGGTGAACTTCAAGGGATGGTGATGGACAGGAGAACCTGGGGGAATTTTGTCCATGGGGACGTGATGGATCGGGCATGACTTTGTGGCCAACAACAAATTTTGTAGCAGTGGAAGTTCCTGAGCCATTTTCAAATGCAGCCCCAGACAGACCACATTACAGTAGTCCAGATGAGTGGATATTGTAGATTGTGTTGTTCAGGCAAATCAGGAATTTTTAGATTTCTAGTGTTTATTTATGCTCGTCTCATAAAGTCGCTGGGCCTATGTCTGCCTTTGCCCTTGCTGTTTCTGGGTTCTTGGCCTTGTTACCATCTCTAGCCTCAAGCATCCTACAAGTCGATACCCTTAATTATGCACTGGGTAACAAAAGGTGCTTTATCAACAAATATCTGATTTCTTTCTTTGTTAATTATAAGACTCTTTAAAGCCACCCAGGCAAATTTAGTCTAAGGCTGTTGTTGATTTTGGATGACTCTGTGGAACACCCAAGATAACAATATTAACAAATAATATCTTTTACTTCAAGAAGAGAAACAGTATTACTTTGTGTAGCCTAGTGAAAGTTCATCATTTTGACTAATTAGTTTGAAAGGAGCTCTTGCTCCATTTAGCTATGCAGTAGCCCTCTAACTCTGCAGTACAAACAAGTCCTCAGTGACAGCAGGTGGCCTGTCCTTATACATTTTAATAGGATGCTGCTGCTAAAATATTTATTCTTTCATTGGATTAGTTTATGTGGGCAGCCAGCTGGGAACTTGAAATAACTTCTCCCACTTTTGCCTCCTTCAAAAAGGCCTTGGAAAAGAGAGGAAAAAAAGTGTGGTATCACTTTGTTTCAATACTATATTTGGACAATGCAATGTTATGCCATTCAAATTTCCATGTTTCCATGTTCAGGTTTGTTCGTGCAAATGAATTTGGATTATTGAACTGATTTGATCCATAGTAACTGAGACAGAATACAAGCTGGAAAAGTTTCATTCTCCACTCTGCCCTAAGCTGGAGTCTTCAGGATATGCTTGCAACTTTCATCCCATGCAGCAGGATCCAAATCCCCTGTTGGCTGGGAATGGAATGAGTTGTGGACTAACACAGCCATTGTTGGCTGGGGATGGAATGAGTTGTGGACTTACACAACCGCAGGGAGTCTTGTGGCTAATGGGGCAGGTGAGAAATCTAATAGATAGATAAATAGATAAATAAAACCAGAGGATACCTGGCTGGGGAAGGCCAGGGTGCACTAGGCCGATGGGCAGAGGAGGGTTTTTTGTCCTCTCCAGCAGGAGTGAAAGGGTTTGGTACAAGTCTGAGATGTATGAGGAACACATTTCAGCCATGCCCAGGCTGTACCTCCTGAAACAAATGCAGGCCCAAGTACATACCACACACACATACATACACTTCTTACTTGCAATGTGACAAAAACACAGATGAAAAATGATGCACTTCTGACAGACATGCAAAAAGATGTTAATCGATGGGGAACCTGTTTGGTCTCTAGCATGTGCATCTTCTTTTTATAGGTTCAAGTGCCAGATGATACTCTTAGGAGCTGCTCAAGAAATGCTGCCAGTCAGAACAGATACAATGAGGTGAGATGGACAAATATTCAAAATTTTCAAAAAGTGTAGTAGAAGGGACATGGGGAATTACAGACCTGTTAGCCTTATGTCCATTGTAGGAAAAACAATGGAAAGGCTCTTAATAGAGAGAGATCTAGTGATGCTAGATAGGGAAGGGAGGCTGACAGCCACACAAAAACTGGTGCTGCCAGACAAACCTTGTGGAATTCTATGACAAGATGGCTAGATGGAGGGGATGTGGTGGATGTGGTATACCTGGATTTCAGCAAGGCCTTTGACAAAGTGCCCCAAGATATCCTGGTGGAGAAACTGAGGAGTTTTGGAATATACCAAAGCACTGTCCAGCGGATTAGGGCATGGTTGACTGACCGAAAGCAGAGGGTAACCATTAGTGGGGAATCATTGGGATGGCAGCCAGTGACAAGCAGGGTCCCCCAGGGCTCTGTCCTGGGGCCGATCCTGTTTAATCTTTTCATTAATGACATGGAAGAAGGGGTCTCTTCAGTCTGGAGAAGAGGAGACTCAGAGGGGATCTGTTGGTGACATACGGGTATGTGACGGGTATGTCACACGGAGATGGGTAGAGACCTGTTCTCCCCTGCAGAGGAAGGCAGAACGTGCTCCAACGGAGCAAAGCTCAGGGAGCCAAGGTTCCATTTGGATGCCAGGAAGCACTTCCTGACAGTCAGGACCCCGAGGGTGTGGAATGGGCTTCCACGGGAGGTCCTTGAGGCCCCATCGGTGAGGGTGTTCAAAGATAGGCTGGATGTGCACATGGTGGGCATGTCGTAAGCGGAGCCAGCTGGAGTCAGGGGTCAGACTAGATGGCCCGGGAGGCCCCTTCTGACTCGCTCTGTTTCTGTGTTTCTATGTTTCTAATATTCCAATCTGACATAAAGCCATGTCCTTCGGAACAGCTTGGGGACCCCTAGCACTTCCATGTCTATGCTCATTAGCCAGCCTGTTTTCTCAGAGTCCTAGACTCTGAATGTTCTAATTTAGGATTTATTTCTTCATGTCACAATCCTTCCCTTCTCTCCACCAATCCATCAGCATCCATGCAGGAAGTGCGCTGGGTCACTCCAGTCTTCATTTTCCAGTTGATCAAGTGCAGAGGGTGGGTGGGAGAACTCTGGTGATCCCAGAAAGTACCTTCCATATGGAAAGATCATGCTCCAAGTCAGTTAACAAAGCTACACATCTGCACTTTTCCAGTTTCCATCACAATAAAGTAAAAACAGCAATGCTTAAAAGATGCTGAAATAATACTGTTTGTTTCCCACCCTTCCTCGAAGGAACTTCAGACAGTGTACATGCAATCCACACCCCCTTTTATCCTCATAACAACCCTGTGAAGTAGGTTAAGCCAAGAATCCATGAGTGGGGTGTTTGTCTCCTCCCAGTCTGAGTCCAACACTCTAAGCCAGTGTTCCACAGCCCGATGCTCTTCAGATGCATTGGACTAAAACCCTCGTGCCTGCCAGCTATTGATGAGCCATGACACTCGTGCTGTGCTTGTGGATATGCCGTGGGCACCTGTTTGGCCCCTGAAAACAGGATTCTGGACTAGGTGCATCCCCAGTCTGATCCAACATGGACCTTCTTATGAGATGTATTTATTTAAAACCGTGTATATGCTGTTCGGTATGTGAGACATCTCAGGATGGCTTACAATATTAAATCAGAATACACTCAAACAATCAATGGCAATAAAATAAATAACCAATAGAAATAAACAAATTAAATCAAAAGTGACTGTTAAAACCATTAAAATGTTAATGTTTAAAATAATGATTGAATAAAAAGGTTTTGACCTGGCGCCGAAAAGAATATAGGCTTGGTGCCAGGTGAACCTCTCTGGGGAACGCATTCCACAATCTAGCAGAAAGCTATGGCAAACCTAGACAGCATACTAAAAAGCAGAGACATCGCCCTGCAGACAAAAGTTCATACAGTCAAAGCTATGGTTTTCCCAGTTGCAATGTAAGACTGTGAAAGTTGAACCATAAGGAAGTCTGATGATTTTGAACTGTGGTGCTGGAGAAGACTCCTGAGAGTCCTTGGACTACAAAGAGATCAAACCAGTCAATCTTAAAGGAAATCAATCCTGACTGTTCTTTAGAAGGCCAGATACTGAAGATGAAATTCAAATATTTCGGCCACCTAATGAGAAGGAAGGATTCTCTGGAGGAGACCCTGATGCTGGGAAAAATTGATGGCAAAAGGAGAAGGGGAGGGCAGAGGATGAAGTGGTTGGATGGGGTCACTGGGGCATTGGGTGTGGGCTTGGGTGGACTCTGAGAGATGGTGGAGGACAGGAGAGCCTGGAGCAAGGTTGTCCATGGGGTCATGATGGGTCGGGCATGACTTTGCTACTAAACAATATGATGATGAAATAATTGTTTAGGTATTGCTGCCTCTGGGTGATAGGAGCTGTACTCCAATATATCTGAAGGGCATCAGGTCCGGGGAGAGTGCTCCAACCCCTGCACCACCTCTAACCACTGCACCACATTAGCCATCAGTGCAATGGAAGAATGAAAAATCAGCAGCAGATGCCTTCCCAAGGAGATAAGTTTTACAGGCGAGGAGAGCAAGGCACAGCTGCCACCACAACAATGAGCCTGAGGATAAATGATCTTAGAAACTTGACTCATTTTATTACCTACTAAAGTTCTCTCATTATTTCGATGCTCCAGTTCTCCAGTTGTACTCAACTTCATCTTCCTGTTGTATAATTAACAACAGCACATAGATTAAAGTTAATAGCCATAGTAACATAATAACCTCACTAAACTCAAGAGGAAATAAGGGAAGTTAATCAGCTTGCATAGATAATCAATGGCATAACAATTAACCTGGAATTCCTTTAGCACACCCTGTGCTGTATTCACTAGGTCATGCTTCCTTTCCATACACAACCTTGTAGCATATGAAGTGCTGACAAATTCAGTTTTAGGAGCCATATAAAGAGGTGGTAGCATTTCATTAACCAGTCAAATCATGTGTAGAGATGAAATGCAAATGCGTCACTAGAAAATTAATGAATTGTTGTCTGATTCAGCTTTAATCTGAATTAATGTTTTTATTCCAACTGTAGCTCTGTAATGTCAAGGACAGTTGTTTATTTCTAATTTTTCCTTCCAGCCAAAATTGTCAGGATAATTGGCTGAAAACATACCCCCTCCCATCCCTCTACCAAAAGGGATGAAATGTTGCAAAGGAAAATAAGGCATGATATCTACGCTCTGTAAAACACCGCTTGTATTACTCAAAGGAGTTGAAAATAGAACCATGTGCTACAGAAATCCATTGTGACAGTGATGGCCAGTGATGTGCAGTGATGCCTTCTGAACTAAAATATGTGAAGTGTGGAACAGCCTATTGGTTCTGTGAACACAACCTGCTGCACGTGTTATGGGTTGGACCCAGGATCTGCTTCTGCAAGAGCCAGCGCTGCGCTTGTGGGAAGCAGCGGGATGCGATGTTGGGAACTCTGTTCTATTGAAGCCCAGTGGGATTTTGCTGTATTCCATTATGAGAAGTGATGGTGGACTGCAGTAGATATTTTCCCCTGGAGGCTGTGATTTGCACAAAGGAGGTTTTTTTAAATATAAGTTTAATTTTAAATTATATTTCAGGCCTTTAATTTTGTGCAGATGAGATCTTGATGATTTTCTTCTTCGTCATCATCATCATCATTATTACAGGGGTCTGGCTGGTCAACTTTAAATTTTTGAAGTGGGATTATGTGTTTTATGTGTGTTATTTTTCAGATAAATTTAAATTTGCACTATTGGGTTTGTGGTTTTTAATGTTATTTTAGGATCTTGTTTTTTGAAAAGCTAGTGGTCTTTGTCAATTCCACCTGGCCACTCCATATTCCCCCGTGAATATCCTTGTCATTTCTATCCTCTATGCACAACTATATTTAGCCCAGTAGGGCCATATTCCCCACTAGTCAAAGAACTTGTCCATTTCATCCCCCATTTCCCCGATGGAGGTGTGTGTATATGTGGAGGGGTGGGGGGATGTGGATTCAAAAAGATAATGTCCATTTATGTAAAAGAGACAGAAAGTGAAAAGGCTTTGGAAGTAGTGAAAAATCTGCCATGTTATTCTAATCACTCCCTTGGATTGCTTTCTAAAACTGAATCTCCATCTTGAGGTCCCCTTCAGGCAGTATCCCCAAGGTGGAGATGATGTGAAACCTTTCTTTTTGTGAATAGGTTGATCACTTGCCTTGCAATCATGTGGCCAGCTAAGTTCACAGGCAGGTATCCTGGTTGAAAACATTGACCCCATTATCAAGCCCATGCCATGATGCTCATGTCACAATGCACAGTATAAAGAATCCATGATGTTGATGCCTAACCCATCTTCATCCTACCCATGTGTTCACAAGGTGGGCTAATTTGGTGAGGAGGTGGCACACACTAACCCCGTGCTTTCCTCATGCATACCCATCACCATGTACTTATGGGAGGTGACGTTCTGAAAAGTAGACCCAGCTGTACTCATGGAAGTTCTCCATGTCTTTGAGATTGATGGAGCATCAGGTGAACCTCACTGCTAGAGAAAGCTGTCCTTTTCAGAACATCATCCTTCACGTGGACAGGATGATAGGCAAAGGCATGGAGAGGAGCATGGTACTGTTACCACTTTCCTCAGGTCTCTAGCCAGCACAGTCAAGGAATGCTTGGATTCAGTTATTGTATTTCCTATTTCTGAAGGTAATTATTGCATGAGTTGGGCCTTTATTTTACAGGCATCCATCGTGGAGCTTCTGTGTACTCTGAAAGGGCAGAGTACTTACATCTACTTAATGAAACTAAAATTCTTGATGGGAACAAACATTCCATTAATATGCCATGAAACATGAATTGGGGTTCTATGGCGAGTCAAAGCCAGACCAATGCTTCAGATCCCCATAAGACATGAAACAGATGAGATTTAATTACATGACAAAACTTTCCAAAATTTGTCTTCAGATGGAAAAGTAGGTCTGAGAATTGGCCTTTAATGTCTAAATGTGTAGAAATTCTGGTAGGTAACTCTCTGAACCTAGGATGTTGGAGAAATTGTCAGGGGATTTGAATGAGATCAATTTTCTGTGGATCTAGCCTGTGGATTCTGCAGCAGATCAACTTTTAGTAAGTCATGCAGATTCTGAAGACTTGGGAGCCATTTCTATTTTTTTTTTCTTTTACTTTGTGAAGGTAAAAATAAAATGTGCATTTGCATAGAAACAAAATTCTTGTATGAAAAATCCAATTCCATCAATGAGCAGACAATGGAACAAAAGACACCTGACGATCTATGAAAGACAGAGCAGTTTTAAGAAAATCCATACATCTCTATCTAAATCTCATCGATAAAGTTGAAACAGTGATCTTGTTTTTACCCTTTTTGATTTATTTCACATGACTGAGGTGCTTTGTATAAGCCAGATGGATGAAGACAGAATTATACTCTGAGAACTCTGAGGAATGCTGTGTAATAAACGGAATGGCTGTGCTTGAAAGTTTAAGTTCATCGTTAACGCTGCCTCAAAAAGAATAATGCATGCTTGTGTTGTGTTTCTGAACAACAAATAGCAGTTTGGAGAGAGTCCCAGGCATGGATGATACTTTATTTTGGTAACAGTAGCAAAACACTGAACAGCCAAAAACTTCTTGGCTGATTGGTATCCCTACTGGCCTCTTGAATCCAGTGGGAAGAGTTCTAGAGATTCTCCCTATTGTCTCCCTTGGATTTCACCCTGCCGTGCTTCCCAAGCCTCTACCTCCAGGGCACCTTAGCATCCCACAAGGATCCTTGGAACCACCATTGGAAGCTCACTCTGTTGTCAAGGTCTCTGGAACATATTCAGCAGAAGAAAGAGCAGAAAGGATTGTGGCTGCGTATTTGTGGGAAAACAACTGAAATCACTAGAAGAAAGAATTGTAGTTCTAGAGCTTGTTGTACAAAATAAATATTTCAGACATTTAAGAATTACTTCTCTCTTGTTTTTGTGCCACGTCATTGATCCCAGTAAGGGCCCTGGAATACACCCAGCAAAGTGTCTTTCAAGAAAGCCTGTTTCCAAAGTGCTGCTTTTGAACCATAATGATTTCTTCTTTTTGGAGAGAAGATCTCTATTCCAGGTCTAGTCAAACCATGTTTTCTCTTAGGGTACTAAACAAAGATATGAAGAGGGAGGGGTGAGGTGGGAATAAACTATTAACAAGAATTCGGAAACACAGTCAACTGGAAGAAGATACCTAGCCAGAGTTATCGATACTGTTGGTGCAGAGATGGGCTGAGCAAATAGGAAAAACTCTCATAGCTCTAAAAATATCACTGTGATGATAAGCACAAGATAAAGCTTCACCTGTGATCTTTTATACACATACATCCAACTAACTCCCTGTGAACTCCCAGTAAGTGGATTTGTATAGGATTGCACTGACTGTCCAATGAATAATAATGATGATGATCAGCTCCTAAATATTGGAGATGCCATAATGCCCATTGGGCTTTCTGCTCAGAGGGAATGGTGCCTCGTGAGCCTTCTGATGGCCAAGGGCAGTAATGGACATCCTGTTCTGGACTATAATTCCCACAGTCCCTTTCTGACTGGAGTTGATGAAGGGTGCCAGGTTCCCTGCCCCTGGCCTGGGAAGGTGCTTCTTGAACCACATCTGGACAGAGCTTCCTGGCTATGCATAGCCCCAAAGACTGAAGAAGTGTTTGGGTCTTTAACATTTAGAAAGGGAAGCCAGGAAAGGCTAAACCTGGTGTGACATCAGATGACTTCCTAAAAGCAGACACAGAAGGATAGAGGGATGGACTGAATTAGGGGAAAGAAGTCTGCCCTTCTCCATGCCTGCTTTTACCTTTTCAGTGTCCTTTCTTTTAAGGACACCACTCTAGGGCAAAACTTCAGCAAGGTAACAGAGTTGAAGACTCACGTCTTTTGGAGTTGCAGAAAAGAGACTATTTGGTTCCAAGTACTAATTGCATAGAGTACTTCAGAATTTCTCTTGAGCCTTTGGGTGAGTTTCCATGATGGCACAACCCTGGACTCTGTCAGAACTCTGCCTTCATTTTCTTGGAATCAACATCTGTTTTTTAGTAATGGCAAATCTGTCAGTTTGGGTTTCTTTAAGTTCTCATTTTATTTATTTATTTAAAACATTTTTATGCCGCCCCCATTGCAACAAAGCCTCGGGGCGGCTCACAACAAAAACAAAATATACAAATATAACAATTATACAACAAAAATATTAAAACCCTGTGCATCTCAGCTTAAAAAGATTTAAAATCCTATAAATACCAATAAATTAACAATTAAAATAAGTTTTAAATAAAAAGGTCTTAGCCTGGCACCGAAAAACAAATAATGACGGTGCCAGGCGGACCTCTCTGGGGAGCGCATTCCATAGATGGGGCGCCACTGCAGAGAAAGCCCTCCTCCGGGTACTCACCCTCCTAATAGCATTCACAGAGGGTTCCCGGAGAAGGGCATCCGTTGCTGATCTCAAGGGGCGGGAGGGCATATATGGGCGCAAGCGTTCCTTTAGATACCCAGGACCCAAGCCGTTCAGGGCTTTGTAGGTGATAACCAGCACCTTGAATTGGGCCCGGATTTCAATCGGGAGCCAGTGGAGCTGACGGAGAACTGGGGTTATATGAGAACAATGCCCAGTCCCCATCAGCAGCCTGGCAGCTCTATTCTGCACCAACTGAAGTATCCGGACCGTCTTCAAGGGTAGCCCCACGTAGAGCACGTTACAGAAATCTAATCAGGAAGTTACCAACACGTGTGTCACTGTCGCCAGGCAGTTGTTCTCCAGGAAGGGACGCAGCTGATGTATCAGCCGAAGCTGAAGGAAGGTGCCGTCACCTGAGCTTCTAGAGACAGCTCAGGGTCGAGGAGCACTCCTAAGCTGCGAACACTGTCCCTCAGAGGAAGTGCAACCCCATTTAGGACAAGGCCCAAGTCCCCCATCCCGAGGCCTGAACCACCCACCAACAGGACCTCCATCTTGTCTGGATTGAGCTTCAGTTTATTGGCCCTCATCCAGCCATTACCTCGGCCAGGCACCGGTTCAGCACAGCCACTGCTTCGCCTGGATTGGTGGAAAAAGAGAGGTAGGCTGGGTATCATCAGCGTACTGATGATTCCGCAGCCCACACCTCCTGATGACCTCTCCCAGTGGTTTCATGTAGCTGTTGAATAGCAAATTTTCCCTTTTTTAATTCTGGTTTGCACAAGAATACGTACGCATTTTTGTGCATTTTTCTTCTAATTCATGCATTTTTGCCCACCATGTATGTTTTTGCAAGGAACATTCCTGATCGAATGCATATTTGAATATTATCTACCTTAAATGTAAGGTTTTCATATGCATATTCCTATGGGCAAACTCCATGGCAAAATTTGGAAAAGTGTGAATTTTGAAGGATAATAGAGCTTTGATTTCCATAGTGGTTCGAGAATGTGAAATTAGGTAAGTCTGGATGGAAATCTGAACTGAACCAATTTCTAACCATCCCTAGATGCTTGTTCTAAGCAGTATTTGAAGCAAATCTAGGAAGACCCAAGAGGGGAGAGAGGCAGACTGCAGGATGGAACAAGGCTGACAACAGGAAATCTTGATTGGGATTTAGTAAGACGAGAATCCCCCAAGGTTAGGATGAAGTGAGAAATCTTCAAGGCAATTATAAGGTGGGAAAACATTTGAAAGAGCTCATTACGGATTTCTCTGCTACATTTCCAGAGATTGTGCACTCATGGTGGTTCACAAAGTAAGATTTAAGGCAAAGACAAGCGAGCAAAAAGAACAAATTGTAGAATACAAAACATTGCTTGGGAGAAGCAAGAATTGTTTAAAGTCCACCGGAAGGACACTGTCTTCTCTACCATCTCTTGTCAAACCATTTCAGAATCCACTTACCGCACCTGAGCAGACTTTCTCCCCCGTATCGCATTCTTTCTTGCTTGCCTGCACAAGGGTTCCCATGCTACAATGGAATTCACACAAAGTTTTCCATGGGAGGAAGCAGTTCTGATGATACCCAGGCCAGGAGGGCTCTAAAGTTCAAAGTCAAGCAGCTTAATCATTAGATACAAGATTTACAGTATATACCATTCTGTATTTCGGTGTGGAGGTTTGAAGCAGTGAACCATAACAGATAAAACAAATAAAAGAACACTGTGTTAAAATAAGATCAACAAAGATAAAACTCAATAAAAAGATAAAACAAAGATAAAACTCTATAAAACTGTGGCTGGTTAGATCCTGAAATAAGTATTTTCAGGAGGTGATAGAACAGTACCGTGGTGGTGCCTGCCTGACCTCCAGTGGCAAGAAGTTCCACAGAAACGGAGCTACTGTGCTGAAGGGTCTTCTGTTGGTGGACTCCAATTGGCCCATAGGTGCATATAGAACCACCAGAGCCATGCCATCTGATGACCTCAATCAGGGGGCAGATTGGTAAGGGAGAAGGTGCTACTTCAGGTAACCTAGTCCCAAGTCATTTAGGGATCTTACACTAGTACCAGAACCTTAAACTAAGAATAATCAGTGAGCACAGTTCCCTAAGCAAAGAAGGTGCATGCTATAACTAAGCATTCTGTACTAAATGCAGGTTCTGGATGAGCCTTAAGGGCAGCCCCATGTAGACTACACTGCAGCAATCCAGTCTTGAAGTTACTGCACTACTGCAGCCAAGCCACTGCTGTTCAGGAGAAGCCATAGGTCACAGCTGATGAAAGACACTCCAAGCCACTACAGTCACTCGGACCTCTAGCCACAACAATAGACCTAGCACTTTCCTCAGACGACACACCTGGGGAAGTGTTCCGAAGGGAGTGCAACTCCATCTAGAACAGGCAGTGGGCCTATCTTCTTGGCTCAGGAACCGCTCACCCAGTCATCTTCCATCTTTCCAGGGCTCTTCTTCAGTTTATTACGCTTCATCCTGGCAGTCGCTGAGTCTAGACACTGATCTAGAACATGCACAGCCTCCCCAGATTCAGATGCCACAGGAATATAGCGTGATGTGCCATCAGTGTGCTGATGGCAGTTAGCTCCAAATCCCATAATGGCCATTCCAAGTGACATTAAACAGCATCAGGGACAAGATGGTACTCTGTGGAACCCCATAGCTCAGTTGCCCAGTTACTCTCTGATATGGACCCACAGGTAAGACCAGAACCAGTATACCACAAGGCCTCCAGTGTTTAACCTGTGGGGTTGGTCCAGTTCCAGGGAGAATACCATGATAGCTAGTACCAAAAGCCAATTAAAGATCAAGTATAATTAAGAGGGCCAAACTCACCCTGTCCCTCTTTCAAGGCTGATTCAATCCCATAACCAGATTGAAATTCACCCTGGACTGGATCTAGATAATCCTGAACTAAATCTGGAAACACATCAATACCCCGTGTAAATGATTAACTGCCCCCTTCTCTTGGGGCTGTGAAAACCTGCATTCTAGACCAATGACATTTCCACACTCCCTTCAGGAGCAGTCCCAGACTGAGGGCATCACAGTAGTTCAACCTGGAAATGACTAGAGCACAATTCCCTGTAACTCTAAGCCCTTGCTGTCATCATTTTCTTTTTACATTTCTCTGGAAACTTTTATCATGACTACATAGTAATAATGAGCCACCATTCCCCTTGCCACCCCTCCAGCACAATTCCTCTCTGAAGGCTTTTACCAGAAGCCGAGACACTCCTGCATTGTGAGGAATGAATGGAAGCAATTTAATTGATTTAAAAACTGGCACTGAGGGAGAGAAGAATGGCTGGAGTGACATTACAGTTGGCAGTGTTGTGGCTAAGTGCAGCAGAAATGTTTATTTTGCCACAAGTGCATGTCAAAACCCTTTCCCACCCTCTGTCACAGCAGTTCTTTGAACCATGTGTGCCTCCACCAGTTGCCCTTCACAGCCTGAGATACTAATATCCTTTATCATGCTCTATCACCAGGTCAAATTATTCAGTGTCTCTGATTTTTCAGCCTCTGATGTTCCAGAACAAGGAAGAAGAACAGCCCATGTTAAATCTGGTACCACTCCCCTAAAAACTCATGGTTCATCTTTTATATTTAGTGTTTCTAGCTGCCGAAGTGCACGGGGCCATTGTCTTTTGGTGCAACACTTCAAACAGTTTTAGGAAACCTGAAAGGAAGACGATTCCCTCAACCCCAGTCCCAGAGTCAAATGTGACAACTAGAAAAGACACATCCACTTACTGGAACTGAGATGTGTTAGGAAGGAATAGGGAATAGTTCATCAGACAACTTTTCCAGTAAAGGCAAAAAGTTTCAGCTCTGTTCTCACACCTATAATAATGTTTCTGCCTTCAGAAGGAGATCGCTAGACTTGTCCTAACACCTGCAACTAAAAATACTGTTTTATTTGAGCCCAGAGCAAGGATTGGGCCTTGGCAGGGTTGGGCATCTGCCAAGGCCCCACAGCCCGGCAGGGCCCCCTAGCAAGAACCTCTGGGGTTTACCCCTGGCCTGTTCACCTGCCTCTTCCTCTGGCACAGGCAAGAGGGGCAGTGAAAAGCAGCAGCAGCAGCAGCGGCAGATGCCACAGCCGACTTGCTCCCTGGCTCTCTGTCTGTCAAGCATGTAGATGGTAGTCATGATGGCAAAGAGGAGGAGAAGCAGAGGGTGAAAATGGTGGTGAGAACGTCAGCTTACTGAAGAAGGGGTCAGTTGAGGACGTCTTGCCCCAAGGCTCTCATTAAATCAGAGCCAGCACTATTCAAAGAGGGGGCACCTTCTCTATCCTCCCCTCCCTTTAAATTGTAGTAATTCTGTTTCAGGTGTGGCTTCAAGGTCAATCAGTGGCATGATTAAGGACCATTTGAATCTGTAATCTAAAATCTGAGCTTCCATGCAGAAAGCGGGTGAAGTACAACCAGACTGGACAGGGTTGCCTGTGGATGAATCAGACCAATAGGAATTCTGTCCCAGCGGTCTTGACAGCTCTACTAGGCAGAAGCTAGAGTGGCCACAAATCTTCTTTTACAGGGCACAGTCCTCAGTTGGAAGGCATTAGTTTGAAGGCCAGGTCCAGTTTCAAGGCAAAGGTCCCCAAGGAGGAAGAACTGGGGAGGGGCTTGAAGTTGCCCATCTGCTGTCCAACAGCAAACTGTCAGGCACCTGGGTCACCTGGTCACATTCTGTCCCGGGGAGAGGGAAAAGACTGGTGAGAAAAAACCACGTCACAAAGACTAGCAGCCACCCGCTGACAATGTAAGCCATTTCGGCTAGCACACTGAACCCACCCAGGGAATAGATCAGGCCGCCATTCGCAAGAGCAGTCCTGATTCTTGGTTAAGTCCCTGCACTCTGTCAGCTAGAAATGCTCCCAATACTTGGGGGCAGATTAGCCCGCCTTAACCAGCCAGTCTCCCTTCCCTCTCCTCCCACTGCTTAGGGATAGGCCATGCATGTATGTGTATAAAACCTCTCCTTTGGATCTCCTGTAATATACAGGCAATTTCTTAAAAAGAAATGAGAAAAAACACCAGTGATCAAGCCATCAGTCAATGAGTTGTGTTGGCTAACCAATTAGTGCTTGAAGATGTTGTCAACCTGAGCTGTATCAAATTAACTTCTCTTTCCTTGTGTGGGTTGAGCATTTTCTCTGGAAATCCCTGGCACTGATCAAGAGAGATGGGACAGGCAGAAGTTGTGGGGGAAGCTAGCAATGCACAGTTAGCAAGCCAGTGCCTGCTTCTCTTTCACCCTTCCACGTGCTGCCAGTAATTGCTTGCCGTACAGGCAGTAGCAATTTGCATCTCTGGGATCTGAGCAGCTGTGTGCTCTAGGAATGCCTCTTACTGACGGAGAGCTTTGTTCTCGTGCTTTATGAGGGTAATAGAGCCCCTCTAAGGAATTACAACCTTCTGTCCTGTTATGTGTGTGCAACTCTCTCTATTATTTATAGACTCATGCACTCACAGGTAACCTGGAATGAGTTTGCTTCAAGGTCTCATGGTTCATAGGGGATGTTGCCCCATCAAAGCCCCCACCCCGCTTTAAATATTCTTTGTCCAAAACTATTGGGAAGCCTCGTAAATCACCAGGCAGTTAAGCACTTGAGCTAAAACTGTTCAGTTGATGATGGAGCAATGATTTATGGGAAATGGGGCAGCAGGTTCAAATAGGCAAAGAACTCTAATCAATTGAGAGTCTCGTATTTACAGCCTTATCAGCCCCTGAAAAGAAAGGAAGAACCAAAGAAAAATGCAAGCACAGAAAGTCTTTGAAATCCTTCGGACATTCTTTCCTCCTGTCTTCTGGTCTAAGTAGAGAGTTAAATATACCTGCCTGAGCATAGAGCTTTCCCTCTGTTCTCTCTAGTGCACACCATTGTGCTTGTGAACAAACACTGTTCTTTCAGTGACTCAACACTTTCACTACCATTATCACCAGCTGCTCTTGCTCCGCCTCCCCATCTTCCTGAGCCTTGCTCTCACTTGCTTGCTTGGCCAGCAGAGGATCCATGGCCGCCACCATTGTCTGGGCCAGAGTGAGAAGCAGAAAAATGAGCAGGTTGCAACAGTGAAAAGAAGAAGCAAGTCTAGGGGGCACTTGTCAGGGGCCCCTGCTGGGTTCTGGGCCCTTGGAAGTGCCCAACCATGCCGACCCTTCCTTCCTTCCTTCCTTCCTTCCTTCCTTCCTTCCTTCCTTCCTTCCTTCCTTCCTTCCATTCCATTCCATTCCATTCCATTCCATTCCATTCCATTCCTACCCAGCATCCAAAGCTCCCTGCATGGTTCACAATAATTGCATGCTTAAAACAGTCTGATCAAATATAATAGAAAATGTTAAAAGTTTAAAACTACAATATAAAACCAAAATAAAATCTGCCAGAAGTATAAAGATTTAAACTTCAGAAACAGATTAAAAACAAGAACGACAACGGCAGAAACTGAAAAACTGAAAAGCCTGGGAAAATACGGTCTGCACCAGGTACTGAAAAGATCACAGCATATATAGCAGAGGTCATTCCACAACTAAGGAGTCACAACAACAACCAAACAAACTCCTTAGTAGCCACTCATGTCACTTAAATTGGTGGGGACAGCCAGAGAAAGGTGCCCAAAGATGATCTTAGGGCCTGGGAAGGAGTATTGCAACGAAGCTGCATGAATTCTGTCCCTCTAGCATTTGTGGACTACTTGTGCTCTGCCCTGTTTTAGAAAGTGAACCCAGCCAAGCGGAAGGCCACAAACACTCATGGAATGAGGGTGGCAGCCTTCTTCTGCATTATTTGCTGCGCAAACAAAGGCTGCTGTGTGTGACATTGCCTGCACAGTGCTCATTTGGGGTTGGTTCTTGACTGGGTGTGCTCACCAGGCACTTGGACTCACAAAGTCCAGGGAGCCAAGCCCAGGGAACCCACTGGATTTCCACCCCCAAACTGGATTCCTCTCATGGCCCTCCTTAGAAGGCTTTGGCCAAAGAGAAGAATGAGGTCACACTTCCTGTGCTCCTCTCAGCAAAGGTCATTCCATGGGAAGACGGAAGCAGTTTCCCTTTCAAAACCAGGCCTCAAGCTCTAGGCAATCTGTTGTCCAGCAGTCACTGCTCAAGCACCTTGCCTAGAAAGCATGGCCTGCAGCCATTACCATCCTCAGAAACCAAGTTAGGATTGTTATCCTTGAAGCTGGCCTTGCTTACCAGCAGATACAAGCCATTCAGTTGTGTACATTGCTGTAGAAGAGTAATGTATGTTTCTTGTATATGACTGCAAATGGGAGTGTATTATTAGTTTTTTATTATTATCAGTATTTCAGCATTTTTGTGCTATCGAAAGACCCTAGTGCAATCTTCAGAAGTGCACATAAATTGCAGAGAAAATCCTCCTTTATTGACCAGCTTTGCTGATTTTTGTTCCTAAGTGTTATGCCCATAATACTTTTAAATCAATATTAAAAAATATTGTGACTCTCATCGCATCTTTAAAAAACTGGTTACTATATGAAATGCTAAAAATAAACAAGGCCCTAACTACAGACTGAATTGGAAACTCCTACTTCTGTATTCATAGTTATAAATTCCTAGACATAAATTTCTACATTCTAAATAGATACGGCCTCAAACACAAGGCTCATGATGCAAAGTCAAAGGAGCTGATGCTCTGTTTCGATTTGTCTGGTTCTTGCAGCTCATGAATGAAAGACTCTTCATGTCTGGGGAATCCACATTCGAGAAACAGCACCTTGAATTCACAGAAATCTGAACTCATTTGAATGCAGTGAGGATTAATCTGATATCCCTAGAGCCAGTGTAAAGGGGAAGATGAGGACCAGGAGAAGCTGTGCTGTTTCTTGACCAGGGGTGTGCAAGTAATCCATATCGTGCAGAAAACCAGCTGGATCCCCTAGTTTTGGCTTCCTGGAGCATGCTTTTACAGTGGCCCAGTGTCCAGGTTCCTGGTGGACATGCCCAGGGTCTGTGGGGGGCTCTCCAGGTATTGAGCCCACGAGCTGCTCGCTAGTGCTACCACCAGCAGCAGTGAGCGGGGAGGAAATCTGGCTGCTGGGAAAGGTGGCCTGCGCACCCACATGTTGCACCCCCTTTCTGCATGTGCCGCTGCTGCTGGCAGCCGTGAGTGGGGAAGAAGCTTGGCTGCTAGGAAAGGAAGCTGGGGAAGGTCGCTGGTCATGCAGTTGGGGGTCCGCAAGCATTTGCCAACTGCCTCGTGACTCAGCTTGCTTTGCAAACTGGACCAAGCGCGAGAGGATGCCTGCAGGTTCTGGGGGATGGTTTCCAGAAAGGATCATTCCAGCTCTGTTCTTGACCTCTCAGTAGGCACCTGGGGGACACAGCAGTGCATTAATATGAGACCGCTTCTGTCTCTGCCGTGAAGCTTTGCTTCCATGCACACCAGGTCAAGCTAGTTGGGAGGGGGCCTGTGCCTGAAGAACATACGAGCTGTGCTGAATCGGACCAGTGGCCCACGCAGTCCAGCACTGTGCTCACACAGCAGCCAATAAGCTCCCCACAGGACCCCACACGCAGGGTATGAGGCAATGCACCTTCTGTCCAAGTTCGTCAGCAGTGGGTATACATGGGCAAACTGCCTCTGCCAGCACTGAGCCATCAGGACGAGTCACTTTCTCCTCCATGAATGAGCTCAGTCTCCTTTTAAAGCCATCCAAATTGGTGGTCATCACTACACCTTGTGGGAATCAGTTCCACAGTTCAGTTGTGCACTATAAGTACGTCTTACTTTTTCTAAATCTCCCACCCATCAGCTTCATGGAATGACTCTGGATTCTAATATCCGGGCAGAGGGCGAAAAATGTCTCCTGCACTTTCTCTGCATGAAACGCCAGCACTGAGCCATCAGGACGAGTCACTTTCTCCTCCATGAATGAGCTCAGTCTCCTTTTAAAGCCATCCAAATTGGTGGTCATCACTACACCTTGTGGGAATCAGTTCCACAGTTCAGTTGTGCACTATAAGTACGTCTTACTTTTTCTAAATCTCCCACCCATCAGCTTCATGGAATGACTCTGGATTCTAATATCCGGGCAGAGGGCGAAAAATGTCTCCTGCACTTTCTCTGCATGAAACATAAAGTTGCACACCTCTAGCCTGCCTGCAGAATCCTGTACACCTTTATTATCTCTCTTGGTGGACCAGTTTTGTATGGGTGTCTTTCAATCGTGTTCTGGGAAAATGGATTTTTGGGCTACCCATGAAGGCAGCAAAGAAGGCAGAAATTTGAGATTATTCCAGTTGTTGTGCCTGAACTCCCTATATGGTGGCAACTTTGGCATTGCCAAAGAGGAGGAAATGTGTTGCAAAACAGACAAAAAAACCAAGTTTACATATAATATTTGCATGTGCTAATCTATATGTGTAGATGTAAATTTAGACATAACTATTATCTGATTATACAGTACATGTCACCATAATGGGAAAGATAGATTATGTGCCCTGTAGGCCTGCTTAGTGTGATGTTCAGTGGACAACTTTTGATGGGAAACTCCAAAACTGTTCTCTGCTCTTCTTTCTGAGGCTGCTTTATCCTTAAACCAGGCTTAGACTGGACAGACCTTCAAACAGAGCACTGTCTTTTGGTAGCCCCCCAAATAGATTGTTGTCCGTAAAACAGGGGACATGAATGCATGGCCTTCACATGCTTATCTCATCTTCTCAGTGGAGCGCACTTCCTTTGCAAATCGTTTTCCCCTTCAGAGCAGAGGAAAGGGCAAAGGCCAGGGGAAGGATCACTGGGCATAATCCTTTGAAAAGGGGCTGTATCTGCCTTTTTCAGGGATCCTTTCTGTGCATGGAGGTGTTTGCTCTGATACCGAAGAGGTATGAATGGCACAGACGCCCCCAGGGTCACTCCTTGGCCACTTTAAGTCAATTGACCTGATTGATCTCTTATTTCAGCCATAGGAGAGTGAAAGTTTCAGCCTTATATTTGCATTCATCCGAGTGGATTCACATATGAAAATGGGGAATGCGTGTTTTCTTCTACATGTATGCGACAAAGATTTAGATTGGCTGTTTAACTGCTGATTATTAATTCTTCTGGTTCTTCTGAAAACAAAGAAAGGTGAGGAATATATTCAATAAATACAGAAGCCTGCTAGATCAGGCTGGCTGAGGGATGCTGGGAGCTGAAGTTCAACACATCTGGAGTGCATTCAATGGGGGAAGGCTGCCCCAAAGATCTTGGCCCTTCGGACAAAATGATCTTGGCCCTAGTATAGCCCAGATGAGTTCACTGCATTCAGGTCTGTGCATGTAGAATTTGTTAATTAGTTTTCACTGCATACCTAAATGATGCTGTAGGCTACGAGAGGAAGAAATGACTGCTGATGTCAATCCAGAAAGACTTTCTTTTCCCTAGGAGGACACTCATTCTGAGCCTCTGTCAGTGACCTTAAAATGCATCTAACATGCAGAAGTGTTTGAGGCGAGGGTTTTTTAAAAAATCCATGGAATATCTGTCTTCAAATTAGTAGAGATCACCTCTAAAAATACACACAGTGCTGCTGTGCACAGCATGTGAATGCCAGAGAGATTGGAAGCATATGTAGCCCGTCTATCCAATGTAAATAAGGTGCGACTGCAGTGCAGCTACTGGAATTCCCAGTACAGGAAGACAGCAGTGAAAGACAGTGACTCTAAGACAAAGAAGCATCACAAATATGGAATGGATGGATCCTGCACTGGTATCATGGGATAATGCCTCCCGCAGCAAAATCATAGGAATAAAGGACTTCAGTGCCTTCGGAACAAGAATAGGATACTCATATAGAGAGATCAGTAGCATGTCGAAATCCTCCCCTCTGTGCAAAAATCTGGCTATTTCCCCACCCTCCCCTCCTAAAGAGCAAGTGTACATCCTTAAGGACCAGCGAAAAAATTTCAGGAAACAGAAATGGAGAGTGCTAAGTATCAAATAAGTCCCTATTGCCCCCTACTGGAGCTGCTCCTATATAACAGATGCACAATGAGAACAACCTTTGGTTAAAGCTCTTTCTGCATGCTGTTTTAATAAGGTTCAGGGAATACACTGGCCAAATGGTCACCTGTGGATCTGCCTCAGAGACTTTTCTTGTCTGCTGATGATGAAGAGAGTAAGTATTGCCTTACATGTGGTATGAATCCAGCCTGAGGCCTCCCTTGCTTTCTGCCTCTAGGACAGAAGAGATGAATAACAGAGAATGAGGAGGGATGGCGGGGGGAGGGGGGGCAGGTGAGGGATCAGATCATGCCCACAGTACACAAAAGAGAGGCCTTGGCCTGCACTTGGCAAGACTGTTGCTCAGAGATGTTGGCTGGGAAGAGCTGGGAGGTATACGGTGGCCGATCCAGGGATGTCTGACATCTCGGTGGCTGCCCAATCTATGATGGTGGCTGAGTCAGTTGTGTTTCTGGGCTGGCTGGTTGAGGCCTGTTCTTGTGTGGAAAAACTCAGTCAAGCTTTTTCTCCTCTGGGAGCAGCTACCTCTTTTAGCCTGTAGACTGAATTCTTGGAAGTCCATTCCCAAAAAATTCTTGGAGGCCACTGTGGTGAGTAAATGGAGGTGGAGGGCAAAATGGATAAATGCTCCACTTAAAAGCTTTACTGCTGCATAGGAAGTCTTAGAAGAGGCTTTTCAGCCCTTTACAAGGGGGAGGAAGGTATGCAAATGGAAAAGGGGTGGAGCCTGGGGAAAGAGGCATGGCCATCTCAAGAACCCCAAGAGCGGGGTGTTGGGTTTTCAGGCAAACCAGATTTGGCCAGTGGTCCTGAGGTTCAGCACCCCTGTCCTATGGCTGCAGGCAGAGGTTTTTCTTAGCCCTGTATGAGATCCTATTAACCAGAAATCAGATCTGGTACCTCCTGTAGGCAGAGAGAAAGAGCACATATGGCCCTCCCTATAGCACCCAAATGTATTTATGTTTATTATCATAGAATCCACGTTGGAGTCTTTCTTCTTGCCACTGAAAGCCTGTCCCATGGCTGATCTCTGGAAATTGCTAGATATCAGTAAAAGGAGCTAATCAAAATCTGCCAATGCAATTATCATAAACGGCAGCATGGTCTCCTCCAGAGATAGAGTCCAATCTTTCCTGAAATTACATCTACATCTTGTTGTATTCCCTTCTGCCTGTTTGCACACAATGCTTTTGAAAATCTCTGGGTTTTCAAAGGATCAGGGATGCTGGTATTCATTTGTAAGGCTGCCTCTGCTCCAAAAATACCAAGGCATCTGCTCCTTCTTTGTGATAAAAACAGAGAGGTTCTTGTTCATTCCGCAGATAGGGTATCTTTTCTTAGAGCCAGAGGATGGCAGAGTAATGCCTCAGCTCTGGGGATTACAATGCAGTTTTTCGGGAAGATACCGGGATGTTTTTCACATTCCACACGTCTTCCTGGCAATCCCCTCATTAATTTAACAACAGCGTCCCCTGGTGGAGTCCACGCAAGTCATCTCATCATTCTCCACCTCAAATCCTGATGAAAGGTGTCTGGATTTGACTCTGGACATGTGTTTTGGGGAGGGGGATGGAGCTGACTCAAACATGCCTCGTTCCTTAATACTGGCAGTTTTAGTTCTGTGTCTCTCTGGTCATAAAAGTACAGCTCTCTGTAGCAGTGATGTGGCATTCGCGTAATAGAAAATAAATAATGCTTTCTCACTTGCTCTCAGGGATGCTATTCTGAGAATTTGTTGCAAGGGCAGGTGGAGAGAAAAGGCCTCGAAATGTAAAATGGACAAGACTGTACAGCCTCACAGAATCCAGTCCTAAATTCTGGTGGCCCAAGTGCTGGGCTGTGATTCACAACTGGGTCTGACTCTCACCTACAGTGGGTTGTATCAGGGGGCCTATGATCAGTCAGTCAGGCAGTCAGTCAGTCAGTCAATTAATATTTATTTATGTGCTTGAAGTGAAATAGAGATGCGAGATGCACGGGGGAAGATGGATGGGGAGAGGAAAGCAAGTGTGCCAGAGACAGTGAAAATGAGCTTTTGAAGAAAGGAACTCCATGTTATAAGTCTTATAGATCCTGAACTTGGAAATGTTGAGGATGGCTGTCCACAGGACCCTCATAATGGTTCTAACATTTTAGAATCCTGGAATAGTTGAGTTGGAATAAGGCCATCAGATTCAACCCCCCCCACCCCCTGCCCTGCTGTTGCAGGTCACCAATTTACACCATCCCACTCAGATGACTGTATTCTCTTGTCCAGCTTCGTTTTGAATGTCTCTAGGCAGGCAAAGGCCACAACCTCTCTTGACAACTTGTTTCACTGTTGTATTGTTCTGACAGTGAGGAAACCTTCCATGGTATCTAGCCTGAATCTGGGTTGTTGCAACTTGAGTTGATTATCCCATGTCCTACACGCTGGTATCAGCAAGAAGAGATCTTGAGCTTCTTCTTTGTGAAGTACTTCATTGAGGTACTTATTGGGATAGCATGTCCCCCTCAGTCTTCTCTTCTCAAGGCTGAACATGCCCAGTTCTCCCAGTGTCCCCAAAGGGCAGTGTTTCTAAGCCCTGGATGACTTTTGTTGCCCTCCTCTGGAAATGCTGAAAAACCCAAGCTTGGGCAGCTGTGGTGGGTCTGGTGGCCATTCATGTCCCCCCATGGGCTGCACTCCTGCCAGTGCTCCACAGAATTCCCCTGGACCCTGCAGCAGCAAAATAAATCAGGCTCTGGCAAAATGGTAGAAGGACTGCTGATCTAAGACCTTGGAGAGCCTCTGCCAATCCTAGTAGTCTACAGTGGGATGAGATCAGTCCCGCTATAGGAAGTTTTGCCTGTTTGCAACCTAAAATCTGGCAGCACGTGAAGATGTGGGAGCCCTCAGGAGTAAACAGAGCAAAGAAATATGATCACTCCAGTTCTTATACTGCTTGGAAATGAGGGGGGTTCTTAAGGCTCCAGTCTACATCCTACAGCCATCTATTCACAAGCAGCTTGATTAGATAACACGCTATTAATCCCTTTTTTAATTAATCAAAACTGGCCATGGGACAAAATGAAAATGGCATTGCATTTGGGGTTGCAAGGATGTGATAGTTTTCAGCTAGGCTGTGGTTTTTCAGCCAGCAATGTTGCAAGAGGCAGTCATGCAGTGCGGCTGGCCTCTTACTGAGGCTTATGCTTCCAGCTTCTAATAACTTCTATAGCACAGGACTTTGGCCGTTCTCCCAGATGGATGATTCCCAGCCAAGAGCTGGGAATTATTTGAATATCAAATAGGTACTGATCCGATACAAAGACTGGCCAGAATTGGATTTCTAGACATGCAGCACTGACCACTGCAAATGTTATTTGGAACTGATTAGTCCATCTCCTTCTGTTAGGCATTTTAAGTCCCTTCCCCTTTGCTCCAATTTCTTTGTTCTTTATTCTTTCCACACAAAATGGAACAGAAGAAAGCAAGGTGTATGTGTGTGTGAGTGAGTGTGTGTGTACATGCACATGGAAAAATATTTCACTTTGTGACTGATCTATTCTACAGTTGTTATCGATAATAATTGGCATTTACTGAGCACTTTTCCTAGGTGCTTACAGGGACAATGGAAGCTAAGTAGTAAAAAAAAAAAATCTGGAGAATTTCAGATAGAGAAAGTCTGACTTGGAGTATTTCATTTTCTGTATCTTGCAACAATCCAGTTAGTTAAACCAACAGAACATTTACTATCCTGTTACCTCTGACCTAGAACACTTCCAAGGATGAATGTTCTAATTCTCTTTTGTTCGTCTTTCTCCCTGTCTCCTTAGCTAAGGCTTGGCATCTTCACTAGCAAGCACTGCTTACCATTACAAGGATGGTGTTCTTGTTGTTGCTGTTGTCATCAATTCACCTGTCACATCCCCATCTGAAAAAATGAGAGTTTTGTTGCAGCCTAAACAATAGCCAATGTTCTACACAGGATTAGAGTCCACTGCTTCTGAATGATAGTGTAGCAGAAATCATGGTTCACCAAATGCTACAGACTTGGTCAAAAGGCTTCAGCACAGGTGAATTTCAGCATCTGATGAAGGATAGGCAGTTGCTAGGCAACCTTTTGAATCAGCGGCAGAGACTGGCCAGCACCAGTTTGATGGTGCTGGAGATTATACGATGCTAACAGGTATCTATTTAGGGAATGGATGTAATGACAGCTGAAGTCATACAGATGTGGAGTGGTATATAAATATTGCAAATAAAAAAATTAGAGTTTGTCAGGTTGTTCACTTCTAGGTCTCTGGCATGTCCTTAGTGTGCTTTTTCCTCTTTCTGTTGAATAGGATGGGTGGACACTACTGAGGCATCATAGCAAGACTGTTTTTATTACACTTGAGAGAGAAGGCAATAGCCCTGCATTGGCGATGAGCCAGAAGGAGGCTGTTGAGTGAGCAGGGCTCAGATGATCTCTCATGCATTAAAAGGGAATGTGGTGGGGGTCTCCCCCACTGGTGTGTGTGGCCCCACCTCCACAAGCATGTCTTCAGGCAGCATGCGAAGGGGCTCTGCGTAAGATCCTTGCTGTAGGAGGGTCCAGACTTCCCTGATCAGAAGCAAGGAAGCCTACACATGTACACCAGCGTGTACACAGGGTTCTTTCACTTGCTGGTTGAGCACATGGGTGGTGGGGATGCAGTAACTGCAGCAGCAGGGGTAGGGCTCGCCCACGTGGGTCTAGGTCCTCCCTCACACATCCCTCCAGCACATGGGAACCATCCTCTGCTGGGCTCCTACACAGCTGCTAAACATAAGTGAAAGAGATGGGGGCAAAGTGAAATTGGCAGCAACACCGTGGAAAATATAGGGATTCAAACCCAGACTTTTAAGAGCTGAAGGCTCAGAGCCCCAGGCTTGGATGGCTAAATGTCAGTTTCACTTTTTCCCCCATTCAGTCTCGCACCCATGGCCCACATGATCATTGGAAGCTGCTGAGACACTCATTGGCTGGGCTGCCCAGCCACCAGTTTATTATCGATCCAGCCAGGTTTCCTCCAAAGTAAACCTGGAGGAAGCCAGTAAAGCTTCTGAGCAGCATTAGCACTATGAGCAGGGAAATGGAAAGGTTGCCTGGAAGCCCTACCTGGAAGCCAACCCTGAAATATCATGCTATTCAGAGATTGTCACTGCATGCCATCATGCTGCATTAAAAGTACTGCAACAAATGGCATGCTTTAAATCTGTAGTGGAAATTTACATACTCCAGTGAATAGCCTCCTGTTTTCCTTAAGGAGAACTTCTCCGTGATTTGACAGTAAGGACTATTCTATATTCCAGACAGGTGTACATGCAGCAAACTATACAATTCCCTGCATATTTACCTAGCAGTCAGTTCCATGAAACATGATAATAGACAATCAGGATCTGGAGGGACAAAGAGACACAGACAGCATTTGTCCAAAAACTGATACATTTCTCCTCAAGCTCTCCAAATAAGGAATCTACCAAGAAGGGGTTTTAGTTTGGACAGGTTGTTCAAGTCTCTAATCAGTACATGTTTTACTACCTCTTTCTAAGTGCTTTGGGAGGAAGGATATTGGAGGAATATATTGCAGGTTTGATCTGGAATTAAGTGTCCTTCACCTGTTCCCCCTCCTAGGAATGGGAACATTTAAAAAAAAAGTTGATGCATTCTGTGGGACCTGGAAGCACAAAGAACTGGGTGCTTGCTTAAAATGCTGGATATTCAAGTCCTTCTACTTCTGCCACTTAATGCTCCTCAGTCATCATCCAGGCCTGTTTTATTGTACTTTCTGTGACTTCAGTGCCAATTAAGCAAAAACAAGCCTTACATTGGTTTCACTCATAGCTCTATAGACTCTGCACCTATACTCCTGAAACTTTTCAGGTTATCTAGGAACATCACTATGACATAATCCAAAACATATGTCCATATGCATATCCAAAGCAAGCAAGCAAACAAACAAACTGTCCATGGAGGGGAGTAAGGGAGAGTGAATCACTCATCAAGCTGTACTTTCCAAAATTTTCTTGCACCTATTGATATGAAAATGTGGTGGGCTTCATCCCTTAGAAAGGGCAACTATCCCAGATTCTGACAGAGATAAAAAAGGTTATAGCTGTTAGTCAATGGGAGGCATGGGTATCTAGATTTTCAGACTGAGATTCACATTCAGATTTGAGGCAAAGCAGGTAGCCTTTAAATCAGCCCGAGTCAAACTGGGGCCCTTTCCTAAACTGCTGAATCAGGGCCTTGTCTTCAGTTCATCCCAACATCCCATGCTTTTTAAAAAAAGCATGCAATGTAATTCATTCACGTTTTTCTTGCCTTTCTCTTAATGCATGTATTTTTGTATTAATAGATATTTTGCCTAAGGATGCATTTCTGAAAGTTTTATTCCCTAATCTGGACATTTTGGTATACATCTTGCATGGCCAAAGTTGGAGAAACATGACTTACAAAGGATAACTGAGATTTAGTTCAAATGCAGTGCAAACTGATGTAGGTGCCCCAAACCCTCCGAACTCAGAGGATCCTGGGGATCCCGTGGAAGGCAGCAGCACGGAGGAGGTGAAGGAGGTGCTTCTGAAGAGATGCTTCTCCTGCCCGGCAAAATCAGTGTCGGCCGTCAAACAGCTTTGCTCTGGAGTGCAAGGGGAGGAAGCTGAGGCTCTGCCAGGAGAGTTCATATGCTGGCAGTGTCTGCTTCCCCCACCCCAACTGCCATGCCAGAATGACCACAAATTGCTGTCTCTGAGGTCACTCTTGGCACCACTGTGATTCTTCCTATGGTGATTCCAAGGGCAGGAGAAACACCTTCTGAATTTGACCTCCCAACACAACTTTGGAAAGAATTTCCAGAGCTGGATTGAGACTTCAAATCCTCTTATGGCCATCCAGCTTCTCTCTAGTGGCCATAGGATTGAACCCATTATGACTTGAAAGTAAGTAAAAATAGAAAATAATATCTATTAGTAGTTGAGGAGCAGGCATTTAGGCTGTAGGCCTTGAGACAAAGGTTGGGGTTTTATGATCACATCCCTGTCCATGTAATATTGGAGTGTGTAGGACAGAGACAGGAACACTTGTAGCCCCATGATAGTTAAGAATGCAAAACAAGTATTGATTCTGGATGTAGGTAGATGGTATAATTAAGATTCGCTTTAAGCAATTATTAAGGCCATGGTATAATTAAGATTAGCTTTAAGGAATTATTATGGCCATTCAACATGCCCTTATACATGTTTATTCAGAAGTAACTTCCATGGATTTCAACAGGTCTTGCTCTATAGTAAGAGTAAATAAGACCGCACTGTGTATATACATCCCTGAGAATAAGCACCATTGCAACATTAATCTCAGTGAGACTTACTCTGGCATAAATATACATAAGATTTGCTGTTAATTAAAATTTTGGTTGATAGATGAGTGGGAGGCAATTTTGTTAAGTTCACAGAAGATTTTAATTGTTGATGTGGAAAGGTACTCATTTAGTTTTGAGGGAATGACAAAAAGAAATGTGGAAGATGATCTTTTATCCCAGCTTTGTGTATGTACCCTGTTAAAATAATGCACCATAACATAAAGAAGAAAATGTTAAAAATGACCTTTCATTGCAACTTTGAATGACAGCTTTCTGTGTATTAAAGTGTAAGTTATTTCACACTTTCTTCAATAACTCACAAAGGCAAGTAAAATGATATTTTAATAATAAACAAATCTGCTCTCTCTCTCTCTCTGTGTGTGTATGTGTGTGTGTGTGTAATACATTATATAGTATATATAATAATATACAAATTGGTATAAATATAATTGCTGAGTTAATTCCATAGGATTGACCAACTAACATTTTGATAATTGGTGAACAAGCCAAAGGACAAATAAGATGAAAAGCAATGTGGTAAGCTAATGTGAATGTACAGATGACCCTGCTAGGATAGTCAGAATCATCTGGAAACAGCTGGAAACTTTGAGACCTGCCAGAGAGAAGGTCTGGATAATTATGATTCTGGATAAACTAAGTATCAAAGTAATTTCTCCTACAACTGCTTCCAGGTAAAATAAATTAGAGCTACAAGCCTGAAATCTATTTTCTAGGGACAAATCTTCACATGCATACACAGGGTTTTAAGCAGGAATGGAACAGAGAGCTGGACTGCCCTAATTTGCCTAATCAATCTATTGTCACTTTACCATCTGTATCAGAAACATCTATGGATCTCAGATTTTGTCCTATTCAGGGAAACTCTTGTTCCATGTATATTAGATGCCACAATGTCACTTCAGTAAAGGTTTGTGTAAGCTGGCTAATTGCTGAAGATGTAACACAACTCATACATACATATGTAGTAATGCCCAACAGTTGTCTTTTTGGAGGAGGATTATTATATGGATAAACTGTGCATCAGAGCACTTTTCAATATTTACTGATGGACGTGTCCTCTTAAATTTTCTGCCTGCTTCCTGGAAGTTAACACATGGCCAAAGTAAGTCACAAATGGATTCTCCACAGCAGTCTGACAGCTAAAAGATTGCTATTCCAACTTTGGAAGGCTAAACTTCACTTTCTATAATGCAGTGGACTGAGGCTTTCAAAGTATGCAAGGGTGATGTATAGACACGACTTGTGAATGGATACAAATATGCATATGTGGTCTGCCTTTGTTGAAGTTTATGCACAAATCTTAGAAAACTGTGTATTTCATATATATATACTCTATATTTCATGTATGTATATTGAAACTGATATATTCAAATCTATCTACTTATCATTTTTCTTTTATTCTATACAGTTCTGTTTTGTTGAAAATTTATAGTAAAAATGTAAAAGCTCAAACAAAACAAAACACCTGAATGTTAGCAAGACAGAAAGTCAAGAAGTGACATTTAGCTTCTCAGTGGCAAATTCTTCTGCTATCCACTGAATTCCCAAGGAGCAGCTGCCTCCAGCTTCAGTTAGTAAAAGCAGAAATAACTAAACTCCCAATATGTGAAGAACCATTCAAAATATTCAATTGGTCAGATCTAGAATTGGGCATGTGCAGCTGGGCTGATAGAAAGAAGGAGACATCCACACTCCCCAGTTCAGTTCTTCCAGCTCCTTGAAAATGCTCAACAGAGGTTCAGCAGACGCTGTTCAATGTGGTGAGCTGGAAGTGAAGGGAGGATCCCCAAAATTGGGCAAAGGCCCTCTTGTGAGTGGAACCCTCTTTCATGCAAGAAAGGTAAATCCAAGATCCAGCCCAATGGTTATACGTGCAAACTAGGAAAGTCTCTCCCTGCTTTTTCTTTTCTAGCTGGAAGTTTCAATATCAATGGGCAACATTTAAAGGTATTTCCTATGCAACAAAGTCAAATTTCAGGAACAAGGCAGCTGTGGAAAATGCATTCAGGTTTTAGATAATTGTTCATGAGTCAGGTGAGGAATATAAAAAGGTATAACATTTCCTATTTAATAATCCAGTTTTCATGGAAGTACAAACATCTGTTTTCAAGTAGACCTTTTTGGAGTTCTGATTTGTCTAAAGAACTTAAACCTGAAAGCTGAATATCATAAATTCAGTGACAGCTGATGTTAGCAACAAGAAGAACGGAAAAATGATCCCTTTTGGAATTCTTGATTCATGGGACCTTTTGAGGTTTCAGGTATGAAAAATGCCATGCACTGGTGACTCCCAAATGACCGGGCAGGACCTATCGGTGGTTTGCAAGGAACATTCTGCATGCTGGCAGTGAGCACCCAGGTGCAGAATTTGTGATGCATTCCAAGCAAAAATAAAGGGTACAATCCAGTCCAGTTAAGTACCTTATGCACCATTGATTTTAATGAAGCAATTAACCATCTGCTTAACTTGAGCTGGATTATGTGTATGGTTTCAAGGATGTATGATGCCAAGCAAAGTAAGTGCCACTGGCTGTACCAATTGAGCTGCCTAATCAATTTAGTGGCATTTACTATTTCTTAAGATCTAAATCAAACAGCCATGGTTCCAAACTATACTTTCCCATGGCTCCTGATGGAGTATTTGACTGCACTACCAAGTAGTCATGCTTGCGTTGTCGTCTTCTTTTTTAATAGCTCCATGGGGTCAACCTGGGACATAAACACAGTGTTAAACAATTATTAAAATTGGCCCAGATGTGCTATATATTTCTAGTAGTCACATTTTAATTCACTTACATGAAAAAAAAAACTGAACAATTACTTTTCAACATATTGGACCAAGGTGAGTATAGAGGCCAGTTCCACATCCTCCATGATCCTTTTCCTGTTTTGTTTTGTTTTGTTTTGTTTTGTTTTTGGTAGCCTCGAGTCCTCTGTTTAACCTTTTTTTAAAAAAATCCTAATTTTCTATCACTAAGGGTAAACCATGTGGGGAAATGAGGTGTTCAAAAAACAGAGTGGTTAATTTAAAATCATTCAGGGTACTCTTTTGATGACCTGCCCTACTATGCTTTCGTTTATAGCATGCCTATACAAGTTGTGAACCATCCAGCAAAAGACAGCACACCATGAGCTCAGTAAGCCTCATGTCACTGAAAAACACATAGCGGTGGAAGAGAATGGCCGGACATGGGAAGCGGCACAAAATGTGGCAGCTGGGCTGTGTGTTTTCCAGCCATTTATAAGGTTTTGTGACTGCCCTTGAGTATATATTTATCAGGGTGATTTACAAAAATTGCACAGACTTTAGTTCTAGTATTAAATTTTCACTATGGTGTGTGTGTGTTGCAGGGGAGGGAGAAACACTCTTTGCAAAACACTGCAGAATTGGTTAGCTATTTTCTTTGGGTTTTAAACCGGTTTCCTCAGTAGAGGGCGCCTCAGTCTACATCATGCGGCAAAATGTGTCCATATGTTGTGTAGGCTGTTATGTCTGCCTTTGTGGTGTCTATCATCATTCTGAATTCAAACATTTCAGATCAGGTTTCATTGCTGCAGATATTAGCATCTCAGCGGGGGAAGAAATGGTGATACTTAGAGAGCAGTGTGCACACAGCGAAAGCATGTGAAGCATTCGGGATGCTGACTGGAGCCTGCCAATAGTCCTTCTGAGGAACCTAAAAGCGAGGGCTGGGGCTTGCGCCGAGGACAAGGCAGCTGCTCACGAATGGCCAGAAGGGGGGAATGCATCCTGGAAAGGGGGTCAAAAGAGGACAGTACCGTGCCCTAAATGGGCATAGGCTAGCCTCTGTGCATGGATGCAAATTGGGAAGTGCACATACCTTCAGCAGAAGTGCAGGGCATCTTGCCACTGCGTGGAAGAGCATGAGCAGGTGACCTGCCTGCTACCTGTTGATGTGTAACAGCTCGAACGGCTCTGTATCTATCTGAAACTGGATAGGACAGCCCTTGCAACAGAAGACTGTCCTTTGGCAGCCTTTCATGCTCCCTTTTTCACAGAGCATTGTCCTCTGTAAAGGAGTAGCCATGATGACCCTGAGAAGACGCATTGTTTGAGTGATGCACCCTTTGGTGTAAGCTGAGAAAATATGGAGAGAAGTTTTAAGGAGGCATCACTCCCTCTGATAGTGAGCTCAACTTGTCGGAGCCAACACGCACGGTGCCAGACCAGGACAACTGGAATATATAAGGGAGGTTTTATCAAGCTTAGAGGAAGCCTAGAGGTTTGTTGCTTATTTTCCAGAAATATTTTTAAACCCAAATGCTAGCCATACAGCCCAATGAGGACTAAGCATGTTGTCAACTGGAAAAGAAAACTGGACCGTGGGTGGAGGAAGGAAATGGGGTGGAGTGCGTTTGTGGAAGGCATGGCTTTCTGGCACCTTGAATATGAGTTATCTTGTTAGGAGTCAGCAGAGGTGCCAAGGCGTTGCCATTTAACACCCTGCAAACGCCAATAGTACTACCCCAGGTGTTGGATGGAAACTGTGCATGTTGCAACTGCTAGTCTGTAATAGCCGCTGCCTTCTCCATTGCTCTATCATGCTTGTATCTGTATAATCCTACAGTCAGACCAAAATGTTTCATATGAATGGGGCCTGGGCTAGGGGGAAAGGGTGTTCATCGGCCTGTATTCATACTGATGGTGGTGCTAGTCTCTCTCTCTCTCTCTCTCTCTCTCTCTCTCTCTCTCTCTCTCTCTCTCTCTCTGTGTGTGTGTGTGTGTGTGTGTGTGTGTGTGTTTTGCAGGAGCATTTGCAAGGTAATTATTTTCTCTTTCTACAGGTGCTAATCAAATACTTTCAGTGAATTGTGCGTCAACTACAGTAGTTAAACAGTGTTTCAAATTAAATTTTATGGCTTCTTATACTCAGTGTACATTGTCTTCTCTTGGCTATAGGATAGTCCTGTTCAGTAAGGACCAGTCCATTCAAATATGCTTATTTCTTGATGACTGTAGTATCAACTGATGATTTTCATTTCCATGTGAACCATCATGGACCCAACTAATATAGGAACAACTTTTGTATTGATTCACACCACCTCAAATCCCTGTGCTTTTTTAATGGAACCAGCTCCCACATTCTGTGGCAAACCAGCACATACTGAACAATGAATTGCTGACAAATCAGGTGATGTTTTTGCATGTGTAGCACAGCTTGGGGAAGTCAGCCATGGCTGCCATGAAGGAAAAGGTGAGAGAGAAACCCCATGACTTGAATGGCCTGCATGATCATTGGACATACCAACATCCAGCAGAAACAGTAATTAAGATTAGTCATGAGCTGAAACTCCATGTGCCCTTTCACATTGCCCTGGAAGCTGACAAGTTTTACTTTTCTTCCTTCTTCAGCAGACTTGTAAGCAACAACAAAACCAAAATTAAAATGCCTCTCTTAGCTTTCAGGCCTTCAGCTAGCAGCAGCAATGAAAGCTGCAAGGGGGGGAAGTCCTGGTGAGGCCCTCCAGGGGCCTTTTTGGAAAGCTCAAGCACCCGAGAGCTACAAGGAAAGGGCTAAAAATGGTAAAATAAAGAGTGCACACACCTCTCAGCCACTTCTCTACAGTAAGGTAAGCACCAAAGCCCTTCTTCTGAAATTATTTTGAATTTCTCACCTCTTCCAGCAATATCTGGGTACAATTTCTTTCAGCTTCTCTACAGAATGAATGGCAAAAAATAAATAGATTGGAAAATTAGCCAATTTATTTTGTTTAGGATTTATAATATATGGTAAGCCGTCCAGAGATGACAGTAATAGATGGCCTATAAATTTCCTAAATAAATAAATAAAATCAATAAAACTCAGCTGGGTAAGATACGTCTATAAATTACAAAATGGGATTTGTATAACATGGGGCCCCTCTGAACCAGAGGGAGTGGATTCAATCATTCTAGTCTGAGAGGGGAATGGATGAGCTCAACCTAAGTTTGTGAAAAGAAAGATCAATGACCTTAGTATCTGGCCTTGGCCTTCTTTGCCATGAAATGTAGCCTTGGGTGTCTCCAAGACGCACTCACATGGTGCCAGTTTCATCACGAGATGATGCGTTCTGTTCTGCAGGCTTGCTATTCTCCTGTGATTGAGAATCCACAGGGCTTCAGCACTTTAAAACTTAGGAAATAAAAGACTGTGCTGTATTTACAGCCAATTATGGCTCACTTTCTCCCCACCCACACATTTTCACATCTCTGTGGTTTCCACTCACATCAAAGGAAATGATGGATGCTCATTACCGAAGAATATCAGGCCAATTACTCATGTGTCCTATAAAGTACTATGTTCCCAAGCCTCCACCCTGAAATGTTAAAACTTTGGCCTTTCAATGTGCTTTCCCTGTCTTAATTCTGCATTACAAGGCCCATTGAATGCAATGAAACTTAGAGTAAACATAATTAAGATTGTACTCTAAGCCTTATAAAACTAAACCAGAACAGGAAGGGGGAGTTCCTTTTGAGGGGGGGGGGTATCTTTATTTGAAACGTGCTTCCCTTTTTGGTGATTTAGGAGGATACTTTTGGGAGATGCTGCATAGAGAACCTCCCCATATTCAGGTGGTCTGTGGCTGTCCCATCCTTGCCTCACGAAAAACACTTTGGGCTGTGCTGGCAGTGATTTGTTGTGTGCCTCTTCGCAACCTGAAATGACTGAAGTTCTGGCAACATTTCCTCTCCTCTTTCATCAGCTTTCATTTCTTAACACCAGTGATTAGAGATGCTGGCAAATCTTGTTGGGCTTATGCTTAGATATGAGCTGCAGGGACTCATAAAACTCACCTCAAAGAAGAGGCAAGTTTCATGAGCCCCACAATTCTTCTCCAGCTTGGACTAAACTCCAAGCCAGAGAGGAATGCTTGGCTTTCCTCCCTGCTAACAAACTCTGCAAAGGGGGCATGACAAATGTAACTGTTTGGGAGACTCGATTGAGAGAATTTGGTCCAAGAAACCCCTTTTTAACATGCCAAAATGTTCACTGGAGAAAATTCAGCTGAGGCCTCTAACACATATAATCAAAATGGGTGCCATCCTTAATGAAGGTTAAATCATTTGCATTTTTGGTAGAAGCAATCTTGTGTAAGCCTGTTTACACAGCTCCCATTACAAAATAAACTTCTTTGTTTTAGATACCCATTCTAAGCACAAAGCTCATATGCTTAGTTCAGAATTCTGGTGCTGAGCTTTGTAAGAGAATACAGAAGCTACATATTTTCCAGGGAGACCAAAGAAGATTGTCTGGTACATCAAAACTCATGAATAAAATTCTAATCTGAGTTGAATGCCTCCTTAACTGCCAACCTGAGGTATAGTAAATGAATTCCAACTCTCTAACTGGCCCATGAATTAATGATCTATTAATTTTTATCATGGATAAGTCTAGCATTTTATGGCATGAACTGCAATCACCCATTTCTTCTAGAAGCAGTTATTGGAGAAAAGAATGGGAAGATGGAAGAATGAGAAGCAATGCGAAAAATAGGTCTTAAAGACAGATCTGGAGGATGAGTGATTGCTGGTATAGCACAGTGCAAGGAAGACAGTGTTAGGTTGCGACATTTCATTCCACATAAACTTGCTATGGCCTGCATGATACAATATAGCCCATTGCACATGCATCCAGATGTCTGGAATGTGAAGATATGATAAGCAAGAAATAAAGTTACTAGCTCAGGACCATAATCACAATTTATTGTTTAATATTGGTTAAACATACATGTCACTACCACTGCAACTTCAGTGATGAGGCACAGCATTGTATCTAATTTTGTTACCATGGCATTATTTTGAAAATCTAATAACCTAATCTAACCACCCAGAGAGCCCCAGCTATGAGCAGTATAGAAATGTAATTAATGATGATAATGATGATGATGATGATAAATAATAACAACCCCAACCCTAACCCATCTGAAGCATCTACTTACAGTTTTAATTTCTTCTCCATTTTCAAATGCTCATGTGTTCGCTGCACCTATGGATGCAATCCTATGCATGTTTAGGTAGACAAAAGCCCTACAACTTCCAGCATTCCCCAACCAGCCGTGCTGTTGTAGGACTTTTGTCTGCCTAAACATGCAAATGGCTGCACCCTGAGAATTCTGGGTTAGCAACTCCTTGACCTTGTCTTATGTGCTACCAATGCTATAAGCTTTGGTCTGGCCATTTTCAAGTATTGCCAATGAGGGCAAGGTCTGCTTGGACAATTCACACTGCCGAATCCCTCCATGCAGTCACTCAAATGCAGGGCTACAAGCCCACCTTTCTCCATAGTCTTGCTGTGAGAGCCCACAGCCACTGTTGGGAACATGCATGGGAATGCTGCTATATTCATGACATGGGTGGGGACCAGTGGCTTTCCAAAGGTGTAGCTGCCAGCCCTTTTGCACACCCCTGGATACAATTGTATGTCACAGCACGATTGTGCTGGCACTCAAAATATGTTGCACTGAATACCATGGGACTCTTTTCTCAACAGAACTTAAGAAGAATGCACATCAGTGTATGTGGGGAGCACACGTAAGAGTGGTACGCATCAACACAGTTAAGTGCAGGCAGTCCCTGAGTTATGAACACCCAAGTTATGAACAACCCATACTTATGAACAAACCGCCATAAAGTCTATTAATTTTTTTAAAATTACTGTGGAAAATTGTCAACACCATTGAGAGAGAGGAAGTGAAAGGGGAGAGAGGGAGGCCTCCAAAGCAGGCCAATCTGGAGAGGGAAATCTCTTCATAATTTCCTTGTTGCAAAGAGGAGGCTGCTTGTGGGGGATAGAGATGTTCATGGTTTTTCCACTTTCACAGGGGCCCTAACCCTGCAATGTGGAGGAATGATTATACATGATCTGACTTACATGCAAATTTGACTTAATGACGAATTTCCCTTTTCTTGGGAACAGAACTCATTTGTAACCAGGGACTGCCTGTATAGAACACCTTGGGGTTTGGGAGAAAACCTGTCTTGCAGCTGATGGGCTACATTTCTTCCTAGATAAATTTCCAGGGAATGAATGAAAGATGGGAGGGGACAAATAGAAGGCAGGTGGGGCCATTCTGTATCCTCCCTCCCTCCTTTTCACATGCACTCACATACACACAAATATACAACAATTAGAGCCCATGGGGCTCTTAAATAAAATCTAAGTGCTGGATGGAATCGAATTTCAGGGGGATTGCACTGCAGAGGAAAGGTTCGGTCAATTGTGTCCTTTCTGGCTGTGCTCCTCCCTTGAAATTGACATCTTACCACTATAGATTTTAAAAGAAGAAGAAGAAAGGATCCCTTGGCTTGACGGATGTTTGCTTTTTTAAAGAAGCCTAAGTGCCGCACAGCTGTGGGAAAGGGAGGCCTTGTGGCCTGCATCTGGCCTGCAGGGAAGAGGTTCCTCACCCTGGCTCACATATTCCCCACCCCAGCAGGACCTTCTGAGGTGTGGTAGGATTAAGGTTGCCCAGTGAGCGTCATGGCTAAGTGGAGAGCCAAACCTGGGTTCCCTTGGCCCTGAAGTACTTCAGTGGGAAGGAGCACTGCTGCATGGTTGAACCCTGCAGGAGGTCCTGGGTCTGATCCTTGGCATCGCCAGATAGAGCTGGGGGAAAAATCCTGCCTGACACCCTGCAGAGCCACTGCCGTCCAGTGTTGGGCTCTCTGGAAATCGCCTGTTGGTGCACTAGAGCCTTAGGCACTTTGCCACACTATCTCTCATCAGCCTTGTGGGTCTCTTGCCTTTGTGTTTTGCTTTTACGAAGTGATGCTTTGCTTTTTAGATATAGTCTTGCTAGGATTCTGTTCTTGATAACATGGGACTCCTTCTGGTATGTGTGTGCAGGGTTGCTACCTTAACTAACTGCTGCATGGAAATAAGCAGAGCTATCCCGTTCAAGACGGGGTGACTCAAGGAGCTACTGTGGGGGCATGGAGAGTGATGAAACAACAGGGGACGGCCTGAGTGCAGATGGAGGACACCTCCTAGTGGATGCAATTGAACTGCAGTGTGTGCCTACAACTGGGCATATTTAGTGGGAGTGGGAAAGAAACCATATCTCATTGTGCCTGTTCAAACTTCCATTTATCTCCTGGTGGTTGTCCAGGCCTGATTACATGCTGTCCCCAAGTAGAGAAGTGCGAGGAACCTGTCCATGGGTGGAATCCATCGGATTCCTAGGGCTTGGCCCCTGACCGCATGGGGCACTCAGCAGGAATTGAGCCCGATGCATTACACAATCAGCACCCTTCTCCCTTGCCAGGGGCAGCTGCTGTCTCATGGCTGCGACTGGCTCAGAAGGAGGTTGGTTGTGAGGGGCTTGCCAAGAAACTGCCTTTTTCTTCCATGCCAGCTACAGCCACCTTTTGGGTGATTGCAACTGATGCAGAAGAAGGTTGCCTGTTGAGCAACAGGAACTCCATGAGCGTTCGAGAGACTTCCACTCAGCTCAGTTTGTTTTGGAAGACCAGGCTGAACACAAAAGGAAACCTGCAAATGTTGAAGAGATGGATTGCAGTAGGGTTCATCTAGCCCTAACCCCAAGGATATCTTAGAATCATCTGAGGCCCGCTGCAATTTATTTCCTGAGCACTTCAGGAAAAAAAATCCCATGTATCTGCCAGGACTTGAATCCAGAGTAAAGGCAGAGGAATCTGTTGTGGTCCCCAGAGCAAACCCTGGCCCAGTTTTATTGGATGAGTTTCATTCAGTGCAGCTTGAGGATGTAGTCAAGGTGCTTGGACAGGTTTGTTCAGCCACCTTATACAAGCCAATAGGAATGGAGCAACTGGCTGGGCTAGGAAGGTAATGAATGTTGCCTTGTGAGAGGCAGTGGTCCCAAGCCTCCTGAAAGAGATGGCGGTAGAACCACTACTTAAGAAATCCTCTCTTGACTGGGAAGTCCTTAATAACTTTAGACTGGTAGCAAATTTCCCTTTACTAAGCAAGGTTTTTGAGGAAGTGGTTGCCAAACAACTCCAGGCACTCTTGGATGAGACTGATTATTTGGTCCATTTCGGTTGCAATTCAGACCTTGTTTTGGCACAGAAGCAGCCTTGGTTGCCCTGGATGATGACCTATGCCAGGAGAGAGACAGGGCAAGTGTGACTCCATTGGCACTTCTGAACCTATCAGCAGCTTTCAATAAAATTGACCATGGAAACCTTCCGGGGTGTCTCCCTGAGTTGAGAGTGGGGGGCATTGTGTTGCAGTGTTTCTGCTTCTCCTTGGAGGGCTGTCTCCAGAAGGTGGTGCTTGGACAAGACTGTTCAGCCCCATTGATTTTGCAGCATGGAGTTTCTCGATCTTGCCCTCTGTGCTAATTATCATCTACTTGAAACTATTGCTCATTCTGAATTCGGATTGTGTGGCCATCCATATGCTGATGACATGCTGCTCTACTACTTTTCATCCTCAGCAGGTGTTGCTTTGGATGTGCTAGTCTGTTGTCCAGCTGTGATAATGGACTGGATGGGGACTAACAAACTGAAGCTTGGTCCAGACAAGATGAAGGAGCTGTTGGTGGGTGGTTCCTCTGACCACCTGGAGGGTATCCAACCTGTTCTAAATGTTCTAGGAACAGGTTCATAGATTGAGGGTTCTCCTTGATCCACTGTTGTCACTTGAGGCTCAACTGGCCTCAATGACACCTTCTACCAGGTTTGGCTGATGGCTCAGCTATGCCTCCATTGGAGCAGGGATAGCATCGTCTCAGGAATTTACACAGTAGTAATCTCTTAGATTAGCGCAAGGGACTTTAAGTTGGGATGCTCTTCCAGACTTCAGAAACTGCAGTTCGTGCAGATTCAAGCAGCCAGATTAACCACTGGGACCCCTATGTCTGACTGCATAAGATCAGTTCTGGCCTGCTTGCATGTTTCTGGGCCCAATTCAAGATATTGGTTTTAACTTATAAACCTTTACACAGCTTAGGAGCACAATACTTGAGAGAGCACCTGCCCAACCACAATCTACCTGGGGCCTTTCCCTGAGTGCTAACTCCAAGTGATTTTGGAGCACAGTAACAAGAAGGAGCACTTCCTCCGTGGTGGGCTTCCACCTATGGAATGAATGACCTTGGCATGGCGGCCCACCTAGCACCATCCTTGTCATCTCTTCAGTGCCTGGTTCACAGGGCGCTTTATCCCAAGGCTTTTAAAGAGGTACTTGATTATCCAGGGGCTTGAAGGGATTACCTATCCCAGGTGATTTCTTTTACAGGGTCATTCTTCACTGTAGGTTTTTAGCTTTTAAAATTGTTCATGTTTCTTTGGATAAGATTGGATGGTATTTTTATTGTATTGTTTTAATGTACTCCTGTAAACCACCCAGAGACCTTTGGCTATTGAGCAATATAGGAACAGAATCAGTCAATCAGCCAAGCAAGCATGTGTTGCTTGAGGACTACGTTCAGTTTTAAGTAAGCCTTGGAGGGTTGCATCCCAGTGGAAGATAAACCTCAGTGCAAAGGGGGTTGGACAGCAGGTCTAGTGGTGGGCCAAAAATAACAGAACATTTTAGCTTAAAGTTTTGACAGCCAGTAAGGAAGCTCTAGCAGTGGCATTTTCACCTTCCAGAATGGGAGGGTGGACTGCACAAAAGAGCCAAACCACAAAGAAGGAAGAGAAGGTTGGACCAAGGGGAGGGAAGGGGGAGTAGCCATCGGGAGAGGCCAGCTGGACTTCAGCCACAGGGATCAGGTTCGACTAGCGGTGTCAGAAAAATCTGCAACAGTTCCAAATAAGAAAATATGCTGCTGGAGGAGACCTGTGTGATTATCCTGTGCTGACAAACATGACTTGGTCAAATCAAGCCACAACTTTCCCTGGAAGCAAAAGTGACAAAACCGAAACTGTTGTGCTTTTCACTGGAAATGACAAACTTGCTAGGAAAAGTCAAAGGCAGAAGAGGAAGAAGAAGATCAGATAGGAAGTGGATTGACCTCCTGAAGGAAGCCACAGCCTTGAGTTACAAGAGCGGAGCAGGACATTTGGGGGTGGGGGGGGGCACTCATTCATAGACTTACCATAATTTGGAGATGACTTGATGACACAGAACAACAACCAGGATTTCTACAAATCCAGCCTTTTTCCGAGCTGTGTGGACCATTTTTTAGAACTTTGGGGAAGGATTTATGCAAATTCATAGGCACGTTAATGAATGCTAGCACTAAAAATCAAAGACACTATTTTAACAATGAATTGACAGTGCTCAAAACACAGACAAATAAAATAAAATTCATGCATCTCTGGGTTCAACACTGTACTAGCTCAACTCTGTACGATAGAGTACAGAGCACAGCTTTCTGTGCTATATAGTTCAGTGCTCTGTACTATAGTTACACTGTTGCTAAAGATTTATATTGTGCTTTCCACTCCCACCCCAGAGCAGCCATTAGAAGTGAGGGCTGAGGCAGGAAGATCCTGTCTCATGCTTCTTATTGTAACACACTCCCTCCAGCCGCAAGTGTGGTAGTCCACAACACAAGCAGTGAAGTGTACGGTGCCTCTCCAAAGGCCCAGACTCGTGAGCATGTCTCCTGCCCGTCCCTCCTGCTTCCCAGCCAGCTGGACTGGGGTGTTTGTGGTTCTGACTGTTGAAGAAAGGAGATATGCTCAGGAGCTGGTAAAGAGGAGAGAGCAGTGCTGGGGTGTGCAGGGAGCTGATATCATTTTGGGCCAGTTTGATGGGATGCCGAGTCAAAAGAGACAAAAGCAACCCAAGAGGGCTGCAGGAAATGCTGAGAGGCTTTCTGATCTGCAGACAGCTGCAAAGTCAAGTATTCTGTGGTTTTGCCACAGAACTGCTAATCCTCTTGCCTGGTTGCTTGTCTCACTTCTAAACTGAGAAGGGCAATGTTTCATTTGGCCCAGCTCTCTGTCTCTAGCTACAGAATCCAAGGGACGTGGTGGAAGCAGAAGGGCTTTGATCAAATACGAGGGGCAGGGGCAACTGCCCGCTTGGGTTTAGCACAGCAGTAGATAACAGGGTACCCATGAGAACTGATGCTCCTCTGGACACATTTCTTCATTTCCTCCAAGATGTCTTCATCCTCCCATTTATTTTTTTCAGATTTCCAATTTTTATTTTTTAAAAAGGCAAAAGGGATTGCTGTGAATTAGGGTTCAGGTGGTGCTGAATATTGCTCGAGGGGGTCAGGCCATGCCTCTACCCTGTGGTCACTTTTTTGGGCAGGACACCTTCCCTTTGTCGTCCCCCCTTGGCAGGTGCCCAGGACAGTCGCCCAAATTGCCAGATGTTCTGCAGCCCCAAAAGGGTGACCATGCCTGGCTTTGGAGTGCAGGACAGGTAAGATTTGGGGGCAGACCTGGCCCAAGATGGTTTGCTGCCTGAGTTGAAGGACACAGTGGCATCCTCTCCATGGCTGAATTCACAGTTGAAACATCCTTCAACCCTGGTCGAGGGACACCACGTGCCACCCCGCCACGTAGCAGGACAGCTTCGAGGGCTTGTGGCAGGCTCTGGAGCAAAGCTCTGTCCTTCCACACCTTCCTGCCATCCGGCACCTGAACAAACCACCAAATTCTGCCTAATAGGGGCTGGCCCTGCACCGAGGACCTTGTGCTGCCCCAGTGAGACCCCGAGCACGGGCCGGGCTGTGCTGGGCACTCGGGCAGAGCTGGGCCAGGGGCACTCCTGTGCACAAGCGCTGCATCGGGGGCCCTTTGCTGGGCTGAGGCCGGGGGCAAATTGGCCCCGTTGCCCCAACCCTCAGAGCCTCTGACCACTTTCGGACAAGCAGTTCTGCTCGGAAACCTCTGATGGCGCAAGAACACCCCGAGCAGTCTCAGGAGCCAAGAGTGATCCTAACCTCTCCCCATGGCGACGGGGACCCCCAAATGAAGCTCTCTGGGGGTTTATGGTACAGAGCATGGATTAGGCTGACTTCCCAGCTCCACTTCCACCCCAGATGGGTGCTCCTGAGAGTGAAGGGGTGGTGGCATCGCAGTTCCCTTGGCTGGGCTGCTCCATCTGCCTGTGCTTTATATATCTATCTGCCAAAGCATGCCAGAGCGGGGGAGAGGAGAGGCCATTTTTTTTGGTGTGTGTGCTGGGGGTGGGGGAGCTGGGGGCTCTTTCATTTATGTGAGTCTCACAGCCATAGGGGGTATTTAACTTTCTGCCCTGGTTGCTGTAATTCTCTCTCCAGTGGATATACAGTTCAGATCAGGTTCCTATTGCTGTGATGACAGGCATTCAGCAGGCACTATAATTGCAGAGTTAAAACAGCTCATTTTCTTACTGGCAAGCTGTAGTTAAAGAGGTGCTAGGAGGCAGCCTGGCTGTCTGCATAGAAACTGATCAAAGCTCTGAAAGTCATCTGGCTTGCCTCTGTTTTCTTTCACCACCCTCCCCCTCCCCTTTTGCTTAAAAAGGGGGAGGGGGAGGGAACAAGGGGGGGGGAGAAGAAAAATTGGTTTAAAAAGTAATTTAAGAAGATGAATACCTATCCCTTTCCTGAGGCTAAAAGGTGGCTACTTATTAGAAGTATTAAACTTATGTGGAGTGGGTTTTCTTAGCTTTAGACAGTTTCTAATAAGAGAATTTGGTTTAGTGCATAGGCCCACTTCAATGTCTCTTTCCATTAAGTCCTGCTGGGCAAAATTTCTATGCTATTGGATTGGACTTTTCACACTTGAACTTATTTCCTGGAGGAGATGAAACTTTCCCCACCTCTCTATAGATCTGAAGCTGTCCAGTCTGACTTGGCCTCCCCGCCCCCACCAAGCAGTATGTGCACCCTCTGATGGAGGACAACGGTGATTAGGTGCCCGTGTGGATGGAGCATGCGGGGCCGCGATTGCCAGCTGTGCCCTTATTCAGTATTCCATGGTCATTCTTTCTCTTCCACATTCTCTTTCTGCACAAAGCAGAGCTTCAAGATCCATTCTGGGCACTGTGATGTGTCCGAGGGAAAGAGGAGCATGTCTGAAAGAGGGATCCAGGGAGCAGAAGCAAAGACTGGCTTAATGCTGGGCGCTCCGAATGTTAATGTTTGAGTGAATCTCTCTCATACCAGTTCTTTTGTCCTTCTTGCCCGAGAGTCAAAGTCTTTTGTTACAGAGGACAGTCCTGTGCTTGAAGAATGGGCTGAGGAGCATCCTCTATTTGAAGGGCCATCCCGTCCCTTTTTAGTTTAAAGATAAAGAAGCCCTAAGAATTCTTGCTCATCAACAGCAGCCAAAGAGACCCCCAGATTACCTGCTCACAGTTTTCCACGCTGCAATGAGATGCAATATAGTTCTATGTAAATTATAATAATTTCTAAATTTACATCTCTGCATACCAGTTGGCATATGAAATTTTTATGCAAAACACGGCCTCTTCTTTTGCTGATGTATATCTTCCTTAAGGGAGATGGATAAGTAGCCACACTGCACACTGTCCCTTTTCTTCAAGCCAGCTGAGTGAACGAGCTGAATGAAAACTGCCTCCCAACATTCTCCATCCTTTTTGCAGACACAGAATTACAGTTCCTGGACTATTCTTTGGTGGAAAGAAGAATCTTTTCAGTTGACTGTGTGAGAGGCTGCCCACCCACAGCAACACAGCTTATTTCTTTCTCCCTTAGTGTTCTCCCTGCCTCTTGCCTGGTTTTGTTTACTTGTTTGTTTTTGTTGCCTCTGGAAACAGCAACAATCACACCAACGGCCTGGCCACCATTTTGTATCTCCCACTCTGGCCCATCATGCAAAGGCATGATGGGGGATAAAAGGAAGCCTCCACAATTATACAAACACAGAAAGTGGAGAATATTCAAGGATATTCTGCAGATTGGCCCTCTTTTTCTGGGTAGAGGTGTAAAGGAAATTCTCAGAAATTTTCCAGACTAGTTTCCTCTGAGACATTTAGGCTCGGTCCTAATAGCCAAGCTGCTAAACTCTCTCCCTTCTCCATCACCCACCCCCATGTGCAGGCTGACCTGGTGATGGGGTGGCAGCGACAGAAGTTGCCTGCATGGTTCAGGCAATGATAGATCACTGTTAGTTCTCTGGCAACCCAATGCGTCTTTCATAGCTTGTTCTAACATGGCTAAAGCACCGTTCTGTTCCTGGAAAGAGATGCAAGGAATGGCATGTTCTGCTCCCTGCCAGGGGATCAGCTCACCTTGCACAAAAACAGCATCACCCTGTAGCATGGCCCTGGCTTTCTTCTGTCCCAGGTGCCTGAGGGCCATGCAGATCTTACCCCATCGGGGCAATCATCGACCTTGCCTCTAATTTGGGTGCTCGCCTATGAGCTGGATCCCACAAGCATCCTGCCCTAGTAGGCCTAGGCTGTGCATTTGCCGCCAGCTGTTCATGTGAACAACTCTTTGATTAGATGAATTCCTACCAGTTGCATCTTACCTCATTCATTTAGCAAAAGGAAGACATGCAGAATGAATCCAAGATCCAAGAATTCTGTTTCTATTTCTAAAGCCCTGTTTGGAAGCACTGATTGTGAGCAGGGCTGCTAAACATCAGGATCACTGGCCAAATATGACCAGTCTGACATCCTGACCCCATATGTCCCAGAACTGGCCTCACTCCCTTTCCACAACTGCCCATGGTTTGGTAGTTTCACAGTTTTTGTGTCTCCGCCCCCCCCCCCCCCCCGAATGGCTAAAATGCCTCGCCCAGGCTTTACCAGTGGCAGGATGTTCTCCTTGCTGATTGTGGGAACTCTTTGCCCTTGGCCTTGTCTTCTTTGGCTTTGGCCTGGCCCACGTGCCACCTGCAGGCTTCTTGGAAAGTGAATTTATCCCTTCTGCTGAGCTGGGTTGAGTTCCCTGCTTCACAGCCAGGCAGGAATTTGCATATGCCTCAGACCTGCAGGCTGGAAGAGGCACAAGACACCTGCACTGAGCACACCCCCTGTTATCTCATATGCCCCCGAATAGTCCATGCTGAAGTACTCAATATAATTCCTTCAAATATATGCATTGGTAAAAAGGGGATGGGGAGTTATCAAAGAAATACCCAAATCCATCATATCTGGAGGAGTAGATTCTTGATTGCACTGATATTTTAGGCACTCTTCCAATAAACTGTAGAGAACATGTGTCCAAGGAGAAAGGGGTGTGCAGGTGGTAAAGCTTCCGAAAAAATCACAGCACCTCTGCATTACAAAGGCAGACCAGTTCAAAGCAATTTAACTATTATGACTTCTCTGAAAGTTACCCGATAACTAGTTTTGTGACAGACTGTATGAGGAATCCTTTCTTAAGTGTTCCAGACCTGTTTACAGAACTGCAGGCACTGAGAGTCTCTAGCTGGGAGCCAGGAGATCTGAATGGCTTAAAGCTGGATTAAATTTGTAGTATAGACATGCCCTAGGTTAACTGCTCCCAGCACAAATGTTACACACCAGCTGACTGGAGTGGTTAATCAAAACCAACATTTATTTGGTCAAGAACATGCGATACAAAGGGCAGTGCCGGCTTCCAGTCAGTCCACAAAGCCCTCTGACTAAAATCCCTTTTCTAAAGTGCCCACTTTCCTCTCGGGTTTGTTTCTTAAAGGGACAGTCACATATTAAAAGGAATAAAAAACCAGTTTCTAATCCACCCTAAGCAGAGACAAACTTCTGAAGAGGCTCTCCCCCCTCCCCCCACACACATATTTAGTGTAGAATATATTAAATAGCTCATATGCTGGGAAAGCAAAAGGAAACTTTGTTGAACCCTTTGAAAAGAGAAGAGGTCCTAGTTAAATGGCTCCAAGGAGGTGGGCTGCTGCAAATTGAGTTGACAGAAGGCCTGACTTGGCCCCATTATTTGCCTTTACCATCTCGAATCCCTTGTTTCTAATTAGCATAATTTATTAATATATTAGATCCATGCATGTGAATATGCTTTATAATTTCTGAGTGTTCCCTGAGGCTGCTGTGAAAGCCTTTCCCCCACTGTTTAATAACATACTTTATGAAGAAACTGGCTTCTGATATCATTTAAATTATGGCTTTCCATTTGGTCTCTGAACACTCATTTCCTTTCAGCAAGGTTAATTTCCATAAAGAACGAAAATCCCTCAATTTCAGGTTATTGTTCATTTGGTTGTTGCATTTCTGCACAACAGAGTCTCACAAGCAGGATTTTAAATCAGGGAGCGGGTAAAAAAGATTGAGTGTGGTGCCTTTGTTGCAAAGCATATTACGTGATCTTTGAAACATTATCTAAACCTTGTGGAAATTCTCGTAGAAAGTTGCCTTAGTCTGAAATGGGCCATTAGTCCATCTGGCTTAGGCAACGTGCTGCCCTCCAGATAGTTTTTGCTTCAGCTCCCATGATTCTTCACCACTGCCTATGCTGGGTAGGTCTGATGGGAGTTGTAGGACCACAAGTTGCCCACTCATGATCTGTACTGACTGCTAGCAACTTTTGTTGATTTCAGACAGCAGACCTTCCTAAACCCACCCAGAGAGGTCTGGATTCGAACCCTGGACCTTTCTCATGCAAAGCATGTGCTGAATCCCTGAAGATAAGCATTCAGAGCATAGTTATTTGTGGGGTGGAGTTGCCTGGCCTCTGGGCAAACTTCAGTCATAAAGTCATCAGGTGAATCTGCTTTATGAACAGTGGTCGCCAACAGCTGGATGATGAGCTGTGTCTAAAAGTCGGTATAGTTTATGACAGTTGCTTTAGCAGCAAATAGCTGGGGACAGATCCACACAATTGGGTGCTTTGAATCGAGGCAAAGTCTGCTTGGCTAGGAAACCAGGCCCTGAAACGTGCGGGCTACTATTTGCTCTTCAGCTTATAATGGTCAGCATCACACATGCGAATGAATCTTTAGTTAGATGATAACCTTTTCATTTCTTTGTAATTAATTTTCATCGTCTTCTTTATGTTTCACTGTTCATTCTTCTTTTATCATTGAAATTCAAGAGATCTTACCAAGACAAAGAGATCCCCATAAGACCTCACAGACACTTATGATAGAGCAAAGAGGTATGTTCCACTGCTTCTCCTGTTGCTCTCCTGGTATGAAAATTTCTGGAAAGTGTTGCATGCTAACCTCAAGCATTTTATTGTGCTTTTGTACAAGTGCCCTCCAGTACAGCCAATCTTCCAGCTTGTTCTCACCCACTCACCATCACACCCTTCCACTACCACTCTACTCCGGTCCTGCCCATGACTTAAAAGGCCCTTAGCCTCACATCTTTTTCCCAAGGTTGACAAGAATTCCCAAGACAGAGTTCGGACCTGCCTGACAGCTGGGAATCCACATTCCAATCCTGCCATGAAAGGACCTGGTTTCTCAGCCAAGGGTACCTGAGAGGGTGTTCAAAGGGGCATTCTGGAGATTTTGATGTATCTTCTGTCCTTTGCGGCCTCCCTCCCTCCTAAACCAGTCTAGCTAGAGGGCCAAAAATGCCTATGTAGCAGAAATGCAGACTGGGAGGAGCAAGGAGGGGGAGGACACCTCTGTCCCTCCTCTTGCTCTGCTTATGAGCACTGAAGGTGCAATTCATCCTGCCCCCTCAGCATCCATTTCTACAAGCCTCTCCTAGTCATACAACCGAACGAGGTGGTGGAATCCAGAGCTGCTAGAAGAGATTGGACATTGCCACTTCTGAATGCTCTCTTGCATTTACATAAACATTTTCCTGCATGTAAAAGGGTAGCACTGTGGCAAGAAATGCCATAGTCCACTCCATTCCTAGCTAGCTAGCTAGCTTTCTTTCTTTCTTTCTTTCTTTCTTTCTTTCTTTCTTTCTTTCTTTCTTTTTTTGAGAATTTTTATTAAAATTTTAAACTGTAACTAAAAACATCTATCATCACATACATCAGACGCTTTGGGTCAGCCCCCTACTACACATCTTTTAACATTCTATGATCATATTCAAATCCATTTATAATAACTTGAAAACATCTTTAAGTCTAAGCCAAGTCCCGTTTCTCCAGCCAAAAATAGAAAAAAAAGGTTCCAAGTTTGATAGACGTCAATATCTTCTTTCTCCTTCATTAGTAAGATCAGTTCGTCCATTTCTTGCAAAGTCCCATTTCACTAATCAATATTAAAATAAAGTATCCCCAAATTTGATAAAAATCAAAATCTTCTTTCTTCTTCGATGGTAAATTTAATCTAGCCATTTCTACATGATTCAAAATCATTTCATTTTTCTAATATTAGACAGGTAGGCTCCCTACTACACTAGTTACAAATAAAATCAAATACATTTCTTATTTACTAATATTCCAGTCTAATATCTACTAAAAAGGAAATTTCAAGTTTAAGGAACTAAAATTTTTTGTATCACTTCCTTTATTCTATATAATAAAAAATACCCATTTATATTCACATATCCAACATCCATTTAACATCTTTGGAGACATCCTGACTAACCTGTTTGGCGACAACTATTACCTATAATGCAGGGGTCTCAAACTCGCAGCCCGCGGGCCAGTTGCCTGGATGGACGGGGCACAGGGGAGGGGCTCTCCGGCCTTCAAAGTGCCGGCAGCGCCCGGGCCAGCCTCCGGGAGCGACGCGGGATGAGCGGCCCACCACCACCGCGGGGGTGGAATACTTGATGCGGCCCAGCCTCAGCCAGACTCCGCTTCCAGTGGCCCCCAGGTCAGTTGAGTTTGAGACCCCTGCTATAATGCCTTTTAAACAAATTTTCTTTAAACTAAGTGATGCTTAAGTTAGATGAAATATTAGCTAGCTTTCTGCTGCAAGGAGGCTTTATGAAAGCCTGTCCTACCTATGGTCTGAAATGCCACAGTCTATTCTTCCACCTCAGAACCCTTTCACTGAAATGTGCTCTGTGCATCAGCAAAGTCTGAACTGATCCAGGGCAGCCTGATGCATGCAGGTCCCTATATCAAGGCTGGGTTGCAAAGTTGGATTAATTCTATGATCCTAAGAGCCGGACCCCCGTCCCCCCCCCACACACACAAAGCTTAATTCATGGTAGGAGGGTTCTAGACAGAGTTTATTAGGTCAACTTATAAGGAAGCAGTCCTGGTATCTTATTTTATATCTAAAGTCTCACCATGTTTGAATGGAGGGGTAGGCATTTGGACGGACAGTCCCGGTCTTGAAACAACACCAGTTCCTTGGTAGCAAAGCAGCTACTTAGAGCTTCAGAAGACTGCTTCTTGCCAGCTATCTCCAAATTCCTTTATGTTTAATTTAGCCTGCAAAACTGCTTTGCCTTTGCCTACTCATAAGCCTAAACTCCAGTGCCTTGGAGTGACTGCCGCGATAAAATGACTGCCCCTATTGCCTAGTAACACACTTTGCATTTCATCTGGTAGGGTTCTATTAGATATCAGGCCATCCCTTCTCTCTGTTATACTTGGATGACATCTTATTACGAGCCATATATCTTGGATTCTGCACCGTGTATACCATCTGCACTTCATTTTCCAGAAACATTTCCTAGAATGTTGATTAGTGTGACAAGTCCCCAAATTTCCCAGGGAGCTGGACCAACCAAACATGTAGTCTGTGTCAACGAACCACAAATATTCAAAATAAAGAGGCAACATCTTAGAATCATGAGCTGAGTTTAGAAATCATGGGTTATGGGAACCCATAGTAAATCTGTGGTTCTTTTTATTGGGCCTCTGGCTTTCACATCCTTCAGATATGCTGCCGTCATAATTTCAAGTTTGTTTCCACAATCACGAACACTAGAAAAGGACATGAAAAATGAGAGGCGAGATCTTTCAGGAATTTAAAGAAGAGACCACAGACATGTGGAGCATATGTGGGCAGAAAATGTTGCTTTCTTCCAAACTATTCAATAATGTTACACAGTAAAGGACTCATTCACCAAATCTTCAGTCATATCAGCCAGAGATTCACCCTAACCAGCTGGTCATGTTCACATTCCCCTTTAGTTATCCTTTAGCCAGATTATTCCTACACAACGGGGGACAATGCTAGGTACTAAAATGGTATTCAGGCCCACTGGACCATTTTTTTTAAATGCACAAGATAGACACTCAGGTCTGTGGGTGTATCCTTAAAAGCCCTTGTCTCCTGAAAGGGATGTACAGGCAGGGGAGAGGGGGGCATTTGAGTCCAGGAAAAACTCAGCCAGACAAATTTGGTGTGCAGGGATGGGGACAACAACAGCTGAAGTACGTGTGGGCACAAAGCCAGCCAACCCAAAGGGATCAGATGCCACAAAGATCATCAGTGAGTACCCATGGGCTGCGGAGTGGTGAGGCAGATGGTCTCCCAGAGAAATGAAGCTCCAAAGGCAAGCTCTGGGCCCCAGCCCTGGTAGACTGCCCCATAACATCACCTCTGCATACATACATCGCCTGCTCTCCGTTAGTCAAGAGGGACATCCCCCTGCTTTCTAACATTCCTCATAAACCTTCCGCTGAACAGTTTAATAACTCTCCCAGTCTCGTTCTAATTATTTACATCCTTCTGGTAGTATAGTACCTTAAAATAAATCAGGTTTCTAGGTGTGCCTTTAATATTTTTAATACTGAAATTACCTTCACATTCCTTGGAGGGACATGCAAAAATTACAGTAAATCTCTTGCAGGATAACAGGAAAATTATTCTTACAAAGTCAAGCACAGTGACAGCACAGAAGCACCCAGAGACTTCCCACCATAACAGGCAAGCTGTCACACTGGTAACCGGTATAGGTGCAGATATAGGTCTATCAAGTTGCAAATAGTCAGACTGATCCCCCATTATAACGAGCACCGTGGCAGGGGTTGGACTATATGAAATCATAACTCTAAATGCAGAAATGGCATCTGAGTTAAGAGTGTTGCAGAACAATTTTAGAGAAAACTGCTTTTGCTGTACTGAACTGGTAGACAAGTAAATATGTCGAACTGCTGGTTACCACCAGCATATGTGTGTGGAGTTGGAAAGTGACCACATCTAGCCATTTTCTGAAGAAAGTTGGGGTTTGCTCATGCACAGGTCTGTATGCATCATCAATCCATGAGACTATGATTGTATGCAGTTTCCTAATGAGTCAGGCAGCAGGTCTCTCCAAGGCACGGTTGGCAGTCCCTCTCTGAGAAGCCAAACACAGTTCTTTGGCAGTTTTGCTGTCTTTCAATCGGAGAGGCTTGGGAGCAAAGCTGGGAGCAGATGTTTGTGGAACAGGTGCTGTATCGCCAAGCTATGGTCCCTTGCCAGTGTTATGCCACTACCCCAAAGGAAATCGATCTCAGAGCATCCAGATGTTTGTACAGCAGGAAACCCCTTTTGTACTCATTATAGTGTGGGCCCTCTGAAGCTGGCAGGACTATCTCCTAGTGAGCAATCTGAGAAATGACTAAGCCACATTTCCCTCTTCCCAGTGCTGACAAGGCATTTTAAAATGGCTGGGTTGCAACCAGCGGTGTTCTTCCGCTAGTGGAATGGATACTGTGGGTGCAGGGAACTTCCCCTCCCTACCGCAGCCCTCTGCACCATGGGCAATTGGCGGATTTTAGGGCCTTTGGAGAGGGGAAGAGGGAAGGAGACACTCCCACTCCTTGAGCAGGAGTCGACTCACATGATGCTGGATTTAGCACTTTGCATGACTTAGGGCTCCAAACATCGTCTGGCAGACCATAGGATCTTCTCGACTCTGAGCACTGAAGTTCTCCAACCTCAGTGCTCAGAACCCAAAGGCTGAGCCTCTGCTCTGCCCCCTTGCAGCTGAAGCAGAACGAACCATGCTGGCTGCCCCCACTGCCCAAGGTCGCAGCTGGACCTGGAAGGGAGAAGGGTGGGGAGCAGGGGCCGCAAGAGTTGCACCATTTTCAGTTGGCTTCCCAACCTCTTTCCCTCTCCCTTGCCAGCCTGAAGTCCACACAGCAGAAAATTGCTGTCTCAATAAAAAGCCTGGTGTGAGGCATGGCGGAGCTCACGCCTGCTGCTCTCGAGCATTGCACTGGAAGTTCTTAGCCTTCCAAGCTTGGAGGCCTGCAGGCACCTGCTGCCAGGACAACTGGACTGCATCCTCTATAGCTTTTCCATAGATGTGCTGATAATGCAAGTGCTTGTGAGATACATAAAAGTCTGACTATTGACTAGGAATGCTAAGATATATTAGGTAAATTGACTTCCAGAAAGCTCTTTCTCCTGTTCAGTTTTTATCTTTTTAAGGTTTTTTAAAAGAGCTGCAAAAAATCCTAATCCAGTATCTGCCTCAGGGAATTTCATGATCAAGACATCAATATGTTGACACTAGGTTTACTAGGCAACCCGTGAGAATGTTTTCTTGCAAGCTCTTAAAAGAATGTTTGATATTGCATCTCTGCATTTGCGAACAAATTCTGTTCCCTTTATTGGCCTACATTTTATATTTGATGTAAATTTAGTACATTTGACACCAAGGGTGCATCTGCAATAGGTTTATTCCATGCTTTAAAGTGTGCTTTCTGAGGGTAAACTTTGAGGATCCAAATTCAAGGCTCACAAAGATAAGCTGGTGTTTAAGCACGCTTGTCTCTCAGGATAAAGGCTTTATACAGGCCTGGGATTTATCTGACATATTTCTGTGCCATGTGTTTAAAGTACTCGGTCCACATGGAGACCTTAACCTGGTTGTTTGGAAACAATGATTGTAAGGGCTTTTCTACATAAGGCTGTGAATCAGCTTTATGTCCTTTCAGTTTCCTTGTAGAATTAAGATCTGAACACTATCCAAAGTGCTTCCTTTCTTGCTTTTCCACAACATGCACTCTAGGTGGCACTGTGGTGTAGCAGAATAGCACAAACACAGGCTAGAAAAGAGTGTTTCTTCATTTTTAGAATAATGCCACAGTTCCCCTGCTCTACAACCGAACAAAACTAAGCAAATTTCCCAAAAGCATAAGTTCATAAGCAGAAGCGAATCTGGAAGCTACAAATATCATCTACAGAACACATTACCATTAACAGGAAATGATGACCCCTCTGTAGAAAAAACTCTATATGTTGACAATGCCACTATCTTACATGACAGAGGTCTCAAACTCGTGGCCCGCGGGTCAATTGCCAGGACGGGCGAGGCACGGGGAGGGGCCCTGCGGCCTTCAAAGTGCCGGCGGCGCCCGGGCCGGCCTCCGGATGAGCGGCCCACCACCACCGTGGTGGTGGAATACTTGATGCGGCCCAGCCTCACCCAGACTCTATTTCCAGCGGCCCCCAGGGAAGTTGAGTTTGAGACCCCTGTTATATGAGATGAGGGGCTAGATGGCTCTGTCCAGCTTTCAATGGGCCAAATGACTTCAGTGGCATGGCCCTGGGTGTGGCTTTATTCCCTTCACATTGCAGGGCTTTCCCATTGGTGAGGTGCCCCCACACAGAGGAGCTACCTTGAGTGAGGCACCCAGCACTTTGGCATCTTCACCCATCCTGCACCTTCCAACATTGGGAGGAGGAGACGGGGGACAGAGGTTGGCCTTGCTCAGCCCTTCTGTGGCACAAATGCTGCTGCAGGGTTACCACCTAACCTTGTTCCTCTTGACACAAGAGCATCTTAATCTTAGGAATTGATGGCGGAGGGAGGAGCCACAAGCCACAATTCCACACAGCCCACATTTCTGTGACTGCCTTTCAGTTGTCATGTCAGCGGATGAGCACACCTCCATGGGAGCCATTCCTGGCGGCCATGGGGCCAACCTTGTTTTCAAGTTCGATCTATTCACGCCAGTTTGCTCATAGAGGCCTTTGACCCAGACTAACATCACTGGAGAGCTGAAGTTAGAAACACAGAAACAGAGCGAATCAGAAGGGGTCCCCAGGTCCATCTAGTCTGACCCCCAGCTCCAGCCGGCTCCACTCACGACATGCCCACCATGTGGATGTCCAGCCTATCCTTGAACACCCTCACCAATGGGGCCTCAACCACCTCCCGTGGAAGCCCATTCCACACGCTCGGGGTCCTAACTGTCAGGAAGTGCTTCCTGGCATCTAAATGGAACCTTGGCTCCCTGAGCTTTGCTCGGTTGGAGCACGTCCTGCCTTATCAGTTATCACAGGGTGGACCCTCAGTTCCTTCGGTCATGAGTTCTTCCCTGCTGCCTGCAAGGATTCTTTCTCTACTGCTTGTAAAAGTTGTCCCTCTTATCCTACCCTTTTCCCTGAAGCCTTTCCCACCGTCAAAAGTGGACGGTAACCTCTTTGGAGTGAGGGTCTGTCTCTGAGTTCCCGAAGGCCAGCATGTGCGATGCTTGCACTGTACTAGCTGTAAAACTACAAATGTCTCAATTCCCCCACCTCTGCCCCCCCCCCATTCCCTTAACTCTGGCATACAGACATCTTGCCTGTAATATTGTTAAGGTCTTGATAATTGCTAACACACAATAGTTTAAGACTCTTGCCATTTACGTGCAGCAAACATTTTTCCAGAGGGTCAAAGTGCAAGGAGATCTTGTAAGCAGATTAAGGAACTGGTAAAAAGGCCAAAGGCACCCTAAGACTCTACATTCCCTAAAGTGTTGTGTTAAGTGGTAGCCCAGGGATGTACTTAACTCTGGAGGTCAAAAGAACTTGCAGCATTTCAATCCTAATCAGTCTGGAAGTGGAATTATTTATGAAGTACATTAAAGGGGCATCCAAATAGTTACATGCCCTTTTCTCCAAATATGTCTAGAGTCCTTATTGGACAAAGAAAACAAAGGTTTGCTTCTATTTAATTTACATCTTCATGTAATGGCTGTACTTTTCCCTGAGAAAGGAACAGATTTTTCTTTCCAGTAATTCTATTGTATGAACAGTGTATTTATATGTTGTAAAATCCAAGAGTTCATTAAAATTTATAGATACTTCCAACTGAGTATTTTTCAAAGAATTACACAGAAATGCACATGCAAAACTGGGAGGTATATACAAAATTGTATAAAATACATCAAACACAATCCCTAAATTATAGCCACATATGACACCCATTATCTCAGGCATTGCCTCTTCTTTTACATGAATCCTCTTTATGGGAGCTAATTAGACTGTCTGAACATGCATCCTGGTAGAACCTGGGCTCCAGTCTACAGATGAGCTGGCTCAGTAGCTCATGGCTGAGCAGGATGGCTATCCCTGCTCAAAGTTACTATAATCGTTTTCTGAATGTATTTGCAGACATGTCCATGTGCTCTCACTCTGGTCCCAGCTCCAAGTTTTAGAAGGCTTTAGGGTAGGGCACCTGCTCTTGCTCCTCCTCCTCTTTCACACCATTGGTGCATCTTGCTTGCTTGACAGGCAAAGAACCAATGGGTAAGAAGAACAGGACATCCACAGCTCTTCCTGCTCACCACTGCCCTTGTCTGGGCCAGATTGCAAAAGCGAAGGAGCAACTCCAGGCGATTCTTGTCCCTCTGTGGTATGGACCTTCAGCAGGTGCCCAGACATGGCTGCTCTTGATGCTGCATCTTTTTCACATACACACACTTCACAGAACTTGCAGGATGCTTCCAGATTTTCCCTACTTTAAAAATGGCATATTAATTAGCAAGCACACATTCCTACTCTTTGTTCAAACTGAATGGAACACATAAATATTCACTCCAGAAAATTGATTAGGAAAGCTAGGGAGAACAGCTAACTCTTCTTTCCCCTAAAGCACTTAGCAAACTAATTCAAAAGAAAGACAATTCCTTTGTCTGACAAATTGAAATTAGCATAGAGACATCTGGTGACTGAGCTGCGTAACAACATGTAAATAACCATTCAGCCATCCAAAAGCTGGAGTCTCTTCACAGGTCCCACAGAAACAGAGATGAAATATCAACAATATGAGATTGCCTGTTTTCTGGAGGTAGAGGAAGAAGTGGCCCATACTTAATATAAAGCAAGACAACTTTCTAAAATAAGAACTAATTTGTCCAAGCAAAACTATGGAAAATTCCACCGAGAATGGTTTTGAGGTGGGGGTGTTTGTTTTGTTTTTTTATCCATTTCTTCTTTCCATCTCCTACTGTTACTGTGCTGACCCAAAGAGTAGGCAGCTTTACAAGTAGATTAATGCCTTTTCCATTGTGCTATGTGGGCACTTGTCCAATTCTACAATGTGAGAACCAGAAAGACGTCAACACTTTTGGCCACGGAGAAATCTAATTAAGCAGTCATTCCTGCTCTTTGTATAAACCAAACTAAGCTTATAAGTGCTTTTATTTTCCTTTTTGTACTATGAACGTTGATTCTTGTCTGAAGGAATCTGTACAACATGAAAGCTTACACAATGTCCTTAAATCACTGCTTGGCCCAACCATAACTTTGATTTTACGCCTGCCTTGTTTGTCTCTGGGAAGAACCATACTTAAATCAAGTTCTTATTACTTTGCAGATCATTCTATGCTGCTGCTGCTGCTGCTGCTGATGACAACCATCAATGACACTGTCACTTCAGTAGGCAACCTTTTATGGCTGTGGGCATATTTGGCCATTGGCAGAAGTGTCCTAGATGCTAACCAAAAAGGGCTCCAGTGTGCCCCAGCTTGATGGTTAGCAAGACTGAGTGGTGGGATGAGGGGAAGGTGATTATCACCTGTGCTGCTCTGGTGCTCTGTGCAGGATGTTCATAAGCCTCTGAGTGCAGGCACATTCGATTCAAAGCACAAGATGACAGTGGGCAGTTGGCAACATCTGTCGTACTGAAAGAACCACATACAAATTCGAATCAACACAATCGTTGGGCAATAGTCAAAGGGGCTGCCAACTGACTGTGTGAGCAACAGAGAGTGCAAGTAATAGTGTAAGAAGGGGTGATGGGTTTTCTGGGGAAAGCCACTGCACTAATTTACACTACTACCTGTGCACTAGACTTCACTTATGCTAGCACTGCTTAAGAACTCTGGCCTTGTTGCACAGGGCCTTTTTCTGAATTAGCAGTTACTCATATTGATTTTTTAAACAACCTTTTCAAAGTAAAACATCAGAAGCCTTTATGTTGCCAGAGAACCAGTTTTTCTTATTCAAGGGCTGACATCTAAGTATGTAAAAAATTGGTAGTTCATTACTGTTACTGTTCCTTTCACCATTCCAGTCCTAAGCATTAGACAGGCAAAAAGACAAGTCTACTGCTCAATCGCTCTTGCTCTCTCCCCTCTGTATGTGTGTGAATTACATTTGAATTTCTCCTTAGCTACATTTTGACCTCATGTTGATATGCTTTGCAACTGTGATGTTAGAAAATTACATTCTAAAAATGAAATCTGAGATTTTTGCATACTCTTATGAGCAGGGCCGTGGTTCTCTTCTGCCAAGCTATACCCCCAAGTAATGTACCTTATATTACAGCGTAGTACAGAAGAAGCTGCTGGGTCAGCACCTTCCACCTCCTGCAATTGCCACTTGAGTTTGCAGCATACTGGGCAATGTGTGGGAAGGACCTCTCTTCATCCCATACCTTTTCTAGCCAGTTTGGGCAATCTGCACCAATAGCGGCACTGGTCATTTCTGGAGAAAGGTAGGGCCATGCAATCACTAGGAACCTCACTGTTTGCAAGAGGGACGGCAGCAACAGTTTGTCTCAGATGCTGACTCTGGCCATCACTAAGGATAGGGGCGAAATTATTTTAGTTCACATTTCAAGTCCAACTTACCTAATTCTGCAATTTCAGGCTCATGTGTAAATTGAAATCCTTCAAGATTTCAAATTTTGCACTACAAATTTTGCAATGCATGTGCACATCATAAAATTTGGGCACTAGGGAAATTAACATTCAAACTACATTATATTGAGAAATAAAATATTGCAAAAATGTGTAGATTAGGCAATATTGTATATACAAAATGACTTTCTAAGATAAATGTGTCTGAAATGTTTCAGACAAGTTTGGAGAAGGAGAAGGAGATTTGAGGTGATCTGAATTTAAGAAAAAAAAAATCCAAGTTTGGAATCAGCCAGATTCAAGATTTGAAAAAAGAGAAACTGAGAGAAACCAAAATGAATAAATTTGTCTAGCCATGGATAGATGCAACGCTTGTGTTTAAGGGCCATTAAAGGAAATGGCAGCTGTGCAAAGACAGTGGTATATATTGCTATGCCAGCATTCAGCCTGCTCATGTGAAGGCTCAAACCTACTGCCAGGAGGTGGGCACACATGCAAGCCCCACCCTCACCTCTCCTTGGGGCTCATGGGGCTCAGCTTTCCGTGTTCAGAAGGGGAAATGCTGCAAGCGTTTCCTTGAACTCAAGTGGAAATTTCCATGTGATTAGGAGCTTGGCTTTATTGGTGGAGTGGGATGGGGTGCAGTGGAGGCTCTTACTTGTGTTCACGTGAATATGAGTAAGTGCCCATCTGCCATTTCCCCATAACATGTAAAGGACAATTTATCTATCTATCTATCTATCTATCTATCTATCTATCTATCTACCTACCTACCTACCTACCTACCTACCTACCTACCTATTAGCTTTATTTATTGGATTTATATCCTGCTTTTTATCGAACAAAGAAGTCAAAGCTGCTTACATCATCTCTTCCTCCTGTTCTCATTTTAGCCCCACAACAACCACCCTGTGAGGTAGGCTGGGCTGAGAGTCTGTGACTGGCCCAAAGTCTCCCAGCAGGCTCCATGGTTGAGCAGGAGCTTGAACCCAGATGCCTGAATCCCAGGCCCACCCTCTTAACCACTGCACCACGCTGGCTCTCAAGGACCGAGCAAGTGGGATGGTGATGTTGCGACTTGTGTTGCAAGGCCTCCCTCTGCTTCTAGCCCTCATGGAAGAAAGGCAGCCACCTGCAGAAGACCTGTGCAGCTCCAAGTTTGCACTGAAGAGCTTAGCAGTGAGCTGCTCCGTTTGCACCCACCCTTTCCCCTTCCTAAGGCCTATGTGTGGCAGAATACACATGCTTACCTCAATGAATGAAGAATTGGATAATGCATGTTCTTCGGAGCATCCCCTGGAAAAATAATGAAGCAGCTTCCATGCAGGTTACCTTACACTTTAACCAGGAAAAAGCCCTATTGAAATCAATGGGGCTTCATTCTAGTAGATGTGTATAGACTTGTGCTGCCAAAGCCTGGGAATTTCCAGCTCGAAGATTTTAATGCAAAATGAGGAAGATTCCAAGGCTCCAGAGGCCTGCCTTTCATTTATGGCAAGCATTACTAATTCCCCAAGGCTTTTGCAGAAGCCTAAGGCTAGAGAATTTCGTTGAAGTGCAACGAATTTGCAATGTCTCTGGTGATGTTATACAGGTGCCCTTGCACAGGGCTGGCTAGAGATATTTGGGTTCCAGGCAGAAAACTGGAATACTGCCTCTTCCGCCTTTATTAAAATAGATGAGCCTAGCCAAGGTCATGAACCTTTGTTGGCACTGGTCCTTTACATTCAACAGGGTGTCACTTTAGCTGATTGTGCACTTTAATGCTATATTAAATAACAGAACATTTATTGCCCTTTGGTGGCCTCCAAAACTCTGCTTCCTGGCATGGTTGCCTCGTTCTGCCTAACAGTAAGGCCAACCTTGCTTTTGTGGCCGAAGCAAAAATATTCAATGTTAACTATCCTTGAAAGCTGAAAATAGATATCAGAGAGCCGTCGAGTCACATCTGAGCAAAGAAGCACTTTTCATTTTGCAGACACCTTCTTATTTTTCATGTTGCATGATATGTTTCTGAGAATGTACACAGACTTGTGGCCGTTGGCCGTGTGTCCTTTAAGATGGGCCAAGTGGACCAACCATTCAAACATGAAGTGATGACTGCCGTCTTGACTTCACAAAGTCCCCTTTGGTCTGTTTTTAGAAGGCAATTGAAGATAAGATATTAGTGAGCTGTTTAAAAAACTCTGAAAAAATACTGTGGATGTTAAAGGGCAAGGCTGAAGTTATTGTTCCAGAGAAGAACGGATGGCATGACCTCAGAAAGAATTGCACCCTGTGGCCCAAACTTTGGGCTGAAACTTTTCGGAAGCACTTGCCCTGAAAGGATGCGTCAGTCTCTATCACCATGCTCACCATTTTGTATCTCAGATCTGCATTTTTCATCTTTTGGTTCTGTAGCAGAATTTGTGTTTGGAAGTATTGGAACAGGCATGCTCCCATGCAAAGATTGCCCATTCTCTAGATTGCTTATAGGGCTTCACTTATGGCCCTTCTCAGATGAGCTGCATTTCACTGTTATAACCAGAAACTTGAGGTAAGGTACTGCATGGTTTATACTCAGGAAAGGGCTCAGCAGATGTGGGTGTGGATGTGCTAGACCAGTGCTTGGCTGCAAGAATGAACTGAAGCTTAATCCAGCCAAGACTGAGACGCTGTTGGTGGGTGGTTCCTCTGATCAGATGGAGGGTGCCCAGACTTTTCTGGATAGTGTTGCTCACCCCTGAGGGAGCAGGTTTGTACCTTGATCCATCTTTGCCACGTGAGGATCAGGTGCTCCCAGTGGCATGAAGTGCTTTCTGCCATCTTTGTCTGGTGGCCCACCTGTGCCTTTATCTGGACAGGGATAACTTAGCCTTCAGTATTCCATGCTCTGGTAATCTCTGAGCTGGATTAATGGAATGCACCGTATGTGGGGTTGCCCTTGAAGACAATTCGGAAGTCGCAACAGCCAGATTAATGACTGGCCCAGATGGTCCATACATATGTCTCCAGCTCTGGCATGCTTGCATTGGTTACCTATATACTTCTGGGCCCAATCCAGTGAGCTGATTTTAACCTATAAAACCCTTCACAGCTTGGGAGCACAGTATCCGATGAAACACCTCTTCCCACCACAGTGTACTGAGACACTATGCTCAACATCTGAGACTTTCCTCCAAATGACACCTCTGCTGGTGGTGACAAGCAGGAGAACCTTTCTATGGTAACCCCTAAATTTTAGAATGTTCTCCCCACCAGTGTCTATCTGGGACCAACTTTATTATCTTTCCAGTGCCTGGTTAAGATTCCCCTCTTTGCTGAGGCGTTTACCAACTCCGGACAGCACACTGGAGGGTGGTACCAGGTATTCTTCTGCAGGCCTAGCAGGATGGAAAAGTTTTAGTTGTTTAAAAAGGGATTTCAATTGTGTTTATACAGAATTTCATGATGGTATATCATTTCATTCAACACTGTATTTCATTGCATTTATTGTTGTTCACCCAGCGAACAACAGTATTTTGCTATTGGGTGGTACAGAAGTGAGATACATTATCAAGAACAGCAGCTTTGGTAGTGTGCATTTAAGAATGGGCCGTACTGGTTTTCAAGTAGGAAGAGCAAGGAATGGGTTATTTCTAGCGGTTTAAAGTTGGAGATCTGATTTCCAAGTTGGTCAGATATGGTCATCACATAACACACACACACCCCGCCCCCCAGACTTTGCTGGGGTGGCTTCCCTGGCTAGCCTCTTCCTTTGCACTGCAGCAGTGTGTGGCGGTCGCATGTGCTTTGAACAGTGCGACCCCATGGATGTGGCTGTGTGGGTCTTCCTTATGGACTTGCCACTATGCTGGGATGCGTGAAGTGTGTTCCTAAGACGAAGAGGGAAGTGCATGCCCATGTGGGAGAGAGTGAGTGAAGAGGCGAGAGGGGGGAGTCTCTGTGCGCGAGTGTGCACACGCGTGCATTTGTGAGAGATGCTCCTGAAGAGGGATGCCTTTTGCATGCACACTTGTGGGTTGCTTCAGTGTGCTGCAATCACAAGTGCCTCGTAGGAACATGCGGAAACACCAGCACCACATGGGTAATGCTAGTCATGGGGGACTTCCCATAGACCGCAGCCTGCACATTCAGTTCTGCTCAGGTGGCCACGCTGTTCCCACAGGTGCAGTGCCTGCATGAGCTGTCAAGGGCTCGCCCAGAAGCAGCTGCTCCACAGGGAACATGCATCAGAATCGGGCAGGGCTGCACCCTCCCTGATTCTGTATCAAAGAGTCCAGGAAGCCACCAGCTGGTAATAAGAGATCCTTCCTTAAGCTGCTGAAGGAACTTGAGAGTTGATGAAAACTGTAAATGTCCATGTCTGCACAAAGTTTATGGCCAATATTTTTACAGTGACATGCTCTCATGTGAATATTAAATGTTCCATTGTAAAGCTAGGAAAAGAAGGACATGGGCCATCACATGTTACTTTTTATTTTGGGCCATCACATGGAACTTCCATTATTTTAATTGCTAATTGCCTTAATTTGTGCTTTTATATTTATTATTAGATGCTGTGCTACTTTTATCTCTTTATCTTATTTTATTGATGTTGAAAACCATCCCAAGACAGTCTTGGGATGGTATATAAAAGTTTTAAATAAATAAACTGACTTGTGATGCTGTTTAAAGTCCAAAATACTCTGGGGATGTAAAACAGATCGCACTTTGCTGCTCTTATTCATCTTTTAAAAACATGGTAAAATATAAGATAAGGGCCTTCTTAGCTGCAGTGAGACACCCCCCCACACACACACCCAGCAATCTGTCTTTGAAAACTGTTCGGGGGTATCAGTCACTGGAGCAGGGCCTGAAGCCAGCCCAGCCTCTTGGTTGGTGGTGGCACAGATAGCGTGTCACTGCAGGCTTCCCCAGTTGTGCCCAGCCTATCTTGTTGAGGCTTAACGTAGCCTGCATTTCCCATTGCAATTCCAGTGGTCATGTGAAGAGTTTTTTTTAGGATGCTCTGAAATGCCCAGCCACGGTCCAAAGGCAATTCAAACCTAAGCATTGACTGGCAAGGGATAAATTATGGCTTTTTAACCTGCAGATCAAAATGCATATCTGCACAGAGCTACACAGGACATACAATGAATGCATTGTGGATTATGTAGTTTTATTTTTATTTCTTGCTTATATTTTTTACTTTATGTGTAAAATAATTTATTTGATTATTGATTGTTTCTTGAATTTGTTTCTTTATTTTACTTATTTAGTGTTCTTGTCTTTTTATCTTCTTGCTATTGCTGATCACGTTAGGCATTGTTATTGTAATGTATTATTTATAGTTATTAATTGCTGACGTTTATTTTAAATTGTAAACTGTCCCGAGAGCTGTTAGGTTAATTTGGTACAGTATAGAAATGCTATAAATAAATAAATGTATTTCGACAAACATTGTTCTTTCTTTTAGTAATGAATCCTTGGGATATCGATGGTTGAGGTGCTTGTGGACACATGAGCACATCTGTGCTTGCTTTCCCTCTGTTCTTGTTCAGTAAATCTGGAGGAAAACAAATTGCAGCCCTTCGTAACTGTTGGTGCAATGTTTGTTCATTCATTAGAATACCGCCACAGAAACAGATCTGCTGGTTACTGAAATGAGCGTAAATTGCATGCATATGGCTTCATGCGTTCGGTCCTTGGACACTACAATAATATTGTAGTCTGGATGCATGATAAGAGAGGACTCGGGAGGCTCTCAGTCTAGCACTCCAGTTCTAGATATTCCTACATGGATGACAGTTTCACTGCTCTGCGTGCAGTTTATCATCATAGCAACGGTAAAGATTGGAAGTGGTTTTGCTGGGACCAAGGCAAGAAAGTACCCTGGGTGAAGCACATCATTTCACATCTATGGACCAGCCCAAGTTCCTCGCCTGCCCCATGTTGCAGGGAGTTGCAGGCTAATGGGAGTTGCAGGCCAACAAATCTGGAGGGCAACTATTGCCCAGTTTTACTGCAATAAAAATTGCATCCACCCCTTCAGTTGTGTTAATGCTTACGACCTTAGTAAGTGAAGCGTCCTTGTCAGGGAAATTCTCTTGTGAATGCCATGGCAGCCATCGCTTCTGCTTCCAGAGTTTCCCAAAGTGCTCTTCTGCCTTACAAACCCATCAAAACAGGTGTTAATAAGGCAAATGTTCTGTCAGTGATGCTCTAATTGCTATTCATTATATGAAGTGTGAATGAGGAACCATCTGACTGAGCTAAGCTGAGATACAGCGAGCTTTTCCTATAGGCTTTCCCATAAGCTCTTTTTGGCTTGCTGCTGCAGCAGCTGCTCACGATGGATGGCAGTGTGTCCTCCACCCTCACCCTTGTAGTATTCATGAGCTCCAGGAACCTATCCGTTTGCAGTTCATCATTCACAGAAGCCCTCCCCACCTCTGTAGAAACAATTTGGTCAAGTCAGATGCAAGTTGGTGGAGAGCGCTTGTCTAGAAACACCTTTGTGGGCTGCTTCTTCTACTTCCTGAGCATTTAAATCCTTCATTTCAGAATCCAAACATACTGCTGCATCTGGGTGACTGCCATGACCTCATTTAAAAATGTGGACAGGACCACTTATTCATCTCCAGGAAATATATTCCTGTTTGCTAGGTCCATCACACAATATGTAGGCCAAGTGAGAGCAGTGGTTGACTTCATGATATGAACAAATTCTAGCAGTTATATTAAGCCACAGGACTGGGATTCTACCACCATCCACCCCAGACTTCCTTGACAAATCTTTGCTTGATAGAGCTACAACATCATCATTACCATCATCAGGTAGAATCCAATACATGTTTGGATGGAAAAAGTCTTACGACTCTCCAGCATTCCCCACCACCTATGGGAGTTATAGGACCTTTTTCTGTAGAAACATGCATTGGATTGTACCCTTAGTCATACTGATTTATTGGAGCAGCATGGTTTTATATGATATAGAACACGTAACTCAATTTAACCTTCTGATGGGCTCTTTTATGACACTTCTTAATTACTTAAAAGACCTTGTGGAAGATGAATATCTGGAATTAGCTACTAATCTTTTGACTGCAATGAAAACAAAAACTGGAAAGCAAAAAATGCAAAATGCAAAAAGCAGTGTATTACATCATTTTGGAAGAAGGGCCTTGCTATCTTATATTTGATTGGTTCCTTGGGATCTAGGATGTTGCAATGATAAAGAAGTTAACCTAGTATATAAGTGCCAAAGATAATCCATCATTTGTAAGTGGGTTTATGAGAAGTTAAGTGTTTTCATTATTTGTTGCAATGATAAATTCTATATTGTTTGTCCTTATTCTTTGCTTTCATTTAAAATGTATTATTTTTGTGCATATATATTACACAATAAGTAGTTACTAGAGCATATTGCTAATACTGAGCTTAAGTGGATAATGCATTGTGTGAATCAAGGGTGGATTCTGCAACACATATAGCTTCCATATATCCCGAAATGCCTGATCCTACCTAATCTTGGAAGCTAAGCAGCGTTGGGCCTGGTTGAAATCAGGATGAGTGACTTAATGTTGTGAACACCTAGGGAGCTTTGGCTACAGCCAATATAGAAATGTAATGAATAATAATATCAACATTGTAATGAGAGCTGTAATGGATATGAATGTGTGCCCACACTCCCCTTTTATGATCCATAAACTGAATGAGCCCGGGTGTGCCTGATATCTTGAAATTCACCTGGCTGTTCCAAAATAAATCACAAATTTATTTGTGACCTTGCTGCTTTGCATGCCCAAGATGTCATCAGGCTCTCCAAGGCAGTGGTGGGCATAAATTAGATCTCTGAGCAGTTTGAACATCAGCTCCTAGCATTCCTGACCACTGGCCATGCTGGTGGGAACATCTGGTCCCCAGATGATTGAAGTCTAAGCCATCTGGAGATATACCTTCTGCCCACTCCTGGCATTTCTCCCTCCTGGTGCTGAGTGGACTATCCCTCATTCACACTGCACACACTTCATCTTTCAGGAGACAGTCCAAGACCTTTGGATTCTTTGCAATCCCTTTTCAGTATCAAGGTCTTCCATACGGACTCTCAAATGGATCTGGAGAGAAATACCCTGACATAGTCAAGCCTCTAGACTTGCTGATTCCAGAGTTTACAGCCAGCTTGAGTAGTGATGATATAACAGAATGTTTTTCTTCTTCTCTCAAATCTACCTCTGAGGTTCATTTCTTCCTCTTCCTCTTCTTCCTGTTCGTCAAATGAAAAGCTCTCAGCTAGACTTTCTTCATATTGCTGCATTTTTCAGAAACAGACACTGTTGCTAGTTTTTTGGAAGGCCTTATGGGCCACATTCCAACAGGGTCTAGGGGCTACTTCTCAGTGGCATTTTGCACTCAGGTATGGAGAACGCTGCCTTTGATGCTTATTTCCAGACAAGTGCACGCCCCAGGTTGCACCCAAGAATCCCTTTTATGTGCACACTGCAGAGTTTGTGCAAACAGACTTTTGAGGAAGCTTGCTTCAAAAGTCCTGCCTTTCAATCATGCCTACTCCTTATTTCTGGGGAAAAAGTATCGTATATTCTGGCTATATCTGTGCAATGTGCATATTCGAAGCAGAGAAAAGAAGAGTAAGCAAGAGAAAATAAAAGACTGTCAGACGTTCAGATAGAAAAAGGTTCAGCAAACTGCAGGATGCTGCAAAGGCACAGCATGATTTCCTCTGCTGGGAGCTGCACATTCTGTTGGAAGAAGCTGGGTCAGTAAAGATGCCAATACTGGCAGAAGTCTTGCACGTATAAAAATTCCACAGTGATCATATACAAAAGGTAAAGATTCTAAGGCTGCACCCTCCATCTTGAACCCATCAGGGAATGAGAGTTAGTGGGGCTTGCTCCTGAGCTTACATGTATAGGATTGAACTGTAAATAACTCTGGTTGGTTGGTTGGTTGCAAACTTATGGAAGCTGTGCTTTGGAAATAATTAAGTCTCTGGTTATATATAATTTGCCAAGACCATTGTCAATATGAATGTATTCACATCACAGACTGCTAGTTCAAAGGTGTATTTTGTGTTCAAGTAGCAGGACCTGCATGCCAAACACCAAGTGGGAAACAGGCCAGGCCAGGGAGTGACTCCCATGACAAATGCTTCTGAATATGTTTCCCAACATGTGCTCAGGGGCCACCTTTGGCATCAGCTGGAGTGTTAACTCCTGATTTGAGTTGGTCTTCAGATTTATGCCTCTGAAACTGTTGCACATGGCTGTTTTATTTCTCAGATAAGATTTGAACCCAGAGCACCTTCAGGTGCGTTTTGACAATCACAAAGGTCCTCATTCATCAGAAAGAACACAATTAAATCTTTTTAATGTTTCAGCAGTTTTATTTTGTCAGCCATTCATCCTAACTTCATCTGCCACAACACACCTGTATGTGTAATCCACCATTTGCTACAGGAAGTAAACAGGAAACTTTGGGTCAATTCTGTTGTAAGAATGGCACATTCACCTTCTTACTTTGGGCAATGGCCAACTAGGATATGGAAGCATATACCAAATATGGAAGTTGTTCATGACAAAGCTGTTGTGACTTGATTTCTTTTAGAACTTGCAGTTATGTTTCTCCATATTCTAACATATCCCCACCCTTTCGCTTCCTTTGGTTATCTTTGAGTAATGTTCCCCTCAGGGCTGCATTTGGATAGAAAAACATCCACTTGGGATGGATGCCTAATTTATTGTGTTTTCTCTTCTTCCACAGTTCTTCCATTTTGAAGCACCGCTGGCTTGAAGGTTGTAAAGCACACTATAGTTACTGTAAACTAGATTATTTCAGGGCATTGACACGCTGTGATGGGTGTGTACCAAGCCAAATTGAGAACACCACGGAAATGGGAAAGTTGATCCTGGCATCTCTTAGATTTATTTGAATTGCCTTTGATGTTTTAATTACAATATTGATTCATTCTCAAAGCAGCAGGTCTGGTTTATCTTACTCATAATTCATGTACATTGTTTTCCTGCTATGTTACAACTCCTATCTAGACTATACATAGGCAGATTTCCTTCAGAGACAATGTCAAACAAGGTAAATGGGGAAACAGAATGACTAGCATATCAACTCAAGGGGTTTTAGGCTGCAATCTTATACCCAGGTCCTTGAGATGAACCCCAGTGCATGCCCATGCACAGGACTGCACCGGTAGTGAATACAAATTCAGCAAGCCTGTCCCCAGACAGAAGGCTCATCTGATCTGGGCCAGCCCAAAACATTTTGCTATCTGAGGTGAAGAACAAGAAGGCATCATCACATAAGAAGGGCTGCACTGGATCAGACCAAGGTGCATCTAATCCAGCATTCTGCTCACCCGGGCCAACCTGTTGTCCATGGGATCCCACACACAGGACGAGTGCAACAGCGTCAGTCCCCCAACCTCTGGCTTCTCCCCTTTCCCATTCTACTGGCCTGGCTGATGCATCGGGCTTTCACACCAGTGATGAGACAGCTTCCCTCAGGCTGAAGGGCGGGGGGTGGAGCAGGCTGCTTGATGTAAAACTCTCTCCTCTAACACTTGTTCCCTTTCATGGGCCGGGGTCCTCCTGCTACTCTGGAACTCTTTTTCCAACAGACTTTATTGCCACATGCCTCTGAGTTCACCCAGCATGAAACATGGAGTCCTCTTTAACATGAATCATGACCTTGCATTTTTATAACCCCTTTGGCGTCTCGCTCCAGGAGGTGGGGTGCTGTGAAGTTGTGCTCACCTGCGGTCTTCCTTTTTTTCATCCAGTTGAACCTCCCACTGGTGCTGGCACCCAGTGACCGGTGCTACTACTTTATGAGGAGGGACTTCTATGTCTAACAAACCAGGCTCTGGCTTCACCTCTTCCCATGGACTGGTAGACCGGGCTCCCACCAGCGCAACCTCCTCTTCTGCTATCTTCTCATTCCCTCAGGTCAATCTACCCAGGCTGTCCTCAGCCTGAACTGCCAGCTGCTCCCCCTCTGTCTTTTCAGACATTCCCTGACCTCAGTCTCCTGCTTGGACCTGCTGAGCTTCCGCAGCAATCTCATCCTCACTATCTGAGCTTGAGCTCCCATTGAACAGGCCAGCTGCTCATGTGTTTATGGCCACCTTCGTTCAGTGTGCACACATCACATTCCCAGCACCTGTTGTCTAAAGCAACTGCTGCACTCCGTCTAATGGCAGGGATGGCCTGTGGCTGATTCTGGGATTCTTAGGCATGACTTTTTTTCTCCCTGACATTGAATAATGCTCAGTTAGGAGGCTGTTCTGGCCCAGAGGCTGTACTGGCTTTTGTAGAAGCATACAGGGAGTATCTGCACCAGCAAGATGCAACAACCTTAAGATGCCCAGTTGGAGCAGAGCTGTGAAAAGGGTAAAATGAGCCACCAAAACTGGAAGCCACAAATTGCTGCCATCAGCCACGACTTTGCCAATCCCATTATATAACCTATGTTTGACATTGCATGGACGTACCTTTTTAAGAAATGACACAGAATAATCTGAGTTCAAACTGCAATTAAGTCTCCTTTGAAAGGACATGAATGACTTGGTTGATAAGAATGAACCAACTGAACATCAGAAAGTGTGCATAAGTGGTCTGCCCATTGCACTTTGTATGTCTTAGTGTGCCTCCACTGAATGACCTCTGTTAAATTTAAGGTTACTTGGTAATAGTAAGTTATGTATTAAAAATAACAAATCTTACAAAAGGCTGCCACCAACCTGATCAATAACAAACCAGTTACCTCAGGAGGGGTAACATGGTGCCCACAGGCAACACTGTGGCCCTGGATACCTTTGATGGTGCCTGAATGTGGGTGCCTTCCATTTAGTATTATTTAAAATCAACACACTGTTTGCTTTTACCAGAAGCTACAATTGCTGTGAAACAGGTTTCTGTTGGTGATGGATGTTAAGGGTTCAAGAGCATTCCTTTGTGTAAAGCCCCTCTCTTTACACGAAGCTAGCGCATCTCAAATTTAAAGAGTTCTTGCCAGTCTTCTGGGCAGAATGATGGTCCTTTGCCATGCAGCCCTGGCAGCCATTTTGTGTTGGTGTCCAAGACAGTCCTTAAAGCTGCCAGATGTGCCCACAGTTCAAAAAAGCTGCCTACCTCTGAGCTAGTCTTAGGCTGGCCTTGAGGACTATTTGGAAGTAGATGTTTTGAAAATATGTGCAGTGGAGTCCATTTTGCTTGCACATCTGAGTAATGTCTGAAGCACTGTTGAGCTGAAGTGATCCACATGAGTTCTGGGGAGGCTGAAAATGCCACCCTAAGGCTGGGTTAATTTTGGGTACAGCAAATTCAACTCCTGGCTCGCGGTGATAGTTTTCCTTGTGGTTAGCAGTGGGCAGCCATTCTCCCCAGCTCCCATATAAATGCAAGTGAAAATGATGCTACCTCATTATCCTCTGAAGTTTGGTGCACACCAAACAACAGCACATTAAGCTGGCTTTGGATTAGAGATAGACAGCTTGCCTCACTTGTCTCAGACTGACTCGGAGGTGATGCAAGTCATTTCCACTCCTAGCCCCCAAATCACAAATTACTTGGATTGTTTCCCAAGTCAATCAATGTTCGTGAATCAACTTTCCCACACACCTAGCAGCCTACGGCTTCCCAGCCATCCAGTCCTCTTTGCCCCCTTCTCCTCTGAAAGAACTCACCCATCTGGGGCAGCAGTGGCAGTGCAGTAATGCAGGCATTCTCTCCAGATGTAGTAAGAGAGAATCTGATTTCTCCCCGCCCCCCGCTCTGCTCTCTGGTGTGCTCAGTATGAGTGCCAAGAGGAAAAGCCTCTGGGGCCCTTGGGAAATGCACTCAGAACCACTGGACATTAGCACATGTGGCCTTAGTTTGTGTTTCCATCAGTGACATCATGTCACTTTGCTTCTCACTTTCTCTGGAAGTCAGTGAGCATTTGAAGACACTGTTGCTCATGGTTACAAGTTATAACATTCTGCTGCCGAAAGCTACAAAGGCTGATTTCACTTACGCAGTTTATAAATAAAGAGCCAAATTTGCTAAATAAAGCCAGCTTCCTATCTCCTCATTGTTTAAATAGATTTCACCTTAAAAAACCTGGTAGAACTGACACAAAAAAAGCAAACACGCCCAGATATTTAACATCTGGAACTCTGAGTAACATTTTCCAAGGCTCTTATTCTTTAGGCAGGATTTTGGCATAATGCATGATGATTCACACAGATAGTGACCCCGAGGCTCTTGTGAGATTGTCCTCATTCTGCCAAGACTTTTAAGTGGATATGAAGAAAACTGCTTCATGGAACTGAATTATGTAGTTGTCATTTTTGTAAAGATCCATTAGATCGCCTTCTCGGCTGTTTCCCACATTACTGCGAAAGCATGATTAACGGAGCAAAAACAGTTTCCTGCCCCTTCACTGTATGGATTGTGAGAGAAGGTCTGTCTGAGCCAACACAGTAGGGTTTGTTTTGAGGCAAGCAGGATGCGAAAGCAGAGCCATGCCAGATAAGTTCAAAAGAGAAGGTGGATGTGCTGGAGCTGTAACCATTTCTTCACAGCAAAATCCATTCTCAGATGAGCCGAGGCTATTTATGCAAGGAAACAGATCTTGGACTACAAAGTGCTGGCCTTTCTATCATGACCTCAGGAGATGTTGTTTGACTCCATTAGCCCCAGGCTTATCTGAAGACACTCTTTTCCCCCTGAAGATCTATCAAGGAGGGGAAAGAATGCAACGGAGGGACTGTTGCAAACATCACCAGGGTGATTATCAAATAACCTTGCCAAATACCCTTCCTCAGATCCTTGGAGGTGGCTGTGGAATGTTCATGATGAAGGTGAATCAGCGGAGAGTAAAGTGTTAGGCCTCGGCCTGCATCGATGTGGTTGGGGCCAGTGTTCCTATCTTGCCAGGTTCAGGAGGAGAGGCTGCAGAGCGGCACCCAAGGCCTCATTCCTTCTTGTCGACAATGCAAAGAAGCGTGTGGACACTTCTTTCTTCTCTGCAGGTAATTTTGTACTTTTCACTTCTAGAAGACATTCCACAGGAGCAAAACTTAGATGAAACATTGAAGTTGTGGTGTGCTATGATGAACTAATTGTTTATTATGCTCAGAACTGCTCTTCCTGACTGTCAGTTGCTTTCCAAGCTGTCCGAGAGTGGTAGTTTTCAGTCCTACCACATAGTTTTCAGTCCTTTTTAATTACATTTGAAACTGGCATCTTCTGCATGCAAATAATATGACCCCCAATGAGCTGTTTCTTCCCTTATGGTGGGGTGGGCAGCTTGTGACTCTAGAAGTTGTTGGACTCCAACCCCCATCAGCCTTATCCAGCATAACCAATGGTGAGGGATGCTGGGCACTGCAGTCTAGCAATGTCTGGAGGACCACAAGTATCCCATCCCTCCCTTATGGAAACTACGTATCTGTTGCTCCTTGACAGAATGGACTGTGGGATTTGAACCCATGTATTTATGGGTACATCACACAGACATGACTCGCAACTGTGGAGCCACACTCTCCTGGCATTCATTAATCATGTGAGTGAGGAAGTAAGAAGCAGCTTAGGAACAAATTAGTGTCTCTATCATGCCCACATCATTCAGTAAAATGTCTGTATATTTTCAAAATTAGGGTTTGTTTTTGAAATATCCTCCAGATGGTTCTACTCTACCAGGAAAGTAGTAAAAATAAACTCTGGATATATATTATGCTGTATTTCAGAAAAGGGTATGACTAAGTTCACACACCCAGCAGGGTTTTGACCTTTCCCCCTCCATCCCTCACCTCAGCCACAGTCCACATGTATGGCAAATGGCTTTTGAAAAATCTGTGGCAGGAGGAGGAGGGAAGAAGACGAAGACGCAGCAGCAGCAGAAAAAACTCCAGTATGTGTTGTACTTTGAGCAGGGGACCATGAGTTTTAGAGGTTATTTTAGTAGGTTTCTAAGAATTCATCATAATATGAGCAGGGTTACATTTCTTTTAACAAAATAAAAGTAAAGAAGAAGCTTGAAGTTCTGCTTAGTCCCATGTGCAAGACCTCGGGACTGCAACCATTCTGTTATTTCAAGTTTGCATTATTTGCAACAGGCACTGGAAAACTGCTCATTTATTTACAGCAGCCTATCCACCATGACACCTTGCAGGTATCTGGATAACAACCGGTGAAGCTGATCACTGGTGTGGCTGGTAGGAGTTGCAGTCCAAATGATCCAGAAGGCACCATGTTGGCAGAAGTTGACCTACAGAGGCAACCATTTCACCGCTCCACCAAATTTAACTGCAGATAGATGGACAGAGAGAGATGGAGAGCAGCCAAGCTAAATTTGACTCTTTAAGTGCCCTGTAGCTGCTACAGAAAGAGAAAAGAGTCCCCTTTGTCCTTCTTTGACACTTTTAAAAAATGCAGCTCCCTGTGGAATAGGTGGCTGCATAGAGTACAACTCAAGGGGGTATGAAGTGGCCCCTGGACCCCACATATTACCCCTGAACTAGATGGTGGGACATATAACAGGGCCTTTCCTGGTGATCAAAAATTATTGTACTTCAAAGCAATGTATTAAATGGGTATAACTGTATGAATCAAAGCATGCCCACTGCTGCATGCATTGGAATGCATGTTCCATATTCGTTAAGCAAAGCAAAGCAGGTACAAACCCAAGAAGTAGCTCAGCAGAGGCAAAAGACTTAGCTGGTTGAAGTCAGCCATCGGAGTCTTCTGCAGGTGACCTTTGCTTCCATGTTCCTCCCACCCTCAGTAGGATGCCTGCAATTCTCCAATTGCAATGGATGGCGTGCAGCATCACAAGCATGGTATGTGCCATGCTTTTGTTCTGGATTGAAGCTCTCTTACCATTCCTAGGGCCTCGATCCATTTGTTTTTTATTTATTCATGACATGTGCATCCTTCCTTGTTTCCTGCCATGTCACCAGCAGGGCTTACACAAGCCTCCTCTTTGTGTCCATTTATCCTCACAACAAGCCATTCAGGGAGAGTGGCGTGAGAGTTGGTGACTGGTCCAGGATGATGACTCTGGTGCTTATTCCAAAACACCGCTCGCTCGTTTGGCCCTAAATAGCTGGCTTTGGGGCTGCAGATGGAGGGGTCAGTTAGCAGAAATGGCCTCCCTTCTCATGAATGGAGGATCCACTGAGGACTCAGGCCATGGCCACTGTAAGTATGGCACAAGCATTTAGCAAACAATATTTAAGTATCTGCAGCTGGGGAGACAAAATATTTCTTGCTTCTTTTATTATATGTAGTAAATACTATTACTACTTCTACTTACTACTACTAATAAGCATCACCATGGCCAGTAAATATAGAGAACAGACTGCTTGAAAACAAAACAAAAGGGGGAAAAACCAAATATTAATGTTTGTGGTCTATACCCAACAAATGCCCTCTTCAAAGGGAACCAATTGCATTTTTAACTGAAATATATGACAGATCGCTGGAGCACTAATGTTTTTCACTGTTAATAAGGTCGATATGGAACAGAGCTGCTTTAGAATATATATGGTAAAGTGGAAATGCATGCTTTGATGACTGCTATAAAGCAGGCCAAAGATATGTCATGTCCAATTAATGTCAATAAGGAACATCTGTATTTAGGCACCCAAGTTACTTAATGCAAACATTTCATAATTATATACTATAGCACACATGGAGCATTATGAAATGTGGTGTCCCAGTGTGAAAAATATTCGCATTTTTCAGATCAGTCAGCAGTCTTGGCCTGGCTTTGGCTCAGCTTGCCGTCTCCCCATAAGAGTATTCCTTTATAATATTGAATTAGCTACAATCCACATTTTTTTTCTTATCTGTGAAATCTTGTGGTTGCAGCTTGACTGTTTTCATAAAATGAAAGATCCAAGTGCATAGAAAGTTGGGAAGGTTTTCTACTACCAGCCAGCCCCTTTCTTTTTCGTTGGACACATCTGGTGTTTTCCCCAGGCTCCCCCCCCCCCACCCCTCCACTTCTTTTAGGGTAAGAAGCAAAGGCTGAAGTATGAAGAATAGGCTACGGAAGGTTGTAGACTTGCACGTATATTGAAACACATGATTGTGCATGGAAGAACATCACGGGCTAACCCATTCCTTTTCTGCGCATGCTGTTCTGCAACCTCACACTTTCAAGAAGGCAGCTAGCTGCACAGAGGACACTTCCTGATACCATATAGTCTGAGAGTGAAATTAAGGGCTAGTTCACAGATAAATGGTTGTGCAGATACACATGTAGCAGCAAATAATAAGTTGCACGTGCAATGACGCATTGTTTTTCAATTCATATATTTTACCACTACTAGTAATTAAGTGTATGCAAGCATGTGTGAATCAATCCTCAGTAGGATTCCCTTCCCTTTTCAATATTAATAAACAAAACAGTCTTTGCTCCCAAACATAATACAGAAGGGAAAAGGAATGAGGAGGCAAGAGGGAAGGGACCAAACTCAAGTATGAATTCTTGAAGTTAGAAAATGGCATACATGGTCCTTTTCTGAGTGACCTGCTGGAGTAGATTCTGAGGAGACAGTATGTGAGGACCATTACTGGTGCCTTTGATGCTGGCCCTCAGATCCGTCTCCTCCACCAGTTCTCAGCAGCACATTATGACTGCAGGCAACACACTCCCCTTTCTTGCTCTGCACATGAGCAAGCTTTTCTGTTCACAAGCCAAGGATTTTGATTATTCCTCTGCTAGTTTTATAGAGAATTGACGGTTTATGGGTCCCCCATTCTCAAAATGTACCATCCCTCTCCACCCACCCACCCACCCACCCACACACACACACGCACGCACGCACACCAGGGGCTCCATTTTGGTGATCATTCAGGCTGCATGATAGGAATAGTAGCAAAAATGCTCTCTCTCTTTAGGGTGGCAGCTGACAGAGCCACGGAGCATCTTTAAAGTTGCATCCTCCTGCAGCACTTTTGCTACCAGCTGCTCTGAAGGAGGTTGTCCCAACTGAATGCTCAAGCACAATCCTTCCCCATCTTTTCACAAGCGCTGCACCTGAGGGTGGACTGTTTGCTTTCTCCTTGTGCAAGCTCACCAATACCATGAAAGGTGCTGAATTTGTTTCCCTAGGGGACCCCTGCTCTTTTGAGGGGGACGCACCTTTGTAGCCCTGAAATGCCACTGTTCCCTGGGGGAAACAAACTCACCGGAAATGCAGCATCGGCCCAGTGCAAATGCCTTTGAGCCAAAACAGCCATTAAAAAATGGCAGGATCAGACCCCAAAGATCATGGATTTAACTTAATTACTAACCTCCCTTTTGTCTGGGAATATCACTTGCTAGAGGACTCTGAGCCAGTCAAATATCTAATGAACTCCCCACAGTGCAGGATCACTCTCCATCTCTCTACAGTGGCTGATGCAGTTCTTTGAAGTGCTGTCGAAGAGATCCTGTTAGAATCTGTCTGAGATGGGGAAATGGCTTTTGACACCTGCAAAGGTAATTGCATGCTAGCTTTCATTATCCAAGCACCTGGCCATTGGTGCAGGAAATCATATGGTCTGCGAAATTCAGTGTACCTGTCTCAAGCACGAAAGGCTGCAATGATGGATGGCCAAGAGGAGGTACAAGATGGACGTTCTCATGCTTGTCTGTGGGGCAGCTCTGCAGAAGCAGTGACTTTTGACTTAGATGTATAACTGGGGGATTCACAGGTCACAGCTGAGTTTTAACTTCTCCTGACAGAGGTCGTTTTGATGGTTCTCAAATAAAGATGGATTGATGTGCATTTGTTTAGTTGTTTTCCATGTGAACCATTAATACATATTTGTTTTGTTTGGAATTAAGAATTCTGTCTGAGAACTGCTTGCTTGCATTTTTTCTTTAAGTGTATTTTGGTTTGCCCCGCAGCTCTAAGCTTTCAGATTTTGTTCAGCATACCATCAAGATGAGCCTTTACTTTCACTTTAAATTCTTTCTGGTTAAATTCTTTTGAAATTTAGAGGTTAGATAACCTCTTCTTTCTGGTTTTAGAATTGCCTTTGTAAATCTTTGAAACAAGAAGTGGGGAATGACCTTTGCTAAGATCAGCACCACATCCTACTATTAGCCTGGCCCATTTGCACTCACTGCTAGCAGTTGACCCAGAAATCACATGAAGGGGGTCAGCTGCATGGCTCCTTCCCAAGTAATTTCCCTCCATGCAGAAAAGAGCTTTAGAAGATCTGTGATTTGAAGTGTGGCCTTTCAATCTAGGAAAGCATCTGAAAACCCAGAAGTGAGAGTGAGATAGAAACTACTCATAAAGTGAGGATGTATATTCTTTTCGGCGCCAGGTTAAAGCCTTTTTATTTAAACATCATTTTAAGAATTAGAGTTTTTAGATTTTTAAAGTTAACAGTCACATTTTATTTTAATTATTTTATCTATTTTATTTAGTTATTTTTCTTATGATAGTGATTTATTCTCTCTTGCTTATTATTGGTCTAATTTGATGGTATTCTGTTAGTATTGATTGTATTTATCATAATCTGTTTATTAGTATTTATTGTATTGTGGATTGTATTTCCATTGTTCTGATTTTATATTCTGTAAGCCAGATTGAGACGTTTAGTGAAAGACAGGATAAAAATGTTTTCTTAAATTATTAAATTAAATTAAAATTTGGAGCTTTGAGGTGTTGGGAAGAAAGAAAGAAAGAAAATAGCAGGCAATTTAGCTCTCATGACCCACTTCAATGGGTGGAAACCTCCACCTTTGGAGGCTTATATGCACCCAGTGCATGGGCCAGATAATCTTCACTGTCAGTGCACTTCACATCCTGCATCGCACCTGGATGATCATCATGGTCAGGATGAAAGTCCATAAAGGAGGAGAGAAGAAACTCTTCCTCCCCTTCCCACCTTCCAACACAGCCCTTTTCCCCCACTCCAAGGACAATGTGTGACCCTGGAGGGGTGGCTAGTGGCTTTTTCCCCCACACTAGCTGTGTGGTGGGGCTCATCCTTTGGAGTGCCAGTGCCAGCACCCCTGAGCTGGGACTCTGAATAATTCTATGCCCCCAGCCTTCCAGGTGATGTCAGGAGGAGACAGAACTGTGCCATAATTATATTTATATCCAGGAACAAAGAAGCATGGAGGCAAGATCAGAGAAACTTGAAATAATTGCGTTCCTTTGGTTTTTTCATGAAGGATCTAATTTCAGTAGCTCTTTGACTTCCACTTCATCTCCAAGTAGAGGGCGCATCAGTATGAACAAGTACTTTTTTTATCTGCCACGTTTACCTGTTTGGTGAGTTACACTCTGGAGACAACAACTTGAAACCAGCATAAACAACGTTTTTGTGGCCATTTCATAATGTGGTAGGTAACATGTGGCAAACAGTTGATTAAGTAAGAGAGGCTACAGTCCTATGCACTTGCTTGGAAAAAATTCTCCATGTAATGCAATGGAACTGAATGCATTCTCCATGTAATGCAATGGAACTGAATGCATTCTCCATGTAAGGCAATTATCCTGAATAATTTACATAGCACTGTAAACCCATCAAGCAAATATAGCAAAGTTTAGGAAATGCATGTCATAATTAGTTGTCAGGTCATTTGACTGAAATCTGTAATTCTCCAAAGTGGAAATTACAAAACAGAGAGAGAGAGAGAGATTCTCAAAGAGGCCAAATTAAAATCCAACATTTATTCACCAAAATCAAATTTTTGGGGGGTGTACTATCTTGTATCCCACCTTTCTGCCAAATAGTGATCAATGCAACTAAGCAACAGCTATAACATACAAAGTGAAATACGAAATACAGTCAAAATATCAAAAAGGCAGATTGTAGGTGATAAAAAGTGTAATAAATCCATTACAGTTAAACCAATTGCTGCATCTTTATGAATGACCACAATCTGCTCATGTGTAAGGTCAAAGGCCTGTCTGAACAATTATTTTGCCAGCTGGTAGAAAGTCAACCAACAGTCGTTTGTGCAGCACTTTTAAGCATGCAGGGTCTCAGTCTACATCATTACCATGAGTGGGCAGGAAAGAGTTAAAGCTTCTCCCCCAGATGCTTGTTTTTGGGGGTGGGGGAACAAAGGCCATAATCTGTCTTCTCTCTCTCTCCTTTCCCGCTTGAGGAGGGGAAGGGGAAAATTTGGAAAAGGCAAGGTGTTGCAGAACCTCATCAGCACTGAGAAGGCCCTTTCTTGGGTTCCCATCAAATAAGCTTCGGATGTTGGCAGGACCTCTGGAAGATCTTAACCCCCAGCAGACTTGAATAGAAGCAAACAAGACCTGTAGAGCTTTGTAGTTTATAACCAATGCTATGCAGTGTGCCTGGAAATAGTGTGGTGGTGATAATATTATTTACAAATTTAATAAAGAACTGATCTGGTTTGCCTTCAAAAGTATTTAACACTATTTATCCACAGTTACTGAATAAATCAAATTTCCCCTGCTTCCAGTCATAAAACTATTAAATAATGTCTATCTCAATAGATATTAAACTGTCAGCACAAGCTTTTGTGTGTTTACTCTTAGGTAAGTTCCATTGTATTCAATAGGGCTCAATAATCAAACAATGGAATAGCAGAGTGGGAAGGGGTCAAGAAGGCCATTGGGTCCAACCTCCTGCTTTTGCAGGACACCAATTTGCACCATCCCACTCAGGTGTCTTTTGTTCCTGCTAAGAGTTGATTTCATTTCTCCCATAATCTTTCCTTTTTCCCTTTTTGATTTTATTTTCTTGGACTCCGAAATCACTGCAGATGGTGACTGCAGCCAAGAAATTAAAAGATGCTTGCTCCTTGGGAGGAAAACTATGACAAATCTAGACAGCATACTAAAAAGCAGAGACATCACCCTGCCAACAAAAGTGTGTATAGTCAAGGCTATGGTTTTCCCAGTTGCAATGTATGGCTGTGAAAGCTGGACCATAAGGAAGTCTGAGCGCTGAAGAATTGAGGCCTTTGAATTGTGGTGCTGGTGGATCCCTTGGACTGCAAGGCGATCAAAATGGTCAGTCCTAGAGGAGATCAACCCTGACTGCTCTTTAGAAGGCCAGATACTGAAGATGAAACTCAAATACTTTGGCCACCTAATGAGAAGGAAGGACTCCCTGGAGAAGAGCCTAATGCTGGGAACAATAGAGGGCAAAAGAAAGAGGGGACAGCAGAGAATGAGGTGGCTAGATGGAGTCACTGAAGCAGTCAGTGTGAGCTTAAGTGGACTCCAGGGGATGGTGGAGGACAGCAGAGCCTGGAGGAATTCTGTCCTTGGGATCGTGATGGGTCTGACACAACTTTGCAACTAAGCAAAACAAAATAAGCAATATGCATTGTCTGGTGTTGTGTTAAAGATTTCAACTCCAACCTTTACACCTGTTCAATTATTTCGTAGTTTAGGGTGAAGTAGGGTGGCTGCTTATGTATTCCCAAAGAAGAGGTCATGTGTCACAAAAAAGGAAACCAATATGCATAACATCCAAGGATGCTAATTTATATGGAATGATGCTTATTTAGAAATCACTGTAATTCCTATAGAAATACAGTACAGTGAGAGCCAGTGCGGAATGGTGGTTAGAGTGTTGGGCTGGGGACCCAGGGGACACAGGTTCCAGTCCCACTGGCCCACTCACCTGCTCTCAGCCCAACCTACTCCACAGGGCTGTTGCTGTGGGGGTAAAATGGCCCGATGCAAGCTGCCCTGGGTTCCTCCCAAGAGGAAGAAAGTTGGGATAGGTGGGAATTGCGACGGTGATGATACACTTCCCTGCTCAGTTTGCCATTCAGGGGCTCGCTGTCATTTCAAGGCCCAGCTCCTCCTTCCTGTGGTTTCCTATTCTGCACCAGGCTTGGGCCAGGCACCTTTTGAGCAGGGGATGGTCAGCTGGCAGTCTTTCATCCACAGGAGTGCACAAGGCAACCCGGCCCCAGAGTCTGCAGGTCCATGTGCCTCAGAGGTGGTGGGGTTCATAGCACTGTTGGAAGGGGGCATGAAGACCATCAGGTCCAGCCCCTGCCCTTGCAGGACACATACCGGCACCAGTCTCTTAGAAGACTGTCCAGTTCCTTTGTGAAAGTCTCTAGTGGCCCTCAGGCATTGAGGGATCATTCCAGCACTGCAGTGTGGAGCCTCTTCCGTGCTGTAGAGATCCTAGCTTCTTAACTGCACAAAGCTTCTGCGTGGGCAGAAAAGACTCCCCAGATCCCTGAAAATGTGAGAAGCTGGGAGAAGCCCTGAAATGTTGGAGGCAGGGATCACTGTGTGCTCCCAAAGACCCTTGTACCTGTGGTACACCTTGGCCAAAACATGCCTGAAGCCTGCTTAGGGAATTTGCACTAGCCGGTCCCTTTCCCAACACACATTAAAGGAAGGATATTTTTCTTTTTACAAAATATATTTAAGCTTTTCAAATCTTTCTTTGAATAAAAGAAGTAAAGTTTGCCTGTGAAGTTTCTTTTATCCTCAGCATAAAGTTTCTCATGCGTCTTTTTGAGGGCTTCGGGTTCAGGCAAAAACTAAAGAAGAGATGCGGAGGGGTCAGATTCTTTAATGCTATAATGATACACCAGAATTTAATCTGAATGTGGCTGCTTTTACTGTTTAAACAAGAGGGGATAAACTAGTCAAGATACTAAGTAGAAGTCCTGAACCTTTCCTTTCTGGAAGTCCTGAACCTTTCCGAAACTCCAAAGAAGCAACTCAGTTCGGTTGAGCCAAGAGAAAGATCAAAGCCCTGTGCGGGGCAAATGCTTTGCATGCTCAAGGTCCTATGTTCTGTTTTCAGAAATACAATTTTGTTTTATTCTTACTGTATTTTAAAGAGTCCTTGGGTGTCATGGCTTGGAAAATTAGTACTAGGTTAACTCCCTGGCACCTTCCAGATCCTATTGCAACTCTATCAACCTTTGCCAGCATGGCCAATGGCTAGGGAATATGAGAGTTGGAGTCCAAGAGATCTGGAAGGCAGGAGTTTGGGAAAAGCTAGGCTAACCCAGGAGGCTTCAGATCACATCTACTTTTAATACTGCAGTGGTAAATGTGAAAGGAAAGAATGTCTGTACATTTAGGATATCGGGAAGGAATCAATGCTTATGAATTGCCTAATAAATCTGCTCCCAGGTCTTACCAACAACTAATGGGATTTCTGTCTCCACCACCTCCTCCCCTCATTAAACACTTGGAACATGTAAAAATTACAGAATTTGTTTGATTCCCTCCCACCCACAGACTGTTGCCTCCACCGCTCCAATAAAACTCTGGAAATCAAACAAACTGCAGTGCATGTATAAAATCTAATTATAACATGACAGAAGAACATCATACATTAAGACTGGCTTACCTCCAGGAAAGAGAGTTTTTACACACACACACATCAGATAGTAAAAAGTCCCTTTTTGTTCAGTCATTCCTTTTTTTCTTTTGAGTGCCAACATAATTTTATTTATTTTTGTTAAATGCTTTCACAAGTGGGGGATTTCTAAGAGGAAGTAACTGATAAGTAGATCTGGGTGAATGTCAAGAAGGGTTGTGCAATCAAGCAAGCCATTTAAAAAATACAACACTGCAAATAAAACAATCAACAGCATAATCCTACACAAGCATAGACAAAAGAAAACTCCTACACTTCCCAGCATTCCCTGCTCCTCTTTCAGTGTGCATTGGATTGCTTCCTGAACCTTCCCGCCTATGCTCCCCATCAGAGGTAACGCATTCTTTAGAAAGCAAAGGAGAGGTCCTTAGGGAGTGAAGCAAGAGCACTACACCAAAGCACAGCAAAAGCAGTGGAGGGCCATTTTTACCTCCTCTCTTCTGGCTCCACCATTTCTTTAGACAACTGTTTTTGACCCTCTGTGGACAACATTCAGAGCAGGAGGGAAGGAGGCTGGCTTTGGGATTCCTTCTCTCCTGGCTGCTGCAGCCATCTCCCTGTCCTCTCAATGGTCCCTTTCCCAGTCATACTGAGCAACCAGTTCAGGTTTTTCCATGATGATTGTGAGGGGTGGGAGAGGGGACCAGAGTGCCGACTCTCAGTTCTGAGGTTGGAACACTGTCTCTGACATTAAAGCTGGGAATCCTATATCTGGGGCCAGAGACTCATCGCTTTAAATAACCTTGATACAAGGCTGTAATACACCAAAATGCACTGGAAGCCTTTTTGCTACCAAGCCACATTCAAGATTATGTTGCTGAATATAAAGCCCTAAACTCCTTGGCACCAAGATATCTAGGAGATCACATACAGATCCAAACAACACTTCAGATCATTAGGGGAGATTTCTTGGTCAGTCAGAACAGTGATCAGAACGTCATACCTCAATGTCATACCTCTCAGTAGCAGCACCCAATCTGTGGAATGAACTTCCTCATGCAGTTGCAGGGGTGGGGTGGGGAGGCATTTTTTTGAATGCTTCCTGAAAACACACTTCTTCACCCCACCCTTTCCTTATAGAATTAGCCATGCTGCTCCACTCTGTTGTTGTTATTATGTGCAGTCAGGTAATCTCTGATTTATGGCAACCCTATGAAAGAAGACCCTCCAAAGCATTCTGTCCTGGATAGCACTGCTCAGGCCTTGTATACTTAAGGACAGCCTTCCCCAACCTTGTGCTTTTCAGACACGTTTGGAGTCAATGGCCCTGCTGGATGGAATTCTGGGAGTTGTGGTCCAAGTGCCTCTGAAGGCCACCAGGTTGGGGAAGGCTGGTCAAGCATATGGCTTGCTTTATGGAGCTGATCCATGTCATACTTGTCCTTCCCCTTCTTCTATTGCCTTCAACGTTCCCCAGTATGACTGCCTTTTCCAGTGACTCTTGCCTTCTCTGTTGTATACAACAGCCTCAGTTTTGTCATTTTCACTTCTAGGACAAGCTCTGGCTTGATTTGATCTGGGACACACTTGCTTGCCTTTCTGCCTGTCCAGGATATTTGCAAAGCTCTACTCCAGCGTCATGTTATAAACATATACATTTTCTTCCTGTCAGCTTTCTTCACTGTCCAGCTTTCACATCCATTCATACGGATCAGTAATACGCGTACGAGGGTGCGGATGATCTGGGACTTGGTCTTCAGTGAAACACCCTTACACTTGATTATCTTTTCTAGTTCCTTCATTGCTGCCCTTCCATTCTCCATCTTTGAATTTCTTGGCTGCAGTCTCCATTTGAATGGATGGCTGAGCCAAATTATACAAAATCTTTCACAATCTCGATTTCTTTATTGTTAACAGTGAGTTCCTGTAATTCTTCTGCAGTCATGATTTTTGTTTTCTTCATATTCAGAGCTGCCTCTGCACTCTCTTCCTTCACTTTCATCAAGAGTCATTTCAATTAATTATTGCTTTCTGCAGGTATTATACTATCATCTGCATATCTTAAATTATTCATGTTTCTTTCCTAATTTTCCCTCCTTCCTCTGATCCTCATCCAGCTTTCCTTATGATATGATCTGCATACTAATGGAATATAGGAAGATAAAATATGTACTTGACTGATCCCTTCATCTACAGGAAACCATTCTGTTTCTCCATAGTCTGCTTCACAATAGCTTTATATCCACAATATACGTTACACATCAGTCGAGGCTCTCCCATTTCTGCCAAAACCATCCATAGCCTCTCATGATCCATAAAGTCAAAAGTTTTGCTATAGTTTATAAAGCATAGACTGATCTTCTGAAATCCTTTGGTGTGCTCCAGGAGCCATTGTATAGCTACAATGTGATCTAGAATGCATCTTTCTTTTTAGACCATCTGGAATGGCCTGAACTGCTCTACATTCTTATTACTATATTTGAAATAACTTTTTTACTTTATTTGAATTTTTTATTTTTACTTTATTTTAAATTTGATTTTAATATTAATTGTATATATGATTGTAATACTTATAGGTAACCCCTTTAGGCTTTTTTAATACTTAGTAATGTACAAATATTAGAGATAAATTTTAAAAATCACTGAGATTAATAATACATTGAATAGATGAAACCTGACCTGGTTAAAATATTTTCAGATTAGATTATGCTTGACCATGCCTTATAATAAATATTCAGTTGAAAGGATAATAAATATTTATCTGGAAACAATAAGTGGTCTTTAGAATATGATTCTGAAATGGAGCAAGTAAAAATTATGGGTACGATGGACTCAGGACAGGAGAAATCATGCTCTTATGCAGACGTGGGAGGATTTGTGCACTGATGGACACAATTTTTCTTTGAATATTACTGTCAGGGAAAACTGTTGCAAGGTGATGACAAGATAGCAGCTTATTAATACATAAGATAAATAATGCCCTTTATTCAGCCTGTTGGAACTGTTAGAAGATGTGAACTGATTAATTTCATAGGTGATGAAGAAGCCCATCTGCTAAAATATTTTGTTAGGTAGGATTCTGGGGTACTAACAGATACCAGTGGTGCAAAACAACCAAACAGCATTGGGTTGTCCTGCAGAAGGGAAGAATCTAGACTAGAAATTTTTTAACTGGCATGGCAATGCCTGATTCACTGGCCTGTTACATATTGCCCCCCTCAAACTGAGGTTCTCACACTCTTTCTACCATTATATCGAAGATTTCTTCAGATCAGCTATATCACAACTTTTAAAAAGTACTTTCCGAACCACTTGTTCCGGTGTACGCTAATCTTGTGCTACTGCGCTGTGGGCTGGTGGGCTTCCAGGGAGGGGAGTGGCGCTGCAGGAGGGGATGTCTATGGGCTTCAGCTAAGGAGATAAGACCAACCAGCCCCGCCGCTTCCCCACTGCTCTTCTTCCAACATGGCCCCTCTCTCTTTCTATTCCTACTCGCCAGGTGATCCAGGGAGGACCAGCTGTTCTTAAATCCTGGCACAGGGGCAGCTGCCAGCCACGAACCAGCAAAATTAAGTCTCTTGAGAGGTGGTGGGAGGGACAACGACCCTGGCTTCAAGGATCCAGTGACACCCCCCTCCAAGGGCTCCCTCCATCACACCCATGTATGTGAGAGTGAAGGAGACAACAAAAGACCACAATGGAATGTGCTTTTAAAATATTGGTCACTCTTCATTCAGCTCTGTAGAATTAGTTCTCTTCCCCCAAATGGAAACTAGAGTTCTTTCACTAGATTTTTTCAGTTAAAAAAAATCCTATCATAACAAGGATTTGAAATTTACATTTTATTTTGTCTTACCCATTTGAACCTTTTTTCATAATTACTCTTGGATGTTGGATTTGTTTGCTTAATCTTGATCTGTTTGTGTGCATGTGCACGCATGCATTTTCTCACACACATGCACACACTGTGTGTGTGTGTGTGTAATGGAATAAAAGTAGCATTTTGGGGGAAAGGTTCAATTGCCTTTCCAGATATATTGGATCTCTATGCTTAGGGGGTGGAGTTTTTTTAATGTGGAGGAATAATATAAAATGAAACTCTTCTCAACTTCATACTAAAACAGGGATATTCCAGAAAGACTCTCCAAGATGGTTTGGCTGAATATAGTACGCCTGGTGCAGAAAACACCATCAGCTGAGGTACCATAAGAGATTAGTAGAAGGGGAAGACCTGGAATTCAGTAATGCCAGGCCAAGAAAAGAAAGCATATCCGGGCGGCATAGTTCTTCATTGTCAGAGCATCACCTGAGGGGACAGGAACGAACAGGCCTTCCTGTAGAGTGGGACCTCAGAGATGAAGTTCAGAGCCCCATGACCGAAGGGGTCCCAAAGAACTGCCCAGAAAGGACTAGCTGTTTGGGCTGCAGAAACAGACCGATCAAAGCAACTAGATCGAGATGGCCATGCCACGGCCAAACCAGCCTGCTGCTGGTCACTCCAGCATCTTTTCTTTTTCAATGAAAACCTTACAAATGCATTTAGTCTGGGATAGAATTTTTCTACATGAGGAATTTATTGTGCATTTGTGATTACTCACTCCTGGTGGTTTGCAAATGTGTTAGACAATGTTGTCTTTCAGCAGGGTCTTTTCCCTGCTTTAGAAGCACTTTCATAGTATTTTTCCTTTTGATTGGGGAATGTCTAATATTTGGAGGAACAGGGGAATGAAAGAATTAAAAGCTACTGTAGCTGCATAATTCTGCTACATTGCTGTGCAACCAAGACATTATCAGGCACAACTTACAGAAAAAAAGAGAAACCTCCAAGGCAGGGGAAATGCCAAGAAAAATTTTGTATGGAAGATCTGATCTTAATTTCTCAAAGAATCCAGGAGCAGAAGCCATGGTAAAGTTCTAAATTAAAAGGGTAATTCAGAAAAGCCCATGATGGTACAGGAAGTTTAGAATGCGAAACTACAATAGAAGTTTGTTTGGTTGTTTTCTTTTTAATCAGGGCTGGCAAAACATTTTGTAATTATTTCTTTATTTGCAATTTGCTGTAATGCACTGGGAATGTAGAAGCAGTTAGTGGTATGTTTCACAACTGATGCAACACACATGATTGTGGTAGGAAATAAAACTATCAAGTCCAGGGCCTGACGTTACCTAGCTGCACCGCAGGGACAAAACCTTGCTGGGCTGGTTTTTTGGGCATGGGGCTAGGAAGACCTATGTGGCGGCCTTCCCCACCTTGATGCTCTTGAGAGGTATTGGACAACAGCCCCCATCATCCCGAGTTGGTGTGAGAATTAATGGAGTCTAACATATGTATTAGATTGGGCAGGCTGCACAATGTTGACTCTCCAGTAAGAGACAATTCTCAGCCATCTCAAAATACTTGCTATGCCTTTGTGAGGTTGTCTTAATGATATCATACACACTATCTCCAAAGGGGATGTTGGTAATCATAATTAATTAAAATGTCCTGAGGAGAGTGTTACAACCATAAATGCTGGAAGTGAGAAAATAAAGGGATCTTCCAGATCTGTCAAAGTTTTTCCATCAACATGTGAGCTGTTGACATATTAATTTTCTTCTGTAAGTGCCCGTTTTAAGATTTCTTGCCAGTACTGTTGGGTTGGGGTTTTTTTTTTAATCAAAACACCAGATGCTTTTAAAAGTATCTCTGGAGATCTACCTTCCCATCAGATTCATTCATCAGATTCTACAAAAAGGAGCTAATCATCTTGTTCTCTGTTCCCAAGATGACACTACTTCAAAGGACTCACATATTAAAAAAAATTAATTACAGATGATAGGTTGATTTTAAAAAAGAACTTCTGAATTTTATTAAAGAGAAATTACTACTATATTCCTTTGAATACAGTCTGAGCAATCACTTTAGCCTTGAATATCAAATTATTACTTTTGGCAATTGAGGATAACACTTTTCTCACTTATATAATTATAACGTACATCTTCAAATTACTAGTTTCAAGACCAGTAGCTCCAAAACCACTCTAAAATTATGCCTCATGTCAATAACTTTAGCACCCCCAGCTCTTGCTTTTATTTTTATATACAGTATGTAGTACACTACGTATTTTCAGTGTACAAAAATCTCTCTTGCTGTAAGGATAGCAAACAAGGCACCACTCAACTGGCGCCTTGTGGAAGCAAGAAAGCCATTCTCAAAGGGGGCGGGCAGACAAGGGTTCACTGCTATAGCCACCTATTGGATTCCTCCTGCCCAAGGGTCCCGAAGCTTTTTGGGCTGGTGTGTACATTTGGCATTTTGAGGGGCCGTTGCAACAACCTCGGCAGAATTCACCCATCTCTCATTACTGCTCCTGTCTGTTGTCTGGAGACCACCCTTGTGGAGAAAATCTTCAGGCAATAGCTGGAAGCAGCAGCAGCTCGGGGTCAGAGCCCCAGGGCCACATGTGACCAGCCAGGCAAGACCTTTCCCTCATGGCCAGCCAGGAAATCCCTTCTCCAGTGAAGAAACAGTTGGAGATCAGGGTAGGGATGTGCAGATCCTCAAGACTCAAGTTCACTGAAGTTCTCCTTATTCCATCCTGAAGTTTATTCTGACTTGAGTTTTGTTTTGTTCTTTTGGAGTGAACACCCGTCAGGCTGTGCACATCTCTTAACTGTATGCATTTTCCAAATTAGAGCATATTGGTGCACATTTTTCAGAAGTGCTCATTTGTTCATGCACATGTTTCTAATGTACACACACTATTGAAAGCTTTAGCCTGCACACTGCAGGCTTGGAAATGCAGGGAGTTCAGCCTGGGGTTGTGGTGAAACATCCCAGAGTCCATCCTTCACCAGTTTGTGGACTTCTTCTTGTGCTTAGCCCTGTCTTAGAAAGTGAGCTGATCTGAGTGGAACCCCGTTAAGTCTTGTCACGTCACAGGCAACCCTCTTGCGAGTCATGAGCACCACAAAGGTGGAAAGTTGAGTGTACAGAAGAGGGATGATGCTTCCTCGGTTTTGCCAGGACTCGATTCCTGGCAAGTGCCACATGAAGGCTCAGCCCTGGTGAGGATGACAGATTCCTGGCCACAAGGAAAGGGGCCACAGTTGGAGTAGCTCAGCGCAGGGAATCTGATGAATTCCTACCCCCAGAATGGATTCCTTCAACCATTGATTATGTTTGAGTTCGGGGTTGATTCAAAAGGTAAGAACTGGGAATCCTAATCAAAATGAACTGAAACAATTTTATACATCTCTAATTTCGTGTTGCCATTTATGTATCACCCCAAAGAGAAAGTATCACCCACCAATTTGCAAATGAAGTGCATATGCCATGTTGTGTATAGGAGCAAATCCAGAAGGAAGAACTATTATTTAAACAGAAATACAGGGCATCCTACCCTGTGGGACACGTTTGGCCTGTGTGCCTCCTCGGCCTGCATTCCAGGTGCTCACTGCAGATGGCAAGGGCTTGTCCTAGGGCTCTTTTTCTTGAAACTGGATTGGCCTAGCGAACAATAAGTGGTGTATCAGAATTCAAGTTACACTTGCTTTTACTTTGAATTTCTTCCATTCACAGCCCCAAACATAAATGTGAATTAGGAATTTTCTGGAAAAGCTTGCAAGATCCTTGCACTGGCATTTGAATATCATACTTTTCAAAAATGAGCATTAAAAATGATCAAGCTTCACACTAAGGGAACAGAGTGTATTTTGAGTGTGCCCTTTAAAATAGCACACTGAAACATGCACTTTCTCAGTTCAGATGGAAGGACAGATGGACAGAAGGCTCATGTCTGTGGCTGAGTGTAAGATGAACCAAGCTTAGAGAAACTAGACAATCTCAGACAACTAGTGTGAACCTCACTAATTCTCCCTGCTGTTCTGCCTATTGGGTTTTTTTTTCTTTGATTTAAACCAGACTTGGACCAGATACCCTAACAAATAGAGGATACCTTCAAAGAGTGGACTATCCTATTCCAGCTGTTCAAAATAGAGGACTGACCTCTGTAGAGTAAGATGTCTGGCCACCCTAAATGGCAGGAAAGAAGGTGATGGCCAAAGAGCCACTCAGATGCTGCTCCATTGAGCCAAGAAGAAGGCGGCAGCAAAGAAGATGTGAGCAGAAGTTTAGTCCTGACTCTGTGCTTGCATTTGACCCATGGGTCTCCTCCTGTTGTCCAGTCAGACCACAGACTCTTTGCTCCAGCACCATTAGTCATGGGTTAGTTGTCCTACAGGGTACAGCACTTGCTAAAATGGTCTTAAATATTTGTTTACTTCAGTTAATAAATAATCATGTGCAGCAATTGTGTACAAACTGTTACATGCAAAAAGAAAAGAAGAAGAAAACTTCTTCATACATCCACCCACAAAAGATGCGGTTCCTGTGGCAACTGGGGAGGAGATACATTTTCTCAATGTAGAGCAATTTTAAGGGAGGGGATCAAATAACGCACCTGTAACTGCAGCGACACTTACATATATTTCTAGAAATCCACATATGGCAGGTCAGAGGAGCTGTGAGCTCACCACAGGTGGGCCGTTTCCTCCTTAGTGAATGTATCACAAAACCTCCTCTGTGGGCACGTTCCCACACTCCCAATGAAATGCACAAGACTCTGGGTTGCAAGGGAAAGGCTTAATGATGCAGGGTTTTCAACTGATGAAAAGTTGGTCAGTGAATTGCTTATTGATCTGGCTCAGTTCAACAGCTCAGCTGAACGGTCAAGTTGGGGGTGGTAGTCATAACAGCAGCTCACAAATGATCTTCAAAATGCACTCCATAGCGATGCGCATAGGAAGTTGTCTTATTCTCTGTTGGATTATGTATCCATCTAGGCCAAGACTATCGATTTTGAGGAGCAGTGGCTGTGCAGGCTCTCAGGGGGAGAGCTCTCACTTGGTCAGGGTGTGGGCAGCTCCAGGCTCCCTCTGGTGGTCACTATAGTGATTGGAGGATTGGGCCCAGGCCCTGCTGGAGCTCCCGGCCTCCTGGTGAGTATCAGGAGGCTTGGGGGACTTGTGAGATCGGAGCAAGCTCTTCTCTCCTGCGGTTACCTCAGCAGTGCTTGCTATGGCTCCTGTGTTTTACCAGACCCATGCATGACCTGGTTCCCACTCCACCCCACTGTCTTGTCTCACTCTGCCACACCTTCTGTGTTCCTGCCTGGTGTACCTTGGCTCAGGTATCAGCTCCTTGCCCTGACCCAATCACGGTTGTGCTCCCAGCTCTGTTTGTCTTCCTCGTCCTGGAACGTTGGCTCAGCCACAACCACATCCTCATCTTGCTTTAATGCACACTCCCAGCTCCTGAGTTTGGCTCACTTCTTCACCATGACTCAGCCTCCAACCCAAATAGCCAACTCTGCACCATGTTTGGATTCTGCCTGGGGTCTTGTTGTTCTGGTCTTGGTGCCTCTGCCAAGATTCCTGCCCCCCCCCCCCATGTCCTGGACACTGGCACACATCACCTGATGCCCAATCCTTTTAAGGGGAGACTGCAGAAAATGGACCCAGGGCAAAACTGGTTGCCATTGAGCTATACCCAACTGTTTTATTTGTTTGGTGGATCCAGAGAATAAGAATGGCTTTGCAGGTCAGGGTGGTATTCTTTGTGTCACTTATAGTCAACAACAGAGTCATTATGGTCTTGCACCATTATGATCAAATGAATTGCACTTCTCATTCTGGCTTACTAGCGTGCATACATGAGACTTTCATCATAATAAGTAAAGAAGAAAAAATGGTGTAATACTACTAGTAGTACTAATAATAATAACTGTTAAACAGTCCAAGGTTTGGAAAAATCCACCTAATTTTTCCCATCCCAATTTTGGCTGAAACCATATGCAGAAAAGCTATCCTATGAATGTCAAGATGTTCTTGTGATGTTTCCAGTCATCTGGAACAAGAAATTGTTGATTGTTCCACAACAGAGACTATTTTCAGCATGATAAATGTTGGAGAAAGCATTTTAAATGGAAAAGCTTTTGATGTTGATCCATTACTACCTCGTATCAAATGTTAAAACCATCCTGGAGTTTCACTCTGTTTCCTGAGTCTTCGTCCTGAACTTTTGTGGCAGAAAATAGTCCAGCCAGAAAACAATTACAAAGAATAACTTACTTTGAACTTACCAGTGATGAGGTCTGACTAATTTTAACCACATATGATGGTAATTATTACCTAGAGCATTTAGCACTGATGTCAGGAATTACTGATGTTTATACAAAGTAGACAAGTTCAGAGTACCAATTTGATTTGGAGGTTTAGCATGAAAATGTAATTAGTAGCTGTTCCATACAGGATTTTTGCTGCCTTTCAATATGCAACATTGTGTGGGAGAAGATGGATCAGCAGGGCCCAATCCTCGGAGGCCGCAGCAGGAGCAGGGCTTTGGGCTTGGGCACTCCGCTCTGCTGTACGCAGGATGGCCGCTGGCCCTGCAAGGGATTGGTAACTTCTACATGTTTACTTGCCGGTAAATCCCTGCAATTGAAATAGGACTTATCCCCTGGTATGTGTGCAGAGTGCTAGGGCTTGTTTTTATTCATTTACTATATTTTTAATCCTCCCAGTAGTAAATGATCTCTGGACAGGTTACTAAAGCCAAAGGAATTAAATAAACTACAAATGAGAAGAGTAAAACACCAGGCAATGCAGCTGACTGCACAGGAGTAGTAAACGTGTAAACAGAGATGTGCAGCCCTTGGGAGGAGGGTCCAATGGGGCAACTAGGGCTGGAACTTGGGGGCATAAATGGCCACCTACAGAAAAGCAGGTGACGAGGGCGGCAGCAAACCATCCTGCGTTAGTGTACCCGACTCAGTCTATGCAAGCGGGAGCCCACTGGCGCTCAGGCTGCACAGCTGCTTTGACTGCCTTCTTTAAAAAAAATGTCAGGATGCAGCCAGAAGGTAGGCACGTGGTTAGAGATGCTTGTGTTCTTATTTTTCAAATTCATTTTTTTCAGAAAGAGATTTATGCAACAAATGGAGAAGAGAGCCGTTGTGTACTTCATAAATGAACCTCTGCATATGACCAAGTAAAGTTGGCCGAGGAGACGCGTGGCCGTCATGGCTGGGTTCTGCATGCATAGGATTGTCCTGTCCAAGCACAGCCCTCCCAGACTGATGTTTGATAGACGGAGGACTCTGATCAAGGAGCCCTCCGTGCAGCAGGAGCCAGGCAGGGTGGGAGAAGAAGCAACCACATTTCTGAGAGCCACACAGGCCTCTGAGCTCACTTGGCCAGCCCAGGGCAAGAATGAGACGGAGAGGCTTGTGGATCCTGCTCCTTTCCCTTCCCTGTCCACCATCACTTGCCTTTCCCACCCGTCCTTTCTGTCCCCTACAGCAAGTGCAGTGCTCTCGGAAGAAAAGCCACTGCAAACCTCCACAGCGCTTGGGTGAGGTGGGGGGAATCTGCACTCTCGCCTGAATTCATAGCTCTGTCTACAGCCTAGAGGTGTAGAGGAAATCTACCGTATCCTATGGCCCTTGGCATACCCTCTCAGGGGCCAGAGGACTGCTCTGTTCTGTTGCAATGGCTTTAGAACTACCACTACTGTTACGACAGTGTTATAATCTTTGCTCTGTATGCAAATGCTCACTATGCATTACAGATGCAGTGCAACTGTTTCCTTCTGTCTAGTGACATTTCTAGTGACTCTCCATGCAGCTGAACAGCATCAGCCTGTGGGCAAATACGCACTTGCGCCTGAGATTTTAGGATCTCAGGTGATCTGGCAAGCAAAGACGCTGCTTTAGAGAAATGCCAAGATAAAACATGAGCCTATTCATATTCTGAAATCATTTCCAAGCCATTCTCCAAATTTAGCAGAATGCTTTCCACACGGAAGAATAAAATTAATCATTTTTATTTCATGTTGGGTGCAATCCTATGGACTCAAGATTCTGCCTTGAGGCCATAGGAAAAGCCAGAACTTTGGCTCTGCCTCGAGGAAGTACTCTGGCATACGATGACAGCTTCATCTCAACACTCCTTCCAACAATTGGTCAGCCTACCTCAACCTATATTAGTGATGTGGAGCAGGAACTCTGGAAGGTTGTGTGCATACGTGTGAGCATCTATGTGTACAAATATATCACTAGTAATACTTTCAAGGCCAGTGCAGTGTACCTCTGATCATTACTGAATGGCTACATGGCTACACCGTGTGTGCTTCTGCCCTGGTCTGTTTCCCCTTTTTCTCTGTGCATGCATTTGTGCTTTTACTCTTGCTTGGTATTCTCAGAGGGTTTTTTGTTTTGCTGTTGTTTGGTTTTGTTGAAAGATGGTGAGAATCAAATAAAAAAATTAACTGCAAAATAATAATAGGACGCCAGCTCTGGAGCACCCTGCCTCCACCCATGCCTTGGCAGGGTCCTTTCCACAGTGCAGCTCTGGAGCCAGGCCCGAGGAGTGTTCCAGGGGGTGAGGCGGGGGGAGGAGAGCAGCTCTGCCACCACCCTCCAAAGAATCCAAGCAGTGCTGCAGCCCATCCTCCACTTGAGCAGTGGGGAAACCTTTAAAAAGCTGAAACTCTAAGGGTTTGGCAGGGTAGAAGTGGTGCTGAGGATCATGGGCAATCAAGAGGGATGCTGTCATCATCTGAATGCAGCCAGTCCCAGGCACCCATGCTGCATGGCATTGTCCATGGCATGGGAACTGATGGAAACCTCTTTTAACCGTATGCAACATGGTCAGCTGCAGTGTGGCAGAGAGCAAAGTATTAATCAGCCATGGCCATTCCTGTTTGCACTGAGATGTGATGTGCATTTATTGTATCTTTATACCATCAAGAAGCTCGGAGAGGCATTTGTGGGCTCTGTCTTATTCCCACAAAGAGTCTGAGAGTGTGGCTAGGTTTAGACTATTCCCTGGCCCAAAGTCATCTAATGAGCTTCGTCTCTGAGTAGCAATTTGAACCTGGCCCTCCCTTGTCCTAGTTCAACACTGTAATGACTACACTGCAATGTTTCCCATCATGCCATGGCTTCTATGTTACATTATTTAAAAGTAAGTAATTTCTGCAAAATTGGTAGGATCTGTATGTCTGGCAGGGCAAGCAATATGTTTTCTATTTTTCTATGTTTAAGTGGACTTCATGGAATGCTGAGGGGCTTTGGAATCCAAATAGGCAGAAGAAAGTTCTTCCTGAGTTAAAAGAGAATATATATGGATGACAAGAATCCCCTTTGATGGCTGCAGATGCACTTCCATGGAGAAAAGATGGGGCTAGAGAAGTGTGTGTAAGTGATAACCTGGTTTAGAGGGGTTGCTATTTTAATCCATTAGTGACTTTTTAGTTCAGCTACCAGCTCATTATGTGATTCTGATGGCCACATTTTGATTATGATTAGGAAATCAAATGATAAAATAAATGCTCTGATTAATATCTATGGCTCTAACAATGATTCTCTGGTTATATTCTATGAATGTGTTAGCAAACTAGGTGATATTGCTTATAATTATTTGATCATGGGTGGGAATTTTAATGCAATTTTAGATCTTTTTTTGGATAGAAACATGGCTGCCTGTGAGAGGCAAATGATGGTGAGGTTTATACCTCAGGCAAGCATGGCTGAATTTGGTTTAATTGATGTCTGGAGAATTTCACATCCTGATGCAAAGGACTAAACATGTATTACACCTGATCGTAATTGTATTTGATTGGGATCTTTTTTTGCAAGGGGATGTCTACATCTTGGCTATCAAATTAAAGTCTGTAAGTTTGAAATATTGGTAGTTTCATACCATGCCCTCATCCATTTGAAACTAAAATTTTCAGATTCTCTAAGGCCTCCCCCCAGGCTCTGGAACTTAAATGTTTCTCTTTTTAATAACAAGATTTTTTTAAAAAAGGTTTTGACTGAGCTACATGAGTATTTTAAAATTAATGAGAGTACAGTTGAGTTGTGTGCTGTTGAGTGGGAGGCCAGTAAAGTCTTTATATGGGGCTGAATTATTGCTTATGCTTCCTATAAAAATAATTTTTTTAAATGCAAGAAATATCTCCAAGTTGAAATATCTTATAACTGACTGTGCTATTTCTCCAGCTGCACAATTTTACCAGGAGCTGCAGAATGTTAAACATGAGTTGAATAATATCCTTTCACAGCAGGCAAAATTGGCCTTAACCTGTCTGTGAGAGGCATATTGTGAGCATCCTAGAAAAACTCTGTAACATCATCTTAAACAGTGAACGCATCAAAGTGTTCTTTCAGCTATTAAAGATGAAATAAAGAACACACACATCTCCCAAAGATATTTTGAAAGTTTGTTCTGATTTTATAGTATAGCTGGTGAAGTATCAGAGCAGGATATGGATTTTCCCCCTTAAGGTAATCTTCCATGGGTAGGTACCACACAATGGCAGTTTCTCTTGGCTCCTTTACACACTGAGGAAATTACAAAAGGCTGTATGTGTGTGATCACTGGGGAATCACCGGGTCTGGACAGGTTTCCAGCCTTTTGATCCCAAGCCTTTATTGTCTTTTCAGTTATATTTTTGGATTAGGCTTTCTTTTGTTATTGTTAAATGATGCTTATATCACTCTGATTCTTAAGCCTGGCAAGGATCACACTTATTGTGCTATCAACCAATTTTGCTAATTGAAGCTGACATTAAAATATTAACTGCAGTTTTGGTCAACAGAGTGTAACAAGTAATAAGGACACGAGATCAAGTAGGCTTTATTAGCCAGGGGGCAGATTATCTTAAATTAGTGGTTGATTTGGTGGATGCTGGTTGAACAGACCTAACAACCTCAATTTCTTTGGATGCACCCCTCCAAAAGAAGGCCTCATTAAAAATTCATGGGAAATTTATTTTTGTAATGTGAAAAACTTTGACTTTCCCATCAAATTTTCAAAATGGGTCCAAATTCTATATTCAATCACTAGAGTTAGATTCATGTACAATTGTCTTATTTTCAGATGCATTTTTTTTAAATACTTGGGAGGGTTACCAGACAGGGATGTCCACTTTCTCCATTGATATTTATTTTATATTTGGGACCCCTGGTGTGTGCTCTTAAGAAGAATAATAGCATTCATGAATGTGTGCATGACCATTGAGAATTCAGAATTGCTCTTTAGGCTGATGATCTTTTATTGTTTATTTCAATATGTTAGTCATGTGCTGCAGCTCTGATGCAGGTGATCAATTCTTTTGGTGATTTCCCTGGCAGTTCAAATACAACACCAATTGGAGATATTATATCTCAGATTTAACTGGCAATTTTGATGGTGCCCAGATCTCATTTGGGAATATTATTTCCAGTGACACATTTCAGATGGTCAGACTAAATTTGAGGAAGCTGATTAATGAGACCTCAGTGAAAGGGCATCTCTGCAGTTGGATTTATGGGGTACAGTCAATGCACAAGACCCGTGCCATTCTTAGGATTCCCTTTATTTTACATGAGATTCTTCAATTTATAACTGGCAAACTTTTTCAAAAATGTAAAGCTATCTTCTGTACATTTCCTTAGGTTTCCTCCTAGCCATGAATTGCTTTGAAAATAATGCAACTTCCAGTTAATAAAGGAGAGTTTGGCTTTCCAGTTCTTGCTTATTTTTGACCACTACAAAATTTTGATTGCTCCCACTTAGATTAGATTCCCCGACTTGGTCTGTCCAAATGTGGAATCTTTATATCTGCATTCTCTCTCCAAAGGGATGGCATTGAGTTCTCAGCGTCTTGATAAGAATGCATTTATGTGGTGGACATGATATGAAATTTGGTAAGAAAATATTTGTGTTTATTGGACCAATTAGTGGGTGCTGATGATGAATTATTTTCCTGCCTGGCTTTGCATGCCATATACAATATGCCCGCTATGACTGCATGGCAATACTTCCAACTGAAACACTTTTTTAAGAATCTAAGATAGTCCTGCTGCTTTTACAAATTCAGAGTCCCCTCCATGCTTATTGTGGTTGATTATTTATGTTTATAAATATGTATTACTGATGAATAAATATGATAAACAGGGTCTTAACCAGGAATGGAATAGGAAACTGGACTGACACACACTGCCTATTCAATAGTTCATTGATTTTGTTTCCATGCCAGAAATGTCAATTAATACCAGGTCATGTCTTGCTCAGAAAAATAATTTGCTTTGTCTTTATTGGATGCCACCATGTCTTTTTAATATGGATGTGCCTATGTTGGCTAATTCCAGGAAGAAAAATATTGCTGATGCTTCTCTTGTCCAATTATGTCCAATAGCTGCCTGGTTCTGGAGGAGGTCATACTATGGACAAACTTAGTATTGGAGTGTTCTTTAATATTTACTGATGTACATGTTCTCTTCATCTGTCTACCTGTTGCTTGGAACTTATCGCAAAGTCAAAGTAAACAGGTTGCCTGCACCCTTTTGATAGCTAAAGGATTGTTTTTGCAATACTGGAAAGATAACCTTCCACCACCTATAATGCAACAGACTGAGATGCTCGTGATACTTTTCACATGCAAATGCATGGTATTTGGACATCATTTGTGAATGGAGAAATATATGGATAATTGGTCTGTCTTTCTTGAAAATTATGCATGGAGAAGTAGTTAAGAGGGTGGGACGGAGGCGATCTGGGTTCTAGCCCCTGTGCAGCCATGGAGCCAAGTGGGTGACTTTGGACTAGCGACAGACTCTCAGTCCAGCCTACCTCACAGGGTTGTTGTTCTGGGAATAAGATTGAGAGCAGCAGGAGGAGTTCTCCTCTTCTACTTTGAGTTCTTTAAAAAATGAAGAAAGTGGGATATAAAAATACATAAATAAATAACAACTGTTTTCAAATGATAGCTGCATTTTCATATATATACAAATACTCATAGGATTATATTGTAAGTGACTCATTTCAGTTTATTCAAGAAGTTTTCCCCTTTCCTTTTGTTTTGCTGAAACCCATAATAAAAAAAAATCAATAATTAAAATGTTTCTAATCAGTCTCTTCTAGCATCAGTTCTGGTTTTTACAGTGTGATACTGTGTGTTCCAGATATAGTGTTATGAGAAGGCTATTATAGATAACATCTTTAACATCTCTCCAGTTTCATTCACTTACTGAAATAAATTAGCAGGTTGCATGATTGGAGATGATCTTGGTTTAGTCCTTCAAATATCCTGTGGGTATAATGGTCATTTACATTGAAACATTTCATAAACAAAACATAAAACACTTTCATAGCTTCAGTATAGCCTGAAGTGCCTGATCTACCTAATTTGGAAGTTAAGCAGGGTCAGGCCCAGTAGAAAACTAGATGGATGACTTAATGTTGTCAGCTGCCCAGACAGCTTTGACTTCAGGCAGTATAGAGAAGTATCGAATAATAATAACAATGATGATAATAAACTCAATTGTTTTGAAACTTATAACTTCTATTATACAGTAGTGAAATATTAACTATTGCTGGGAGTATCCCATCAAACTAATATTTGTTTAAAAGGTCAGAAAAATCCATCATACCCTGATGGACACAAGCCAGTTGTTCATATATATTTAATCCAATGGAAATGACAACTTGACATCTGAACATTCTGGTGCAGTGCCATAAAGAACTTTACACAAATAGTATTTGGGCTACTACCCCCAAATGCAAGGGCCAAGTATTTCACAGTAGTAAAATGTCTCCAAACTAATCCAGAGATGTGGCGGCAGGCGAAAGGCACTTAAGTCTGCTTCCCTGGATCCATTATGCTGGCGGAGGGGGGCAGGGGAGGAATGGGGCAAGGCACATACACATCCCAATTAGCTGTGTTGTGGGGCGGGCAGGGAATGGATTTTTTTGTTTACAGGAGGAAAACATATTTACCTACATGGTTTATTACTGCATAGGCAAGAATGCCCTAATTATAGACTCTCTCTTGCATACATTTTACAATGAAAACGGCATCCAAGATAAGTTTTTACCCCAGGGAGTTCATTATCTATTTAATTTTTTTTACTATAGATTTGCCTTTTACATTTTTAGCTATATACAGTTTGTTTGGTTCTCTAAAACAATGATAGATTTCAGCATTTTATTTAATTAATGCTTTACCATGCCTTGCTGATAGCTGCATACTGTGTTTGAAGAGTGCCATTGCCACCTATTTGATTCCCGTTTATTGTTTTCTCTATTGCATATAACATGTAACTGTATTTCAGGGGTCTCAAACTTGCGGCCCACGGGCCAATTGCTGGGACGGACGGGGCACGGGAGAGGGGCCCTGCGGCCTTCAAAGCGCCAGCGGTGCCTGGGCCATCCTCCGGATAAGCGGCCCATCACCACTGCGGAGTGGAATACTTGATGCGTCCCTGCCTCACCCAGACTCTACTTCCAGCGGCCCCCAGGTAAGTTGAGTTTGAGACCCCTGCTGTATTTGAACTGTCTTAAAAGAGAAATCTGAACATATGAATCAGCTTGAACTTTAAAGCCAGCTAGGCTGGTCAGTTTTAACACATTAAAGTCTTTGAGCTACAAAGCCATTTTCCTGCCTGGAAAGAGGGAGAGAAGAATAGCCATGGCACCCTGTTATTTTAACTTTTGAAATCATGGATCATCAGCTGCCTGCATCCATTCTTGGAAAATAATAGCCTGGCTACTCTGATTCCTACACTGGTAACCTCGAGATTGGATTACTAGGGCTAATTCATGCTCCACAGTACACCTGGCATCAATGCTGGTTTGTTTAGTCATTTACTGAAAATGCATCTCATTACTTTGGTTTTCCTCCAACCATAAGCTGTCTGAAATCATTTCTAGCATGCATTTACTTGTTGTAACAGATTAAGTATATTCTTCTGTAAATTGCTCCAGGATTTGTGCAAATTAGAAGACAAACAAAAATAACATCAGCAATAGTGTTTTGGATGTTCAAGGCCATTCAGATAAATGCAGTGTTACTGCTGCATGGACATTTGTGCATTTACAGCAGGATTCAACCAGAGAGAATTAGATGCACTCAAGTCTCATTGAAATTGATAGAATTAAATTGCATACTTTAGTCTCATTGATTCCCATGGAATTTAAGCATGCCTAACACTAGATTGCAGCCATCATCTTTGCCTTGGGAGAATAACTATCTAATTTCCACAAGCAGCACAGTAAATAGAGACATGCCAGTGTGCTGAAAACAGGGAGACTGGCAGGAAGAGCACGATCCTTTCACACATTCCCTGTAAGAAACATGAACTTTTCCTCCTCTGTGTTTTGCAGCTAGCAACACTTGGCTGCCTCGTTCCCACGCAATCCACCTGGCTGTGCTGTTGGCTGGGAAGCATCCACTCACACGCTCCCCGGGCAGACAAGAAAAGGTGACTAATACTTTTGCAGCCTCCAGTGAATTAGTGCAGCCATGACATCCTTACAGTTAATGTGGCATCCCACATCCTGCCCCCAACTTTGACCAGTGCATTAAAAAAATGAGGTTGGAGAACTTCCTTTAGGACTTATAAGTGTCTATGCTGGCAATATGATTAGTCAGAATATATTTTGGTGGTTGCTGCAATACATTCCTTTGGCTAATTAAGTATCCCTAGATGAATTTATTTAATTAAGCAATTATAGAAATTGTCATTCTACCTGTTATTATATTCATTAAAGACAACACCAATAAATGACATGCTTATTTCAGTAAAGTTCCATCAGGAAGTAGCATGCATTTCTTCTTAAATTTTATTTCGAAGATAGAACTATGCATTACATAAATGTGGAGGAAAGGAGGAAATTTGTGGAGGGCACTGAATGGAAGAAGAGAACTCCTCCAGACCATTTCTCTTCCAATGAGGAGGAAGAGAAGGAAGTATTTTTCCATAGTAGCTGGAAATGTCACGACATAGAGTTGTGCCTGCAAGTAGCAATTCCGTTGGTTAGCATTTCAGTGTGAATTTAGGGTGCAGTCTAAATTCCGTATGGCCTCCTAGCATTGTCTTAGGCTACCATAGGAGAGGTTGGAGTCCCAGTTCCATCCTGGAAAAATATTCCAGTGTCAGAGCTGGGACTCCAGTTCACAGCCCCCAGAGCCAGCCTGGTTATTTCCCTGATGGCTGGTCTCCAAAGACTTAAGACCATCTTCAGAACTGGCATGAGGGGCATTGGGAGGTGGGAAGTGGAGGAAGGGGAAGACTTCCTAATGCTGGAAGGGGAAGCCACAGACTTTTGAGGAACACCACTGGCATTCTTATGAGCCTCTCTTTTTTATGAGGAAGGAGGAAGCATTTAGGTGTCCAAAATGAGCCAGTTAAATGCTTTAGAAAGAATCCTAGCCTCTACACTCCTTCCGTCTTCCTTGGATTCCCATGATCCTCTGAGTATGGAGGGTTACAGGAAGCCACATTGGATGGCACCCTTAGTAAATTCACACTTCCTGAACCCAATCCTGAACCAAAACACATTTTGACACTGAAATCAATCCTTTAAAAAAAAAAAAAAAACTTGCAGAGCAGCCAGCAAAATACAACAAAAACAACAAAAATGCACACAAATGTGTACATTTGAAATACTGCATAGTCACTCTATGCACATATTTGGTGAAATACACAAAAAGCAATCCATTCAATGGAATAATTGTCTGTACAAATGTGTACATTTGAATATGGGTGCACAAAAAACTGTGTATTCAAAGAATATTGCCACACTGGGGGAAATGTACACAGGCACCTGATCAGATGGAATATAATCCACAAAAAATTAAGCCAGAATGTATGTGCTAGTTTTTAAGGTACCACAACTAGTTTTTTTGAGTCATCCCTTGAAAAGGTGCATGCAAAAGTACATATATTTTGAAAAAAGGATGCATATAAAATGCCTTCCTTTGAAAAACTGCATAGAAATGTACAAATATTCATGCAGGCTAACAGAAAAGTAAAAACCCAAGAAGGCTGAGTGAACTTAGCCATGGGAAAATGAGAACCTGCTGGATAAATGAGTGTTAGAGAGCTACCATCTCTAGTTGCACATAAGCCTTGAGACCCGAATTTGGTGCCACAATCTTCCAGGTCTCAGTTTGGAATGGTAATCTTTGCAACATGTGCAAGTCCTAGGTCCACTCAGGTACGTACTGCTGCCAATCCCTTTTGGCGTAAGGAAGCGTGCCGTGCTCTCAGGGTGTGGGCTGAATTAGAAAGGGTTTGGAGTGAGGGCATGCTGACCCTCCGGCAGGATTCCTGTGAGATTTGGCTCCTGCCCAGTCCGCTGGACTTACTGGGCTGCCAAGCACCAAGGGAAGGGAGCGGTGGCCAAGGCATGCAAAGCATTTCACAGGAGGAAGTTCGGGCCTGCGCCCCACCCCCCGCACATTTATGGAGAGCAGCAGCAAGTGCAACCTTGTTTTGCACAGACCAGAGGAACATGCCTTGCTTGGAAGCCTTTTTGGCAAGATGCCTCTGTAGGCCCGGTGTCAGGCACGAAGGCCCCATGGGCACGGCACTGCCGGTGCTCTCTCGCCACTGTTGTGCCCCTCTCCGAAGTGTCCGTCCTGCTCCTCCTCAACGCACAGCCAGCGCCTGCCACTCAAGCCAGGTAAAAGCTGGCACAACTGTGCACGTTCCCTGAATATACACATTTTTGCAAGTGATTTTCCTGAAATGCAGTGCAAAGTTACTTCCATGAATATGCACATTTTGGTGTGCATTTGGGATAGAAGAATCCCACTGTGAAATCTGGAGCAGAGCAAGCTCCAGAGAACAAGAGATTTTCAGTTTGCCTGCGTGTTAAAGGTGCAAAATGGGGCAAGGTTGCATCGAAATTCGAACCAAACAAAATTCTCTTCTATCTGTAGAAGGAGAGCAGTTGTGGCAGGCTAGCAGGTACATTCCCTTAAGGAAAGAAGATGTCTGCAGCTCAGGGCAGAGCCCAGAGAAAACTTTTCATCTTGTTGGCTGCAGTGACTACTCCTTTAACAGCAGGAAGACAAGCCTTCCTTGGGGATGGTGGGATGGGGCAGAAACAGAGGAGGTTGGATGGCTGGAGAATGCTGGAAGCTGTAGGACTTCTTTCTGTTTCAATATGCATAGGATTGTGCCCTTAGTTGCTGCTCTTCTTAAACCACTGCAAGGTAGAAGTTCTGGTCTACTGCAGTAGAATCGGTAATCCGCTACAGTCCTCACAGAGCTGTGCCCTTAAATCCAGACCTTCCTTCTGCCCATTCATCCTTTTAGTGCCATATTGTCCACTGAGATGAGTGGAGCTCAGCCAAGCAGAGGTCTTTCGTGCCACTTGTCACCCAACCCAGTTCATGGAAGAGGCCATGGACCCAACTTGGTCTTCTACGCACAGAGCGTCTGTTCCACCTCTGAGCTTTCTGCTGTTGGGATACAGGATGCCATGGTTGCACTGGAGACTGTATTGTAGATCAGGTGTCGCTGATGTGGTGCCCATGGATTCCTCTCTCAGCGCCCACCAGGCTCCTGGCCTCTCATGACTTTTATTTCATCACAGATTAAATTAGGAGATGCTGGAAAGGGAAGTTCTGCCCTCTGGCATCATTTATATCTGGGTCCAAAAGAGCATTTGTTTTTGTTTTAATTTTGGAGTTTGGATACCACCACTGCCTAGTACTTAATTCCTTGAGCAAGTAACTTTTCTTTTAGTCTCACCAGTCTGCCTCATCGGAAATGTAACATAGAAACAGAGCGAGTCAGAAGGGGTCTCCCAGGCCATCCAGTCTGACCTCTGGCTCCAGCCAGCTCTACTCATGAGATGCCTACCATGTGCATGTCTAGCCCATCCCTGAACATCCTCACTGACGGGGCTTCAGCCACCTCCCATGGGAGCCCATTCCACACCCTCAGGGTCCTAACTGTCAGGAAGTGCTTCCTGGCATCCAAATTGAACCTTGGTTCCCTGAGCTTTGCTCCGTTGGAGCACCTCCTGCCTTCCTCTGCAGGGGAGAACAGGTCTCTACCCACCTCCGTGTGACATCCCCTCACATACCTGTATGTCGCCAACAGATCCCCTCTGAGTTTCCTCTTCTCCAGGCTGAAGAGACCCAGTTCCCTCAGTCTCGCCTCATACGGCATCCCCTGCAAACCGGCCACCAACCTTGTGTAAGTCACAGTACACATGGGCAAAGGTGCCTGCGCCATGATGTTGGGATGACTTCCTCTTATATCCATGTCATGGAATATCTTTGCATGTGTGCTGTGGCCTTCAGGACTGCAGAAGCCTTTTGGTCCTTCAGTGGAAGCCATGAGATTCCACTAAGCCTGGATTCTATTCTGGTTTGATTCCATTATGGCTGAGCCACAAACCCCCTACTAATCTCACTTGGGCTAATTCCAGCCCAACTGAAATTAGATGGAATTCTTATTTAGAACTCAGGACAGAATTATATATTATGAGGAAAACATGAGGTTTTCCATCCTGCAGTTTGCCCATTTTGTGGGAAAACCAATAAGTGGGTTATGGGTGCCGAACCTTAACTGTGGATTTTCTCCAGTGAATACCTCCCTCCCTCTGACCATTTTCACTGGAAGCTCGACCAGCCAAGGGGGCAATAGTGTGAGGGAAGAAATCTCTGTTACCTGCAACACCCATTCAGCAGCCAGTTCCTACTTACACAGCCCTCCATGTCAGGTGCAGCAGCATACCAAGCACTGGGAAGAAATATCTTTCCCTTCTCCCTCTCCCTCTCGCCAACACCACCCACCGGGCTCAGAGGATTCTCGGAGGATGGGCGAAGATTTGATGTCTGACTGGCTGGGAGAGAGGCAGGAATGAATTGACTACATCTCTGGTTTGGGTTAAAAGCTAAGCTGGAACAGAATAGGGAGGTCATACTGCTCGCATTATATTTGGGAGCATTAGGAGCCCCCAAGACACGTATTTCCATGTCTTGTCTAAGAAATTTGAGCCTCCACGACATCTGCGGAAGAATAGCTTCAGAAAGAGAAATGGCAAATGAGAAACTGCCACAACAAAAGCCCAGCACTTCAGAAGAGAATAATATGCTTGAAAAAATGTCTTGGCAGCGTTTTTCTTTGCAATATTATGAGGTTCATGGTTAGGAGCAGAAGAGCCCTGCTGGATCAGACGAAAGGTATATCTAGGCCAGCATTCTGCTTCCCACAGCTTATTAGTGTGCCCATGGGAAGCCACCAGAAACCTTTGGGAAGCCCACCAGAAGCAGGATATGGGAGCAAGCACTCCTGCTGTTGTTTCCCAGCAAATATATTCGCTCTGCCTCTGATCCAAGTAGCCTTGTCCTCCAGGAAGTCATCTTTTAAATCGTAAGAACTGTGATGGATCATACCAAAAGCTTACCCGGTCCAGATTCTGTTTCCAAAAATGCCAGCCAGATGCCTGTGGGAAGCCCACAAGCAGAATATGGGGACAAGGGCAGCCTTTAGCTCATGTTCCCCAGCAGCTGCTGTAGCTGGACATGCTTCCTCTAATGCCGGAAGGGGCAGCACAGAGCCATCCTGATCAGTAGCCTCTGATAAACTGCTTTTTGCATTTGTCCCATCCCTTTTAAAATCCTCCCAGGTTGGGGGCCATCACTACAACTTGCAGAATTGTATTCTGTAGTTCCTCTAAGCGCAGTATGTATCTTTTATCTGTCTTGTATCCTGCACCAATCAGGTTCCACTACAGTGGGAGTATTATTAACTTTTGCTAAGCCGTGCATAATTGTATCGAGATCTACCATGTTCCTCATGTTCCTTTCTTTCTGAATTAAAAGCATGAGATACAGCAACTCCGCACTAGAAGAGCTGCCTCCAGGCCCCAGGAACTGTGGTGGACAGCTTTTGCATCCGGTGTAGCCCCACAACAGCACCCTTGAGGGGCAGCAACTATACTGAATATTGCAAGGGAATTGTACACCAAGGATATCTCTAAAGGCATTGTAAGGCTGGCAGCTTCATCTTGTTCCCTTCCAAATCCTGATAGGCGGAGCCCACTCTTTAAAGAGCAGCTGCACACCGAGCTGTCATCTTCATTGAACTATTTTGCAAACCTAAGTTCACTTTCCTGATCAATAACCATCAGCTCAGATCTCATTGCTGCAAGAAGCTGGGCAATTCCAAGTGTTGGAATGGCTACATCCCACCCATGCCATGCCTGAATTTGCCATAACAGTGGGCAAAAAAAAGCACGGTTTTTGCATAGAAGGCAAGGCACATGGGACTGCACACCTGGTTTCCAAGCAGAATCACGTGCATGGGAGTCTTCCTGGAGCACAATTATGCATGCAAAGACGGTTCACACTCTTTGAACACCTTACTGAAGTTTTAGCAAATTTAGCAGTGATTGTAGGAAGCGGTGGGTGTTGGAAAAACGGCCATGGGAGACATGCAGCCCCTGAGCCACATGTTTCCCACCTCTGGTGTAAGGGACATAAAAGCAGCAAAAGGGAAAATGCAGTTGACATGTAAGAGAAGATTTAGGACTAAACAATTATTTAGAAGCATCTGAATAGAAAGGGAGTATCCAGATATAAACGAATTGACAAAATGGGTTTTTTACAGGTCCTTTGGAAGAGGCAAGCAGTGATTTTCTAATACTGTGTATATTATCTATCAGGATGATTGCTTGCCACCCAAAATGATTGCAGCTCCTTGTTTCTTTGGGGCTTGACTCATGTATTCATTTAACTGACAGGATTTGCTACTTCAGGCAGCTGAGGTTTTCTTCGGTGCTTCTGGGTGGTCTTATCCTTCACCTTGTGAAACCTGGTTTTGCTAAGAAAAAAAAAGTCCAGGCAGGCGAAGGAAGCAAGCTAGCAAGCAAGCAAGCAAGCAAGCAAGCAAGCAAGCAAGCAAGCAAGCAAGCTGACTGACTGACTGACTGACTGACTGACTGACTGACTGACTGACTGACTGAAAAGCGGCTGCAATATGCGTGTCTCTTGGTTGCAACTGAAGATCAGGGTTCCAGCTTAGACGCCTGTCTCCTAGCAGGACATTACTAGGCAGGGTGGTGGGAGCCTGGGGTTTCTCACAGGGAGAGCTGGACTCCACTGGAAGGGTTCTGCCAGTGTCACTAGAGAGTCCATACCAGATTTCAACAACAATAAGACAATGGTAGGTTATTCCTAGGACACATACATGCTTTTTAATAATCTACTACTGTATTTTCCAACTTGGTGCCCTACAATGGTTTTCAGACTACACTTCTCAAAATTCCTCACTTGTTCATGGTGGCTGGGACCCGAAGTCTACAGACCCCTGGAGGGCACCAGGTTAGGGAAGGCTGGTCTGCTCATTCAGCGTATCTGCTGACTCCAGCAGTGTAATTTTCAGTGCCATCTGTTTGCACCTGTACTGCTAATTGCTTCATGATCTTTGATAAGGGATTCTCTTACTCTATGTCACAGCCCCTCCAGTCTGTGAAATAGGAGTGTAAACTCCTGCCCTGCCCTCATCTGATCGCTTTGTAAGAGGCTCAGGTTATTAACTGAATTCTTTCAAATGAAAGATGTTGGGCCAGAGCAAGGTATTAATCATTCTAATTAAGTTACACCTTGCATTGCATTATCTTGTATGAACCCGCTAGGGGCCCAACACCACAAGGCATCCATCAGTATTTAATTTGTATAGTTAATTCCCTGTAGTAGAAACCATAGAATTCAACAACCTCTTTCCTGACTGACTAAAGAGAACACAAGCAAGTACATAATTTATCACGTATAGGACGTGTTGATCTTGTGTCTGTGTGTGTGAATAAACACACGCACCTTTCTAGCAATACAAGGAAGCACTTGTGCATGCAAACAGGATTCCTCAAAAAAGGTCAAATACAAACTTTCCCACCATTCTTTTACTCCGGTGTCTTTTTTCCCTTTTGTCCCTTATTAATTTGTGCAGCAGCTAATTATGATCCCTGCCGGCTAAATAACTGTGCAGTTAAAGATATACTAGATGAGTGGGTACAGTATGGCAATAAGAGAGGCTTTTTTCTGTTTGCTTATTACATGTATTGTTTTAGGTAATTAACATCCACTTTGTAGTGGCAACAGAGACGCCTTGCTGTCTGTACAGCTTCTTGGCTCACAGCCTTTAAAATCTTGCTGGTGCACTTCTTGAAAAATCACGTTATATAATTCCCCAGGTTGAAAGCAGCTGTGCCCATCCAGGTTCGGCAGAAGTGTGCGTGCCCGCGTGTGTTCGTGTACACAGTGTCATCATAGGCCCACACAGTTTAAAATAGCTTCAAAGTTTGCACCACCCTCCAAGAGCCCTCTGAGCCCACGTATGATTCAGGCACATTCGCAGCCGCCACGCCTGCCTGCGCGGCAGACGTGGGGAATCCCTGGATGTGCACGGGGGCCAAAGACCACACGGGAAGTGCAAGATCGCTCTGGCACACGAGAATCCCTGCCCCACACTGTAGCAGAAGGACCCCAGTGGATCTTCCAGTGCAGCTCTTACACTGGCAAATAGGACAGCTGGCTATATTTACTATAGCCTAGCACTGTTGCTAAAGTGCAGGATTCCTTGGCTTGCAGTACAAACCTTGGAGATGTGTAATGCCTGGCTGAGCATGAGTCAAGCATTACAGCCCTAAGTTCTCCAGTCTGTATTTTGGACAGGGGGGTAGAACGTCTCCCTTCCAATTCGCCATTTGCCAGGTGCCGTTGTTGTAGTTAATAGTAACTATTAGGAGGGGCAGAAGTCCTTATTTTCTCTCTCTGTCCCTTCCTTGTTTCCTTCTTCCTCCTCCTCCTCTGTCCTCCCAATCCTTGTTAGAATGATAGCTTCCCAGGAGTCTTGGGAAACGTGATGTCCCCATGGCATCTGGCCCAAGTGTTTGGATGTCCCAGGCACCAGGGTGTGGAGGAAGGAGAGAGAGGAGGTGGAGGGAGAGGGAGAGGAATGGTGCCTCCGATGAAGTGGGCACAAGCGATACAGGGAGGAAGGGGGAGAGCGAGCGAGACCTCCCTCTGCCACCAGTGCCCCAGAGCGGCACTGAGCCTCTGGAGTAACTATAGGAGCAGGATCAGTTGCCTGCAGAGGGTTTGAGCTGCAGGCCGCAGGGAGGGCTTTTGGGAGCTCCTGTGCAGGCTGCAGCTTTGAGTGAATTCAGAATTCTTCAGAAAAATCGTCAAAGCATGCCTCACTTTCTTTCCGATCTTGCCAATCCCAGTACAAAGCAAACACCCTTAAGAAAGCCCCTTCCCAATTATTAGTACTGTTTTATTGGACAAGTCATATGTTGATTTTTCATTTTCTACTAAGCATGTATTGGTATTGAACTGCCAACATAGTGATTATTTGTAATGGATTCAGTTGTATTTTTAGAGGTTGGTACATTCATTGTTGTTTGCTAGTTTATAAATTATATTTATTATTGTTCAGTTATCACGCAGTGAGCCGTTTTGGGCACAGTTTTGTGGGAAAGTGGCATAGAAAGAAATAGAGAATGATGAGCTCGAACTGCTGTTTTGTTTCATTTCCTGCTGGATGATGTTGCTTCTCTAAACTAATTCTGCGTCGGTTTCTCTCCCAGGTACAGGACTGAAGCAATCTTGGACATCTTGGAGGATGATTGACACCAAGATGAACACGCACCCATTTTGCTCCCTGTACGATTTAACACCTACATGGCGCTTGTTGGGGCAGGGTAGGCTAATATCCTCCAGCGCTTAGGAGGTGGCTATCGTCAGTGACATGACGATGACATCCTGATGACACATGAGTGTGCTTCTCCTTCCTTGAGGTCTAAGGTGGGGTGGATACAAGCTATCAAGATGCAACTTGGCCAGGTTCGCTTGACTCAGAAGGACTCCTAGAAGTACAAGCTTTATCATTTTAGAGTGCTCTCACCAGGAAGACTTTCACTCATCTTAGCAGTGTGTGTTCTCTTGTGACCGGTTCAGGCTCAGTCCTGATACATCCTATGGGACAAATCCATCTTGAAGGTCAAAAGGCAGGAAGAGGTCAGGAGTTCAGGCAAACAACCTAACACAACCTGAAGCCAAGAAACAGGGTATTGCCAGGAATCCAGGAACCAGCAACACACAAAATCAGTCTGAAGAAAGAAGGCTAGGAAAGCCAGGATGGGTGACACTGGGAGGTGAATAAAGGTATTGCTCCAGCAGCCCTTCCATGCTTAAAACTGGGGCTTAAATGCTGCAGCTTTCAGAGACCCTCTGAGGACTCAGATGCAGTACATCAGAGGCTTCTGGAAGATATTCCAGTGAGAAATCCTGCACTAACCAGGGAACTTCCCCTGCAAATGGGCACTCTCTCTCACAGGAGCTGTTCTTGCCTGCCTCTTGACACGTTGCTACTCTCAAGGGCTACATGATCCTTCAGCCTCTTTCAGAAAGACTTCCCATCCTCCTGTAGGCCACAACCCCCTCCCCTCAAAGCTCAGGTTCCTCTTGGCCCTTTGGCATGGGCTGTTCCTTAGTGTTTTTTGTCCCTGGGAGCTCTAGTTCCTTCTCTGAAAAAGGGTTCCCCCAACAGCAGCATGACATGGTAAGCCACCTGTGCCCTTTTCTGCAAGATGTGGCCCTGGCAATGTTCATGCCTTGGCTACATCTAGATCCAAAACTGCAATACAATTGATATGGCTGCCTTTGTGAGCTCCTAGGACACTTCAGCTGGGACCCAATGGCACTATGAAGGTTTGATCAGTGTCAGGATTTCAGGGAGCTCTTTAATCCATTGTTCTACCAACTACCTGCCCATTTTCAAGCACCATTCAAAGTGGTAGTCATTACCTATACAATCATAAATAGCTTGAGATTCCTGAAGGGCCATTTTCTTCCCTTAAAAATCTACATATCCACTTAGATCAATTGCTAAGGCCCATCTGCAGGTAACTTCAGCAGGGACTGATCCAGTCAGTAAATGTCCACAGAATGACTTTCAAGTTTTATGGAATCTGAGCCATGAAGGAGGGCAGTGATAGGGTTCCCAGATGTTTCTAGTTTTACTTAATCTACCATGGGGGCAAGGAAGACAAGCGGTCCTGGTGGGAAGGAGATGTAACCATTTCCCCCTGCACCGTTTTCCTGATCTAACCTGTGTTCCCCACTAATCCTAGTGCTTGTCCCATTTGGGATAAAACCAAGTGCCTGCACTTTTGATGCTTTGGGGTGGGTTGATACAGATCAACCAAAATGGATTATTTGCTTTCCACAGAATTGTAGGCTTAGAAGGTTTGTTAAACCTCCATGCCTATGCCATACCTTTTGCTCAGGACAATGTCCTCTACTTCCAGTTTAGGAATGTACCTGTAAAGGAAAGCTGTAATTACCTGCATGAACACAGTTCATGCATGCCAGACCAGGGGTGGAGAATCAGAAGTGGGTGGGGGACCAAACTGCCCAGCGTCGGGCACACTCATTCTTGCCTCTCATCCACGCTAGAAATTACCCGGAGCATGGGACTTGGCTGCTGGTGGGATGAGCAGGTATTCTTCCCAGTGTTGGCGGACTCCACCATGCCCATATTCCCAAATGCTCAGTGTTACCTCCAATTATAAATTGGAGATATCATCAAGGTAATTACAAGGTAATTCTCTAGGGACATTCCTCCAGTGCTTGTAGACCAAGCAACACCACCTTCCACTTTTTCTCCAATATAACCTTCTATAGCAAATGAACCCCCATTTTCACAAGGAGGTAATATTTTGGTGAATTAGAAAGGGGATTTTGGTCCTGATCTCCCCTGTCTTTCTCTATCCCATCATCCACAGAATGCTGTAGAACGACAAAGTGCTGAGCTAGCTGAGCAGGATAGCTCAGTAGATCAGGTTGGGCGATATTTGGGCTCTGCATCTGATTACTGTATTTGGAATCAGAAAAGTATTTTCACCCAGGTCAGACTGGTTATGGAGAATGCGCATATTTGGGGGGGGCATGCCCCTGCAACATGTGGTTTGGCTTGATTGCATGACTCAACTCTATGAATCCTATTTGCAATGGAACACACCATTTCTGCTTGTGGAACGTTGGGTTTTGGATGGATTGAATGATCTAAGATGACTAGATATTTAATATGTATTTATTTATTACATTTGTATGCTGCTCTATAGCCTGAAGGCTCTCTTGGCAGCTCTCAATGGAACAATCAGCATAAACCAATAAAATGGATAAATAAAGAATGGAATAAAACTATAAATCCAATGAACAGTGTAAAATCTAATAATATACAAGACAGGAGAACATACAGCACCAAATCATAAAATCAAGGCAACTGCTAAAAACAGGTGTGGAATAAAAATGTTTTTACCTGAAGGTGGAAGTTAAGCAATGAGGGTTCCAAACGCACTTCCTTGGGAAGACAATTAAAAAAATATATATTTATTTATTGTGGTAGACGAATCCACAACCGAGGTGCAATAGCAGAAAAAGCCCTTCTCTGTGCCATCTCACCCCTTTCTTCATTACACAGCGACTCACGGAGAAGGGCCTTCATTGAAGATCTTAGCAGTCTGGTAGGGATATACGGACACAAAATTATGCCTTTCAAAGCTGTGATCCTTCCATTTTGAATTGTAGTACTTCAGTTTGCTTTCTGCCCTGGACACGAATTGGTTTCCTCAACATGTCACTTTGGCCAAATCCTTGCATCACAAATGATTCACCTCTTTCTCATTTTTGTTTGTTTTACAAAAGCAACACTCCGGTAGTTGCACAATGGAGAAGACTTCGTGTGTAAACTGGTAGTAAGGAATACCAGGACTGGCCTACTATGTGACCCAGACCACACCAGGTAGTACATTTTCAGGTACGATTAAAGGGCAGCAAATTGTCGTTCGTTTTATTGTTTCTGATGTGATACCAAGGGAAGCACCAGTTTGCCAGTTTGGATATGCTGGAATGGGCACCAGACTGCCTCTGAATTGGAGAAAAGTCCCTTGCCTTTCAGAAATCCGTCCTGCTTCAGCATAGCATAGCTCAACTGGTGCAGCATCCCTTTCATTCCAGCTTCAGCCCCACCCCTCCCCTCCCTTCCACAGAACTTCACAGAATACAAATATATCTTCATTGTTCCTTGTTACTGGAATGGAATGTTGGCAGCTTTAGTGAAGGCTGAGTAATTTGGCTGGGAGGTTTTTAAAACTGGAAATTAGGCACATCAGACGGTGAGAAGCAGAACAGAAGGGTAACATGGGCATAGAGTTGCTCTGACAAAACCATAGCAAAGTCTTTGTACTCCAGAAAGGGTGTAGTAATTATTTCACAAAACACTGCAGCACTTTCATTACATATTGTCTAGGAACAACACTCACCAAGCTAGGGAGGGCTCCAAGGAAAGCCACAAAATGAGACAGGTTTTTCAGCTTATAAGACCTATTAAAAAGATGAAAGGACTTGACAACTTTATAAAGTAAAAGTTGATTTGGAACACAATCCAATTTCCAAATATAGAATGGTAGCTTCTTGGGCTGCACTGAGCATATCTATGAAGTGGTCCTGAAGGTGTCCATGAAGCAGCTGACCCTTCTGCTCCACAAGAGGCGGGATCTCTATCCCATCCAAGCCAGTTCACTGCCGTCTCCCTCCGCTGATCCCATCAGTGTGGGATCAGTCACACAACCAACACAAACCATGCCATCTGTGCACTAGCCAAAGAAGCATGCCACTGTTTTGCTTTTGAGGTACCTGCTTTGCCTCCCAACACTTCTGATGTGGTGGGAAAAGTGTCCACAGGGAGCAAGAATGTGGATGGACCTTTAGGAATGGTACAGAACACTGAGAAAGGAAAGTGGAACATAGTGGAAAAGAGGGCATTTTGACACAAGAGCTGTACGGTTCGGCCTGAGATCCACCACACCAAGAAGCATCCTGACCCCTAGCTATCCAGTGCAGACTGTGCTCCACTGGGGCCATGATATCTCCTGGCTTTGTGACCTGCTTTGTGGAACTGCAAAGCTCAGATGTCCCTGAGCGTGATTCCAGCCATTTTCTAAATGTTCAGGCAATCAGTTCAGATGCTTGGCAAAAGCATTCTGTCCCTTTCTGGTGGCCTCTGACCAGGAAGAAAGAAAGAGCGAGAGGCTGGCAGGGAGAAGGCAGCAAAAAGAGAAGGGGGGAGTTGAATTGCTTGGAGCCCTTCTGTTTTCATCACTCAGGCTTCCTTGGGGGGCAACTGCCCTCATGGCTAGCAGGGAACCCGAATACCCGGGCCAGAACAGCCCTACTCTTGCTTCCAACGGGGAGTGCTCTGCGAGTGAGTAATACATGGACAGGGATCCTGCATAACTTAAAAGCCTCCAGTGGGGAACAGAACCCGCAGTGCCTCTTGTGCAAGGATGGCCTTCCGAAATCCTTTTCGTTGATTCTCATTTCCCTGCTCTTCTTGAAGAGTGCCTGATGGTTCTCACCTCATCTCCCATCCAGGCATCTTACATGCCTATTCTAGCAAGGGTGGTCTGCTTCACAGAGGGCAGTGCTCTATTTGAAGATAGACTTGAAGAGCCTGTGCCATCCGAACTGTTTCCGAAGTGGGAGCTGGTTGACCATTAACAGTTAAGTGCCTGATCATCCACCCAAGAAGGGGCCAGGTGCTCAGTCTTCTGCACTCTGGGGTTGGGTGTGTGGACTTTGTTAACTCCAATCCACCTGTGATTCATGATTTGTCAGGCAGTTTCCCTCTGTTCTCTGTTCACTGATGTATTTTTCCCAGAATTTCATTCTACTTGCACTCATGTTCACTTGCAGCCATTAGCTAAAGTCGATCAGCACTAGGGTACACTGTGTATTAGCACATCTGCACAAGTATGCACTAGCGCTAATGAGCATGTATATTAATATGCATTAACACTAATGCGAATTGGCACTATTCCTACTTACCTGAGTTTTGGGCACCTAATGAAAACTTCTTCGGTGCAATATTCAGATTGTCTATATTGGTGGCACTGGTTTTCACTGTATTAATCTATGTATTGTACTTTTATCTTGCTTTTTATTATAATATTTAACTGTACTATTTTATTTAATTTTATTTAGTGATACTTTTATTGTAATAGCCACTCAGAGAGCACCATGCTAACAGCCTCTTTTATACAAATCTAATAAAGTAATACATTCAAATAAATTACAATAGTCTCACTGCCAGAAAGGTGAAAAACTAATCTGCATATCCAGGGCCTGGTGGCAGCTTTGCTGTCCCTTTGGTGCTAAGTTGACCCTGCCCTCCATGCTGAGGCATTTGACAGCTCTAAAGGGCCCAGGAAGGGCAAGGGGGTGGCATTGGCTGCTGCCTTTGGCTGGCTGAGCTGTATGAATCTGTCCTGGCTGCTTAGATTCTTAAAATCTGGGTTTTAGAGCTCTAGTGAAAGGTTATGTTTTTCCTGTTATTTATACCTTGTATTGCATTTTATATAACCCACTTTTATCAGTTGTTGTACACTGCCCAGACAGCTCTAAAAAGCATGTATTATAGAATCTTTCATCAGCAGCATCCTGAATGCAGAATCCATGTGACTTTGAAGAAACTTGTCCATTGTGGAATCCACAGGTTGGATTCATAAAAATATAAACCCACTTGAATCAGCTGTGGATTGCTGCCTTCTGTTCCTTGGATTCACCACACAAGGAAAACATGCAGGATATAAATGCAATGTAATAACAATACTCCACATGACAGCAATTATTTCTCAATGTGCATCTATCCATATAAATGAGTTTATGCAAATTTGTGTCTTTTATCCTTCTTTGGGGGTGCTTCATTTCTTCTTTTCTTGGTAGGCATAATTGGCCACCCTAATTCCTGCTTAGCTTCAAGTCCAGCATGGTGGGCCTATGAAGCATTCTCTAGGAATCTAAAAATATACAGTACAACTCCTCACTTACTGTAGCCAATGCTTTTATTATTTCCTCACATTTACAAGCTTTAAATTGATGAACAAATTATAGTAAAAATCATCTTCATCTGTTTCCCTTCTTTTAGGCCAAATTAATAATGCAAAGCATTCAGTAAAATGGAAAAAGAGACTTTCATTTACTTTCACTAGCTTTCAACTTTCAATTTGTTTCATGTGTTTCCATTGCTTTTCTTCTTTTGAATCCTAAAGGGCTGTTTTCCTTGATGAAAATTATTGTAGGGATTTAAAAAAAACCCTTTCATTCCATTTATGAACCTCCAAGAGCACTGAGAAAGTTGCAAGTTGGGATCCCTGCACCAGCTACGAGATAAAGGTGGGCATGATTTGAAACATTTTTCCAGGTAAAAGAAACATTAAAAGAATGAAGCAGCAGTGGGGTGAAAGCATGCAGATCCTTCATAAATACCTGCTCAGTAGTCATCTGTACACCATATTCTCTCACTTGGCCATCTAGTCATCATGGAATCGATCCCTATGTAGAGCTGGATCACTTCTGCCTGCTCCTTCCCACAGCAGCCCCTCCAGTCCCTGAAAATGCTACACAGAGACTGCATTTGCACATCCTAACATCCAGTTGTAGTTTCCTTACTGTGGTGAGCTTGTTGTGTTGTCCAGACCCCAGGCATGATATATCACAACAGCGTGTTTCAGATAGAAAGTAGGATGTTTAGCCTTGTTGTCAGTCTACATCTAGACATGGACACCTGGAATATAACTGGGCTTGATGTTCTGAAATACTCACCACAGGACTTTGGGAGTTAGTTTGTGCAGCAAATTCTTTTCACATTTACTTCCCTGACTGTTCTCATTTGGGGGGGGGGGGGGGTTTTTCATCCAGAGCTTTTCTGCTGGCTGAACAGGGAAGGAGGCCATCTTTATGTATTCCTCCTTCTCCCTGCAGTCTCCTATGTCTTCCAGAATACCTCCCAGATGGGTTGTGGGGGGGTGTTGCCAAAAATGCCAGAGGGGGTGCTGGAGGCTGCAGAAAATCATCTCACTTCCTTTTCACTATGGGGACTGTTCTGAGTGTAGCTATGCTTGGAGATGCTCCTGATGAGAAAATCAAATTTCTAGATCCAGCCCACTGAGAAGAATTAACTCAGCTTTGCAATCACACCCCATCATCAGGACATCAATCCAAATAACCAGTGCTCTTGTCCCTTACTCTGCAGCCTTCTAGGAAGACAGCCAAAGGACTACCAGCCTTTGGGACTCCATTGGCAATTGTTGATGATTTCCCTTAACTGCCTTCAGCTCTACTGAGCATTGGTGGTGGAAAATGTTTTGAATAAATAGGATGAATGCTTTTCAAAAATTTAAAGAACATCTGGACTTGCAGGCCTCCTTATTGTCTGCAGGCCTCCCTGCCAACAATTTCTACTTTGGTATCTGGGGCAAATGCCATGAGGTTATTTGGGTCCAGCTATGGGTTTTCTCTGCCTTCAGTGACCGAAGCATGGGCGCCATAGTGGAAAAGGTCATGTTTTGCAGATTATCACATGTCTTAAGGACGTGAAAGAATCCAGCCAGAATAAAGGATCTGTAACTTCCATTCATTCTCAAGGCCAGCCTGTGTATATGCTTAAGTCTCTCCCACTGAAACAGATGGAATTTTAAGTTTCTTCACTTCTCTTGGATGGTGCTAAATGTTTCTATTTATGTGCTCAGTTTGCGGTTTATACTTTCCTTCATATGAGAACACTGGTGCTGAACTCTGCGCCCCAAATAGGTTAACTGCTGTGGAGCAACATGGATAGTTCCTAGAGAGCTCAGAGTAAAAGCAGAAGGATCCCACTGGCATAGCCATCACCAGCCTCACTTGGCAATTTAGCATCCCAGGGTTTCCTTGTCCTGCCCTCTTTCCCCCCCAGCCACCAATAATTTGGTGGTTTCTCAGCATATATTCTGAGCAGTTTCCCCCTTGCTGTCATCATGTTGACATGCCCATCCTAATTACTGGCAGCAAGATCTTCTAGTTAAAATAGGTTGGTATTGTTGATATTTCTGGTGTTCGGGGCCCTGCTCGCATTTGCCCTTGCCTGTGCTTACTGCTGGAATGTGGCCCCTGGAAGCTTCCCTAAAACTGAATCCAGCCTTGGGGTTGAAATATTTAATATTCCTGCTGCACACACTTACCTGGGATTCAGTCCCAGTGGATTCCGTGGGACTTGTTGCTGAGTGGGCATGCATGAGGTTGTACACTGTAAGCATAACTTTAATTAACATGCCTCTGCATAATCATTAACACTTCTGTCAAATATGTTTTCCTTCCTGTGAAGGTAGAACAGCTAAAGATTAGAGTGCTCTCTTTATGCTTGCCATTGATTTCATTTGAAGACAAGCAGTTCCTTGATCTCACACAAACATATCTCTATCTCTATCTCTATCTCTATCTCTATATTTGCATAATTAATGCTGGGAATCATTTCAGGGTTTGTTCCCAAAAATGGATGCAAACCTGCTTTCAAAAACAAACACAAGGGGGCTGAACTATCTCGAGATGGTTTGTAGGCGGTCCCGAGACATTTGTAGGGGACGGGATAGAAAAGCTTTTAATGAATGAATGAATGAATGAATGAATGAATTAAACCAGTTGTCTGGATTGAGGAGGGTGGGAAATCCTTAACATATTGTCAGAAGCAGTGTTGGTGTCTCTGCAATGGCTCCTTTTTTCTCTCTGCTCATCAATTCCACTGTCTCATAACAACATCTACTTCTTCTCCTGGATCTCCCACCCTTAACCGCCTGGTTTCCTCCATAATTTAAAATTAAAAGAAGAAATTGCCAGAAAACCATTGCATTTAACAGTTTCTGACACAGAAGAGCTAGGGAACAATGGCCAAAGAGCTGTACAAGTGGGAACCATAAGTAAGGGTGAGTCAGAACAGGGAGCACTTTTCTTGAACATTTTCCTCCAGAAAAGCATCTCATCTTTGGACAATTGTTTGTTTTGTAATTGGTAATGCTCAAAAGCTTATTCAAAATGAAAACACTGAAATTAAAGAATCATTCCCCATTACTGTGAATTGTCTTTGTTTTCCTACATGGCTAGGGAAAACAAAGACTCTAGGCCTTCTAGTTGTGGCGGTGGGCACCATTTTAAATGCTTGAACACACTGTGGCTTGTTAGATCCAAATAAGGTAAGAGTAGCTTGTTGGGGTGGTTAGCAAGCCAACCAGACCCCATGGGCTGTTTTAGGGTTGTAGTGCAACCCACCCAAAGGCGAAAACAAGCCACTGTGCCCCCTCAGTGTGGCTTGAATATTCACAATGGCAGCTGATGCTGCAATGAGAACTCTGTATGTGACCCATGACTGGCTCTGAGTGATTGCCGTGAATGGGCTTCTTGCCCCACACCCCAAACTGTATAATCATGTAGGCAATCTGCTTGTTTACATAAGGAAGAAGACTGGATTAAAAGTGGGGGCATGGCAGCAAAGCTACTGCGGAAGCAACATGCAGGCTGAGCCTCACCCTTCAATAGGTCCTCAGCACTGTGCCACCAATTTTTATGTACTGATTTGTTTACTAATTTAATGTATATCTCATAGGTCCTCCAAGGCAGCAAGCATGGTTTTCCATTCTGTTTTTTAATCACACTAAACCTGTAGAATTGGTTAGGCAGAGAGAATATGATTGTTTAAGGTCACCAAGCAGGCTTCCTCTCTAGCGAACAGCGGGACTCCTCACTAAACCCTCGCCATCCTTTACCCGAGGAAAATCCTGCGGACGCCCAGCACAACTCAGCCACCAAGTCTTCCCTCCTCTAGCTGGGGGCAGCCACTTTTGAGCTGGGGTCTGATTGATGTCATCCAGACCAGCAGGCTGGATGACATCAAGGGCCAGGCCTCAGCCCTAGCCCATCCCTTCCCATTACATCGTCTACCTCACTTAGAGAGAGAGAGAAAGTGGGAGGGAGCTCCATTCAGAAAAGAGATATTTCCCTTCTCTGCATGGAGAAAGGGACTTAGCTGGGGTGTGCAAATGCTGAGCCCTGCAAGATCCAGCTGTGTGAAGCTGCTCCTTCCTGTGCTGCCAACAACCCTGCACTTGCTGCAGGGAAATCACCAGTGCATCTCCAGTCATTAAGGAGGGAGAGCCGACATTCATGTTGGCTTCTGAAGTCTTTTAGTAACAAAACGGCAGGCTTGCTTAGGAGTTCATACAAAGTGGGATTCCAGGGAACAGGATGCTGAACACACAAGGAGGGGCTGAAAAGTTGTCTGCCTGACCAAGAAAAACAAAAAGTACAAAACAGAATCAAAACAAACAAACAAACACATACAAGACAAACAACACAAAAACAAAACAAAAAAGCAAAAGATACAAAACCAAAACCCAAAAGTGGGTCTGGCAGAGAATTTTTCAGCCCTGCTTTGTAGATACACATATAGGTCTGACCAAAGCTCACTTAAACGTTTCCATGAGTAAGCTTCTCCACAGAGATAATTTAATGAACACTCCCACAGAAGCAAATATGACATCTGAGAAGGGCCTGCATCTTTTATCATACTGCTTTTGGCTTGTAACAATCTGATTACAGGAAAAATATTCCCCCAATTTAAGTTTTATCTTTGGCAGAACCTTATTTTAGATAAGGGGGGGTGAATCTGATAAAATACTGTGTGGATGGCAACTGTTCAACACTCTTCAGAAAGCATCTCACAACACAGTCTTTTAAGAACAGAAAGACTGCTGAACAAAAATACCTTTTATCTCCACTTTGTGGGCCAAAGACAGCTGCCAAACACAAATTAATGTGTAATTATTTTTCTTCCCTGAATCATTTTCTTTCATGTGTCATAACATGCAGGCTAAATAGCACCACACCTTTGACTTTAATTGTGGTAATCTGATCTGTCAACCACAAGAAAGCATTTTCTAATGCTTCTTTAAAATGGACTTTCAAGTCAAAGCAGCAACAGGGGCTATGATTGTTCCCTCCTTTTCTCTTTTGCCTGGGTAGGAAAGGGAATGTTGAAAACACAAGCAGCTCTTGGCCCATGCAGCAAATAGGCAATGCCTTAAAAGATACAAATGGCTCTGTGTTTGACAGGTGACTTAAGGCGATGATGGGATTCCTTTTTTCCTATGTTTGGTGACTAATTATTTGTCTGGTAAATGTAAGGCTACCTGGCTTTGCGTTAATACTATAATGGGAAATAGACTGTATCAATCTACTCCCAATGTTTGAACATTTAGAGGAAAGTACATGGAGAGAAGCAGGTGGCTGATCACTCGGGATCTTTTGTGTAAGAGCAATTGTAAAAACAAATAGGATTGCTCTTGAAGGGGCTTTGCTTGTGATTAACTGGGAGACCTGGCACTTTTTTTACTGAGGCAGATGTTGATCAAAATGGCCACATTCAAGATACATGTAATAAAAGATTAAAATTGCCCTTCTATCAGTAATGGAAATTAATTCTACAGACTAATTAGTGTCATGGGAAAAAGTCATGTAAATGCTTCTGTTTCTATGTATGTGTGCGCGCACACACACTGCAAAAAACCCTTTCAAATGAATGAAAGTGGGGCATGAATACTTGCCCAGCTCTCACTTCACCAGGCAGAACTAAAAACTGCCTCTTTCTCTGGATGTGCTAGAATATAGCTGCCATAGCTCCAGCCAGCGCAGCCAGTGAACCTGGATTCTGGGAGTTTTAGTCTAGTTCGGGGAAGGCTGACACAGAAAAAAATGTCAGTGGAGGTTCTGTATCTCTTATGTTCTCTAATATGTGGTCTGCTTAAAAGTGTCCTTGAAGATCAATAAGACATGTTTAATTTCTCTGTGTTTGGCACTGGTGCCTCAACCACATATTAAACTAAATCCAGTTCTAAACTAAACTAATTCTATATTTTACTGCTCTATACTCTATATTGACAAAGACCACTTTGCAGAAAAATCGGCTTATAAGCAAAAGGTGTAGTCTCAGTTTAGACTCAGCTTATAGCTCTTATAGAGCAGCTCATAAATTAAAATTTGAACATAGACTCATCCTAATTTTGAAAGATAATATGTTCATCTCATTTTAAAAACAAAACTGTACACACTTGAATACACACTCAGAATGCTCAGCTGCTCAGTCTCTGGCATTCCCAGGGGAACTCAAACCATACTTATTAAACATTTACCCTATTAAACACTTGTTCCCTGCAACAACCCATTGACTATTGTCCACCACCCTGAATCTTTATTTCCAGGTGCTTAACTAAGGCAGATTTTCATTCCTTGGAAAGTAGTGCAGACTAGTAGTTGAGTGTCAGCCTACCTTTCTTTTTTAAATGAGGCCCTCTAATTGGATTAGAGGTAGAAACAGCTGGGGGTAATTCAGCTCTCCAATTGCAAAGAGCCAAAAGTTAAAAGAGCCAGTGACAAAGTGTCAACTCATGAGCAAACTAAGCACTCATGCGAGTTTAGCAACAGACTGAACAGTGCAAAGAAATAGAAGAAAACAATAGAATAGGGAGGACCAGAGATCTCTTCAAGAAAATTGGAGATACCATGGGAACGTTTCGTGCAAAGATGGGCATGATAAAGGACCAAAATGGCAGGGACCTAAGAGAGGCAGAAGAGATTAAGAAGAGGTGGTAAGATTACACAGAAGAACTACACAAGAAAAAGCTTAATGTCCCTGATAACCACGATGGGGTGGTCACTGACCTTGAGCCAGACATCCTGGAATGTGAAGTCAAATGGGTCTTAGGAAGTCTGAGCAACAACAAAGCTAGTGGAGGTGACAGTATTCCAGCTGAGCTATTCAGAATCTTAAAAGACGATGCAGTAAAAGTGCTACACTCAATATGCCAGCAAATTTGGAAAACTCAACAGTGGCCACAGAATTGGAAAAGGCCAGTTTACATTCCAATCCCAAAGAAGGGCAATGCCAAAGAATGTTCAAACTACCGCACCATTGCACTCATTTCACATGCTAGCAAAGTTATGCTCAAAATCCTACAAGCCAGGCTCCAGCAGTATGTGGACTGAGAACTACCAGAAGTACAGGCAGGATTTCGAAGAGGGAGAGGAACTACAGATCAAATTTCCAACATACGCTGGATCATGGAGAAAGCTAGGGAGTTCCAGAAAAACATCTACTTCTGCTTCATTGACTATGCTAAAGCCTTTGATTGTGTGGATCACAACAAATTGTGGCAAGTTCTTAAAGAGATGGGAGTACCTGACCATCCTATTTGTCTCTTGAGAAACATATATGAGGGTCAAGAAGCAACAGTGAGAACTGGACATGGAACCTCTGATTGGTTCAAAATTGAGAAAGGAGTTCGGCAAGGCTGTATACTGTCGCCATGCCTATTTAACTTATATGCAGAGCACATCATGAGAAAGGCAGAGCTAGATGAATCACCAGTTGGAATTAAGATTGCCGGGAGAAATATCAACAGCCTCAGAGATGCAGATGATACCACTCTCATGGCAGAAAGTGAAGAGGAACAAAAGAGCCTCTTGATGCGGGTGAAGGAGGAGAGTGCAAAAGCTGGCTTGAAACTCAGCATTAAGAAAACGAAGATCATGTTCGGTCCTCTCACTTCCTGGCAAAAAGATGGGGAAGAAATGGAGGTAGTGACAGATTTTATTTTCCTGGGCTCCAAGATCACCGCAGACGGGGACTGCAGCCAAGAAGTTAAAAGACGCTTGCTCCTGGGGAGGAAAGCTATGGCAAATCTAGACAGCATACTAAAAAGCAGAGACATCATCCTGCCAACAAAAGTGTGTATAGTCAGGGCTATGGTTTTCCCAGTTGCAATGTATGGCTGTGAAAGCTGGACCATAGGGAAGGCTGAGTGCCAAAGGATCGAGGCCCTTGAATTGTGGTGCTGGAGGAGACTCCTGCGAGTCCCTTGGACCGCAAGGCGATCAAACCGGTCAGTCCTAGAGGAGATCAACCCTGACTGCTCTTTACAAGGCCAGATCCTGAAGATGAAGCTCAAATACTTTGGCCACCTAATGAGAAGGAAGGACTCCCTGGAGAAGAGCCTAATGCTGGGAACAATAGAGGGCAAAAGAAGAAGGGGACGGCAGAGGCTGAGGTGGCTGGATGGAGTCACTGAAGCAGTTGATGTGAGCTTGGGTGGACTCCGGGGGATGGTGGACAGGAAGGCCTGAAGGAATGTTGTCCATGGGGTCGCGATGGGTCGGACACGACTTCGCAACTAACAACAACAAGCACCCTCCATCCCTGACATCTTGCTGTGTTTGGGGTACCAGATGAAAGCTTTAAAAATGCTTCTGGGCATTTCTAATATCAGTCGAACGTCATTTTATTCTCCTCCCACTTGAATGTTGTTATGTCCCATGTTTTAATTATGTCATTGTTTTAGGATACTGCTATCTTATTATCCGTTGCCTTTCATCCTGAGATCATTTTGCTGAAGAATAGATGATGCTACTACTATTACTATTACTAGCAATAACAAGCAGCATAATTTCACTGTGGACTATGAAATCCATCTTGAGGGTATTAAGAATGTTAGTGTGCATGAGCTTCTGTGCTGAATAAGTGTGCCTCTAAACCGACTTGAATTGAAATGTGATTATTATTACTATTCTGTATAATAAAGGGATCTTTCTCTCTCTTTTAGACATCACTCTAGAGACTAGTCTGGATTAGATTTCTCGTGTTTAAGATTTCCTTTAAAGTCTTGTTTTTTAGTTTGGGCTTTAGGCCTGGGAGGTCCACTATTCAAATCTCAGCTTGCTCATAGCTCCTGTTTTTAATTATAAACTGATACAGACTTTATTACCCCAGGAATCACTCCTGCACATCAGATCCTGAGCACACACTTTGCTAAGAGTTAAAGAATGTCAATCCGACAGGGGTCCTGTTCAAAGGGAGAAGAGGCTGTGCTGCTTCTGACAACAGCAGTGTTCAAGTTGTCATCATCTATTAGCCTGACAAAGCAAGTGGCCTACAGGCACTGTATAATTTTAATTTGGTGGATGTGGACTGCAGTTGTACTGGATCCAAATCACCTAGTTGACTGTTTAAGAGGTTCCTCTACATATGCTATGTGCATTGGCATCTTGCTTTGCCACTTAGCAGAACTCTTCTCAAAAACATTTCTGAAGAGTAAGGAATGGAAGTCATTCTTACAAAGAATTAAGTATTATTCTGTTGGATGGTCATACCATAGCTCACTCAGACATTATCATTGTCTCTGAAAGGTCAAGATAAGCATGATTCACTGTTGTTCGTCTCACCAGCGTCTCAGAAGTATGCTGATTCTGAACTGGGAGGGCCCATTTAGCATGGCTAATCCCCAGTGATGGACATATTCTAAACCAGGGCGGGGCAGCCTTCGGCCCTCCAGATGTTTTGGCCTTCTACACTAAAGAGCCCATTGGCAAGGCTGACTAGGGCTCATGGGAACTGTAGGCCAAAACATAGGGAGGCTCCCAAGAGGTCGACCTCTGCTCCAAGAATGTATATCATCATATTTGGAAGCCTCTTACACATAGCTAAAAAAAGAGGAAACACATCTCCAAAATGAGAGCAAAGACAAAACTGCATATGCGCGCACAGACACACAGGCATAAATTGGTAAGTAACAGCTATTATTTATATAGAAATGCAAGGCACCTTAACATAGTGGGGAAGACTGACCAGCTGACCTGTGTGTCTTCTTCACTTCGCTGTCCAGGTGCTGCCTGTGCCTGGGCAACCTCCAAGGCCCCTGCTTGCTCTTCCTCCGGATCACTCTTTGACCTTAAACCAGTCTTGGCCAAGAAACCCATCAAGCAAAGGACATCTCATAGAAGACTCTCCTCCGTCAGGTCTCCAGACAGAGGGCTGTCCTTCGTAAAGTGGGAAACCTAGCCATCCTTTTTGGCCCTGAGGACAGCAGGTATAGCCTGGCGATCGGTTTGAGGTTATACTTGGGCACAGCAGGTGATAGGATCTCCAGGGGCAGGGGAGGCCAAAGATGCTCACCCATGACCCCAGCTGACTCAGGGCTGCTGGGGGAGAGGAAGAAGTCTTCTCTCACCTTTAGTAAGCCTCATCAAGACTGTAATTTCTATTGACCAGAAAATATTGTGGCAATTAGGATCCCTAAAGTTTATGGGATCATTGAGTGAAACATCTAGATTTCTGGAGGCAATAAATGTGTGTGCCTGTCCCCATCTGAAGATCGAAAAGAATAAATACTTTATTACTGATCTGCAATCTCCACTATCTGGGACGTGTTAAGGTATAATCAATAAAAGCAGCCTGGATATTTTAATAATATTTATACTTAAGGCAGATCATTTTTCTAAATGTGTTGCAGGTTAAGATATTACATCAACTTTATATTGCCACTTTTTAAGTCAAACAAAGAAAGGACCCAATTCTAACCTAACTTCTATCTAAATTATTTGAGGGTCAGTGCATATGAAACTGCTGCCCCACAGTGGCAAGCAATTCATTTTGCTACAGAAACTTGGCAATTTTTCCCCATACCATCAAAATCTCTTTCTGGATGGGGCAGAGGTTTGCACTAACATGAAGATGATTGCCTGATAGCCCCTGGCTTTTTAAAAAATAGACTTTTAAATTGTCAGCAGGATATTACAACATAATCTCAATAAATACATGAAGGAAAATCAATGCACTGATGAGATTATGTTCAAATGTTCTTACACTGTTCACGTCATCGTTTGAGAAAGGGCACTTTATGCAAACTTCTCTTAAGGGCACAATTCTATGGAGAGTCTGTAAACCTCTGAGTTTTGCCTCCTTACCTCTCCCACCCAGCAAGACACCTAGAAAGTGTATTGCTTTGCTTCTGCACTCTCTGTGAGGCAAAGGGGAGCACTCTGAGTTTGGAGTCTCAGCTCCATCACTGGGCTGTTCTTTGACATCAGAACTGGGACTATGGACACTCAGTATCATACAATCCCGGTTCATCCAAGTACTGCAGCCCATCATGGCTCATTTAAGCCACAGTGAGTTGTGGTAACTTTTGAATCTTCAAGCCATGAACATGGTTTGTAGTGATATCTGAACCCAGCATGTGTAGATTGTTAGTGGGATTAACAAACCACTCACAAACAGCCCATGGATTCTGAATGGTTTGTTAACCATGCCAATAACTTACCCTCACTGGGTAGTTACAATATGTGGTCATCGCTCAAATATTCAAAATGACTGCCTGTATATCCTGCAGCCTCAGTCATGTGAAAGATGTAGTCTACTTGAGTATTAATTTCTACAGTCATTTATTTATTTGAAGTAATATTTGTATACCTCTTAATATAATAAAATCTCAGTACTGTTTTCATAGAAAACTATTACAAATCCCAATTATATATGTGTGCAGAAAACAGTATAACATGAAAAAAATCTTCTGAGATGATAAAAAGGAATGAGAAAAAGAGAAAGCAAAATGAGAAATGAGTCCTAACTTTGCTATATGTCAGGCTTTCCTGCCAGTTCCTGATAGTATTGATAGTAACAGTCATGGTGTTACTTATACATACTTAAACATTCAAGTTCATCTTCCTTGCAAACACAATTGCCTCTCTCATCCTACTACCTGTACTAAAATGCATGTGTACTGTTTATGGAAGAAACAATACTGAGCTGATGTGAATTGCTAAAATAATGTATATGAAGCACTTGTGAATGCCTGAAATGCTCCCTGGACAAAAGGGCAACGATTCCATATGGTACACTGGGTGAATGTTTGTGCATTGGACTCTCCCAGTATTTGAGAGCTGGGTGTACATTCGCACTCAGACAGGAAACTCACTGGATGAGTTTAGGACTGTCATTATCTCTTACTTGTTGCAGGAAGTCTGTTGTGCTGAACTATTTGGAAGATGGCCATGTGTAAAAACTCTTGCTTCATATAATGATCTGCATGAGAGGATATATTTATGATCCCAGTGTCATTATGTATGAGATAGGTTAGAGCAATATATTTTCAGATAGATATTAAACCCTGACAAATGTGTATTATGTGTAGATTAACTGCAGGGAATCAGTGATGCTCAGCAGATGCAGCAGTTAGTCCTGTACTCCACCCATTTTGCACTGTTCCAGGAAAAGTGACCCCGTAGAAATCCAGGAATGCAGGTTAACAGGAACTCTGTGGTCCCTGAGCTAACCACACACATGCACACAATAACAACAACACAGAACATGCTGGCGGTGTGGTAAGAGGAGGCAGCCAGCGAGGGAGGGAGGGATAACATCGCTTTCAAGCAGCATGTTGTACTTGCAACTTACAACCTACTGGAGTGGTTCACATTGGCATTCTGGCTTGCTTTTAAAAATGATTCTCCTTGGCTTCCATTTTTAGAAACTCGGCAGTTAATCTCTGCACTAGCTAATCTACATAAGATGAAGGGCGCTAATTGACACTTTTGAGTGCAATGCAGATCCTGTGTGTCATAGGTTCAACCAGGGATTGAGACATCTATTCATGCAATAGTGCTGTCAGATCCTTCCTTAGGGGATGTATGAAGTCACACGTGTACCTGGAAGGCAGGCCATCATTGCCCTACCAGGGACTGGAGTTTCTGTAGAGCAATGGACAAATGATGCCTGCTTGTCCAATTGGTCTAAGCAGTTGAGGACCCTCTTAGCTGATTATACCTCTTGCCCTCCTTTGCCTTAGAACTGTCCCTGCCCACTAGAAGAATGCAGAAGGAAGACTCCAGGTTGGAGCAGGGTCAACTCATCACCAGCCAACCACATTGCACTCAGTTATGCTTTAGGAGTAGTCACAATGGTTTATTTGGGAGTCATTTATAGCCCAGAAAATCCTGTCCTTGGCTTGCTTCCGCTTGGATCGCCCCCTAGTTCTGGTCCAGGACTCAGGGGCAGCCCTGCCTTTAGGAAGAATGAGGCAGCTGCTTGAGGTGGCAGGTACTGGGAGGCAAGGTGTAGCAGTGAGGCTGCTGATGGCAGAGCTGGGTGCACACACAGCTGATGCTATCTTCAGAAATACAGATCTTCAGCATGTGCAAGAGGCAAAGAACCCCTCTTGTCTTTGCCCGATGCAGTAACATGACTTGCGCCCACCAAGCAGTATTTGAGCTCTGAGTCAGAGTCATGCACTGCTTCCAACTGGCAGCCGCATGGCTTCGTTCAGTCCCTGGGAGCCCTCCCTGGGCTTTGACAAGGTAGGAGAAGACATTTGGGCTGCTGCGTGGTGCTCCAAGACAGATAGAGCTGGCACTGCCAGTAGCATTGCAAACACTTTAAATTACAGTGAACATACCCAGATGTAAAACAGTAGAGAGGCAGATCAGGCTGAAACATTGAAACCTGCTGCCAAAGGAGAGCTGGCAGGTCCAGGCAGTGGCAAATGTCTTCTTCACCTTCCTCCACTCCCCCAAACATTCCAAGGGTGATGTCACACAGTCATGTTTCATTGCCTGAAAAGGAGATTGCACTTCTGATATGCTAGCCCAAAGGCAGTAACGCTTTTGAGAATGATCTGGGAGTTCACGCAAATTGCAAACTGAGACAACAGTGTGATCCAGTGCAGCATAAAACCAGCACTGCTTCTGAGACTCTGGAAGTGATGGTTCCACTCTGATCAGCACTCGAAGAACCTCCATCTCGACTCCGGTGGCCTTCAGAAGGATTCTAGGAAGCAAAACCAGTGTGGAAAGTGTGTATAAATGATCTGATTTAAGTGTGAGGGCATGCCAGATTCCACTGAGTTCAATGGAATATAAATACTTAACTGTGCACTTCGGCATTATTGATTTCCTAACTTTCTTTGGATTGCACCCCAGGTGTTTAGCACTGCTAAACATGGCATCACTGCAGTTTGATTCCTCTGTGTTGTAAACATTGCTTAGCTAATTGTGTCATGTCTGTGAGAGATCAATTGAGCTAGCCTTCCCCGACTTGACATATACAGTCCATATATGCTGGACTACAAATCCCAGCATCCCCTAGCCAGGTATGATTCCATGAATTAGCTGACTTAAGGCATTTCATGTGCTTTGTAATCAAATCAGGCAGCATGTGATATACAGAAGCTGCACTGGATGCGGGACTCACACAGCATCATGCCTGACCTTGGAGGTAGCCAGAAAACCACTCTCAGGCAGGTGCAGGTCTCAGTGAGGCCGGCAACCCATGTGCAAGACTGTTAACAGCTGGATACCGAACTGAAAGCCCAGTTCATACATTCCCTACAGTGGGATGTGGGGAATGGTCTCTGGTTTCCCCACACAAGTGGTGTCCAGTGTGACCCATGTGAACCTCCCATGATGAACAGACTGACTTCATGCAGTTTCCACACCTCAGAAAGTTTACAGGGACATCCCGTGAGCTGGACTTCACAGACACAGACATTCATGTGGTGGACCCCGTTCAGTCTAAATGCACAGCTCCACCATAGGATTTGAGCTTTGGCCCAGGGGCAACACATAGTTAAGGCAAATAGTTTGGCTGCCTCCTAGACATCTTTCAATAAACCCCAAACCATGGAATCTGAAACAGCTACATTTCTTTTGACTCTGTATAAGTCAATGTATCAGCTTGAAAACAGTCAATTTAGGATTCGAATAATCATAAATCTTATGACAGCAGTTTTACATTTGATTTTGGTACTTGGGAAGGAACTCAAGGGTGTGATATTGCATTGCAGAACTAGTGGACATAGTTTGCATAGATTGCAAAGAATTAGTTACCGAGGTTGCAACAACCCGTAACTTTATACAGCAAAACTTTTGTGCAAACAAGTACAACTATCAGATTTAGACATTCTGTCACTGGCATCACTATAGCCTCCTGAGTTAAAGGTTTAGCCCCTGAATTCCCCCGAGGAAGGGAGAGCAGGCAGCTGTATATCTTTGTAGCTTTGGTCTACTTCCTCCCTAGCTTCATATTGAATAGACTGCAAAGCTATGAGCTCATTTGGGATGTTTGCCACCTAGTGACTGAAGGTGGAACTGCAGACTTCAAACTACTCCCGGAGATTAAATGCAATGAAAATTAAGTAATGTATTTAAAAAGAACAAAATAACTCTGATTTCTGCACATCCAGGGCCCTCATAGTATGTCTTTAGGTGTCCAGGTTTCATGGTCTTGGTACTATGGCACTGACAGACCAAAAGACACATACCCTCTTTTATTATTCTGCACTGCTTTAGCAATATCCAACAACAAACTATAGCAATTTTATCCTCTGCAAGTTTTGCTGCGTATGTTACTTGACAGACAAATATTTCTAAGGAGTCCTTAAGTTCCTTAATTCCACTGCAATTCTAGGCATGTTTACACTGAAACAGTAGGATTTGCTCTTGTGCAAGTGTGCCTAGATTTGCATCCTTTACACCCCCACACACATCTGTACCATGTGCGCGAGTGATATAGACAGTGAGAGAGACACACGTTCTGTTCAGGAAGAACTGTAGCCCTGTTCAGCCATTTGCTTCCACTCTTTCTCAGACTGCATGTAGGGAGAAGCAGAGACGCACGCGGGACACGCTTTCCTTGTCCTTGTCCCTTGCACATGCAGCTTCAGAGTTTCATGTGCTGAGTGGATGGTCTGAAGTGGACAGATTCCTACATTTAGTTGAACACAGTTAGAATCCTCCATGTGACCAGAGGGAATCCTAGTCCCTCCCCTTCACACTCAAAAACAAGCAAGCAAGCAAGTTTTCTTGCCAGCAACTAGGATTATTGTGAAATATGTTTCTCTTGGTACTGAACATGGAGGGTTCAAAAGGGCCGTGTGATGTGTTGGGGCTTAGACCTCACCTCTGTCTTGTACTCAGTCTTTTCAGCAGGTTGCCCATTCATTGCCAAAGCGGCCACTTTCTGGGAGTGCCAAATAGTCCCAACTGCTGCCCTTCAGGGCAAAAGTGTTTTCTCTGACTTTAGTTTAAAGACTAAAGATCTTTAACCTTTAATAAGTGATCGAACTTGCAAAAAGCACACGAGTCACAAGAAGCTGCTGCATCTCTCTTTCATGGGTGGGGTCACAACTGGCCTTAGAAATGGGCTTCCATCTCTGAATTGGTGCATGATACATTCGGAACTATGGCAGCTATGCTGGGGACACCAGCATGGAGCACATCAGCCCCGTGTGCCTTTGCTCGTGCTTGGACTCCTTCCACTGGCATCTGGTCATGTATCTGCTGCACAAAAAATCCAGCTTGGCACCAGTGGGACGGGGAGGGGAGGGGGGCTGCAGCCGTCCCTGCAGGGGCCACAGTCTAGCTAAGAAGATGCTTAGGTGCACAACCATGTGGAAGAAAGCATCCGACTCGAATGAGGACATTAGTGAGCACTGGAGGCATTACGAGGGCAGAAGGGAGCTTCCACAGGCTTTCCAGTCAAGGGTGTGGGAACCAGGGACAGAGGAAGGAATTCTCCTAGGCATGCCGAGATTTATATCCTTAGAGTCAGTGCTGGTGCTCAATGAATCATTCAGCTTTCCTCTTACTCAAAGAAGTGGGGGCCAGATGGCAAAGCTTTGCTGTTGACGCAGAGTGGTATCGGGCTGATGCTAACTTCAGGCAAGAAGGGTTGCAGGGCAGTGCCTGCATCATCACCACAGCTTGCAGAGTCTGAAGGGCCACTGCAGATCTCCTTTGTCCCGAGATGTTCACCCTCGTGTACAAGTGAAATTTGGTTAGAAGAAAAAAGGAATCTTTTCTATGGAAAAGCTATGCCAGTCTTCCAGATGTGTTGCCCTATAACTCCATTTTTCACAGATAGCACCTCAATAGGCTTGCTTGATGGAGGGTGTCAGGTTTGGAAGGAGCCGAGGGATGCCATTTGGCTTTTAGCAGGCTAATTTCCAAATGAAAACAAAACCAGAACTGCTAGATGGAAAATTATACAAAATAGTTTAGCTTGCGTATGTGCGCGCGTGAAGTTTAAGAAATACAAATGTTCAAGTTATTCTGTTGTTATTATAAGAGGATAAAGCTTTCTAGCAGCTTTTGCCGGGTAAAAGGCTAGACAGGAGCTTAAAGAAAAATGATGTGCCACTCAGCCCATGGCATGAGCTCACCAACTCACAGATGCCAAAGGGAACCTGATGCTCTCACGACACACGAAGTCCTATTTGGTTGTGTGAAGGGGCAAGTAAAAGTGATTGGAAGTGAGGATGAGTGAGGTCAAACAAATTCAAGCAGAGACGCTTTTTGGTGGAATGCCTCCAACTGAAACGGGAAAAATCTGGGTATCCATCTAGGCTTATCTCTTTTAATTTTAATATGACTGCTATGTTGACTACCTATCAATCAATGAAAGTGCTTTTTATGAGGGACTGCCAGGAGAATGAATACTTTGAATTAGTGAATTAGGCTGGGGCTTTCCCATGACTACCCTATGAAAACAGTACATAGGCCAAATCTAAGTTCCCCGGGGTGCAAAATCACACCCTCACTTGGAAAAGGGATTGCTTAACAGATCTAAGGTTTGTTTGACCCCATATAGTTCCAGAGCTCTGCTTTATGGATCTGGCTTTTTTCCACCTGTACTTTTTAAATTTCTTTGTCAACACTGCTTTGTGCCACTATTGTAGAGCAGGCATTAAACTGTGCTTAAAATGAGGCATAAATCTTTTGGAGTCTTGCTATTATTACTTGAAGAAACACAAAGCAGAGTTAGCATGCCGATGTACGCTACAGTTTTGTGTGTGCATGTGTGCGTGTGCGCACGGGGGCTGGGGGTTCGGTACAATTCTTCTGCTCTTTTATAAGGGGAGAGGGAGAGGGAGAATTACACTTTGCCTCAGGCCAGACTGATTGGTAAGACTTTCAGACACTTTAAGTAGGCGCCACAAATTGTGTAAGCTCTGACCTGCTGGCTTACATCCTAGTTCACATGACAGAGATATCTGATGGCTTTGCCAAGTCAAAGTGATGTAGGAAGGTGCTTAGGAACTGAAAGGAATGTGGAGGAATATCCTGAAGGTTTCTTTGAAGCAGGCCAAGGTGGCCCGGGCGGTGGGCTCATTGTGTTTACTGTGTTTTTAATTGTGCTTGGTTTAGTTTTTATTTTCCTTTTTCCTTCTGTCTCCCATTATGAGCCACTTGGAGGGCCGAAGTCGAGCTCCACCTCATTCTGGCCCTCAGTGGCTCATCCCTCTAGGCAGCTGCTTCCTGTCCTTGGGCTCCTGCAGGCCCACTGCTCACTGCTCCCGAGAGGTCACAGTTCCATATTAGCATCCTGCCCCACTTGGAGAGAAAATATTCCAGCGTTCCGTTAATTCACACCTCATCCACAGCTGTCAGTTGATTCATACCTAGGGATGATGTTGCAACAGGGACAAAGTCACCACCCTCTCCCCTACACTGGCTCTTACCATCAGGAGCAACAAAATTCACCCTGCAAGTACCTGCAGGATCAGGGCCAAGCCTGTGAGTACGTGCAATGGTTGGAGCCTGTGCGATCATGTGGTACAGCTGGGAGCTCTGGAAGGTTCTATAAAACCTTCCCTTCAGTGATCAGTTCAGTTAACATGGTTGGGATTTTTTTTTTTTATGGGTGCTGCTGTCGTGTGGTTTTGCTCCTACCTCTACTCTTGCCTTGATCCCTGCTGCTTGCTCTTGCCGCTGGTCTGACAATGCCTTTGCTCCTGGCCTGGCCTCCGCCTCAGGTTCTGCCCTGCCTTGCTGGCATTTGACCCTTGCCTGTTCCCGGTCCTGACTCCGCCTTTGCCTCCACCTCTGGACCTACCAGGCCTTGCTAGATAGTTGACTCATTTGTTCCTCACTTTGCCTCTGGCCCTTCCACACCTCACCAAGCCCCCACCCAACTGAAAATGCTGCTTATGCCCTGTAGCTGGCAACAACCATTGTTGCACAATGCACACACAGCTTGTGCTTCATGGCTCAGCTATCCCATTATACCCACTTGAATGTGGCTGTGAGTTTGGCAAGGAGAAGGCCAAACATCCCTTGCCATGGTGTCCCGTGTGAAGTGAACAATCTGCAAAATGCCAGGGTTTCATTGCACACACATAAGTCTTCCTCGGCTGGTAAATTCATGTGGAAAGGGTTCCCTCAAGGTGGGAAGTGTGAAACCCACAAGAAGGGAAACAACAACGCCAGTGGAAGGATCTGGGCACCCAACAACCCCATGTACCTCTCGATCCCTGGAGTCCTCCAAACTATACCTAAAGAGGCACCCTGATCACTGCGATGAAAAGACAGGCCGTTTGCTGCTGCTGCTGCTGCGCATGTCTCTGACATTTGGAAAGCCAGCCCTGGAATCAGTTCCCATGCTCCCAGAGAACATGTGTCTGTGAGAGCGGGATCAGTGAGGAGAATTTGCAAGACAGTAAAGGGGGAGTGCCCTTTGTTATGTCAATTTCTTGGCCAAATGGAATGTCAGCACTGATGAATTAGGCTCTATTCTTGCTACCGTTTGATCTAGCAATCCAGGACTATACAAATGGAAAGATTTACCTTCTAAAAAGCTCACACTGACTTGTTTTATATGAAAACTAGTTTAGAGAAGCAGGCTCTGCTCAGTTTGGATTGTACACAGGGGGTCAACTATATTCTTTTGAGCTTGATCATACTTTTTATGTATGAGAATGTAAACCGCACCAGCCAGCCATTTGGCATGTGGACAGATATGTGAAAGATGAAAGAGAATGGATGGATGGCCTTGCCAGCCTCCGTGACAATATAATGCATCCAGAACACATAGGATCCCTTTATCATCCTCATGTCTTGTTTCCTATATGTGAAAAACACCTGGAACAGGATCATTCTGAGCTGGAAAATGCTTGGAAGGGGAGGGTTAGGCAGAATCTCTTCACCTACTCTTCTTTGGCTGCACAAGCATAGCGGAGGGGGGAAGACAAGCAGCGGAATGCCCTCTTACAGGTACCTTTAGCAGTCCTCTATCCCAGAGGGGTACAGCCTTTCTACCCACAAGGGCCACATCCATTGTCAGATGTGGGCCCAGGAGCTGCACACACACTTGGTTCTCTCGCTTTCCCACATGCTTGTTCCCCTCCCTGGCACACATTTTTCCACTCTCTTCTCGTCCTTTTGACATTTTGAAAAACTCCCCTGAGAGCCACTCTTGCAAACCTTTATGGTTCTTGCCCTAGAAGTCCCATTCCTAGGCTTCTGGAGGAAAACACTGGTGACTGGTAATTGTGAAGAAAGAAAGGTGAGCCGCAGGTGACGGTGGCAGCTGGAGTCCTGATAGCAGGTGCATAACAGGCTGGGGAAGCTGCCTATGGCCTGTAGACGAAGTACCTTCAATGTACTCACTCACCTGTGTCTAATCTGCAGTACACTCAATTGGCTTATTTCTGAGTAGACATGTATACCACACCAATGCAAGTTGACATTTGTCAAATATCCAGTACTTACATTCCCAATATTTTAGAAAATCATAGCACCATGGGCAGAGTTCACTGCATTTTCAATAGTGCTGTTCCAAATATTTTGAAGTTTCCACTTTTAGGAGTTTATGGGAGGAGAGGGGATAAAGATTCTGGAAAGGGAGCTAGGGAGGTAAGAATTTTGAATAACTTTCTCCTGGGGAGGAAGAGAGGATTTCCACTTACCTTTTTAAGTGTAAAAAAGAGGTCTTTCTCTTTTTCAGCTTTGAAAATGCCCCTATACCTGTCTGTCCAGGACTCTTTAGAGAGAGGTATTTTCTAGCCAGGCAGCCCTTTTTGAACTCCCATGAGAGCATGTGACTTCACCCTTTGTCAGAAGTGTTCAGGAAATGCTTCTAGGATCCAGAGGCTTCTCTGCAAAGCAAGAACAAAAGGGTCCTCCAGAGCTTTAGAAAAACCCCACCCTTGCTTGCAGCAGCACCAAGTTATTTGCAGAGAGAGTTATGTGAAGATAGGTATTCAGGAACTCCTGCTGGGCCGCAAGCATTCCTGCAAGGAGCCCTGTCTTGCTACAAGCAATCAGAGGTCCTCCCCTACCCGCTGCAGTCCATTTTGTTCTTGCTTGCATCAGCCTTGATTATTTGGAGACAGGCTTCTGAGACTTCTAGAATGTATGTTCGAGAAGTGCTGTTGGGCTGGCAAACCTCTCTGTAAAGGAACTGGCAATGGACTCATATGAGTGCAGTTTTCTAAGAATCCAGCACATGGATTCTTCAGTAGACTGGCTTTTCCTGAGCCATACAGATTGCACAGTCTTGTGGGCCATTTGTTATTTTACATGTTATGCAAACTTATTCAAAGAAAAGTTCATAAAGTAAAAAGAACACCGACCAGAATGCACCTTTTACCATAGACCAGTGCATGCAAAAATGCATTTTGGGAAACTGATCTATGGGGCGAGGCATTTGCCTGTTTTCAGGAGTAGGAATTTGCACAAATCTGAATGTGCACAAATGCATTTGTGCAACATCTAATTCTGTCAATGAGAGGACAATAGAGCCAAAGGCAGGTGAAAAAACAAGAGGAACATATTTTATAGTACCACTACCAAGTCTCCTTTGCTGTAAGCACATGGTATATTTTTTAATGGAGGAAGATGAAGAAGAAGATCATAAGGTTAAAGTAAGGTTAAAAGGTATGTAGAATCCTGGCCCTTATTTATTGATTGATTAATTATATTCATATGCTGCCTTTCTTCCTTCCCAAAGAAAAGATTATCTGGAATTCTCCCTCTTCCTGAAAAAGAAGCAGGAACATCAATGCCTCTTTCAGAGTGAGAGACAGAAGTTTTGGAAATAGCAGGCAGGGCTCAGCACAGCACTGAAGCTCAAACTGGCTCTCTTAGTCGATTCTGTTCAGCAGATCTCCCTAAACCCTTCTGTTCCGCTCAGCTCTTCTGCTCTGCCTCTCCCCCTAGTTCTCCTTCATCTCGTGCTTTTGTTGTATCTCAGTGACTTTCCATTTCATGCCGCCTCATTCCCTCTGCGGTTTTGTCCTTTCCTAGGTAACTTGTAATGCAACTGATTCAGCATTCAGCTGCCACTGGAAAATGAAGAGGCAGCAGTGCTATTAAGAATCAGGATACCACTGAGGGAGAAGATTTATTTGCCATGTGACTTATTAATGAATAATTTTATACTAATGTTCCAGCATAGACTGAGGTCATGCTATTCACAAGTGGTTCATACTCAACTTGAAAAGAAGCTTTGCCCTAATTACATTTGTATAGCGACACACACATACACACACGCTACAATTTATGTGTACCGGGATATTTGCCATACATTTCACTTGACCTTTTCAACCACAAGCGCCTGGTTTCTTTGCTGTCTTTGCAAGTTTATATTAATTTAACTTCTTTCTGAGCTCAGAAGGAAATCTCTCTGGGTTCCATACAAAATCTAATACAAAATATTTAACCTTCCCCCCAAAAAGTTAATGATCCCTTTGCAAAATTTCTAGAACTTACAACTAAGAAATTTCATATGTCAGGCAATTTTACATGATTTTCTATACTTAATTCTAGGTGGATGGAATTATAAGGAGTGTACAAGCTGAACAGGTCTTCATTTATAGTAAGGGAGATTTGAGAACGGTTCAGACATCAGGGTGAACTTAATAGAAATTCTTTGACTGTGGGGGGCAACAATTTTTGCCTTTTGGCCTGTTACTTCGCTGAGCACAGTTGGATGCTTTTCATTTTTTCAGCCTACAGGTACAGTGCTGTTCATTTTTTTTGATCTGCCCATCCCCACCCAAATGGCCCTTCTGGGTGCAGTTCATTTCTCCATTTGGCAATGCCAGCAAGAGGGGCCAAAGTGTTGGAGCAGGGCCTCCGTTGTGAGAATGAGCTCAGAACAGTTGGATCAAGGATGAAATCTCCATGCAGGAGAGAGAGAGAGAGAGAGAGAGAGGGGGAGAGAGAGAGAGAGAGAGAGAGAGAAAGTTTTACAGAAGGAAAGGTATGTACCAAGCAAATTATCCAGTATAAAATTGTATTAACCTAGCAACTTCCTTATTGCAATCCTTTCGCTCTCTCTCTGCAGGTTCTGGTGAGCCCAGCCACATTGTCAAACCAATAAGAAAGGATGGGTGGCACCAGGAGGGCCATGCTGAGACGCTTCGGATGATCAGCATGATCTGCTCTCCCTGGCAAAATCCCTGGGTGAAAATGTAAAGTGCAACATGAGAGGCCAGAGGTGACTTCCAATACTGACAAGCCATGAATGATGACGCACATAATTTTTGTTCCAAACTAATTCGTGAATTATAGTTTGTGCATAGGATTTATACCAATGAGAAGAGAATGGCCTTCTTGTCCACCTTATATAATCAAGCTAGTGAGATGTAGCCATTAGTATGTTGCCCTGGAACCCGGAAAATCTGGGTTCTCATTGCACTCAGCCATGGAGCTCACCGGGTGTTGTGGGCCAGCCACTGATTCTCAGCCTAAGAACCTGATGGGGCGGGTGTAAGGATAAAATAAACAGGAGGACATCTTGGGTTCCTTACTGGAGAAAAAAGGCAGGTTATACATGTAATCAATCAAGATAACTTCCAAATTTACCTGCAGAGTTTGAACATTTGGAGTTCTTCCTCAAATCAAATTCCTCTGAATTGACTCAGAATGTTCCCCTAGAAGAAACGGGCTGTGGGTGCCTTGAGTGGCTTCTCACCCTTCCATTCACAAGGCATTGTGCTGCTATACTGACTTTCGTTAACGGATTTTCTTTGCCAAGGGAAATGAGCAGTGGGAGAACACAGGAGTGTTATACATGGAAAGCAGTTATGTCTAGAGGTACACTCATACAGTTCCATGATTGAAACAGAATGATTGCACAATAAAAGTCTGATCTGGAAGTAAACTTTGGGACAAATAGGGATGATATAGCTTAAGATGGAGTGAGACACACTTAGAATTTTGCTATAATGTATAACTCACTGTGAAGGGAAAAACAGACTTCAACATGATTGTGGCCTGTAATCTATGAAAACATGTAAAGCAAGGAATACTATTTTCAACTTCAATATTTTTAAGACAATCCTATGAACTGGATGTAGGTTTTTGGTTTGGACTGAAAATATTAGGACTCTTGTTCACTCGTGGTGGCCAAGATCACTCTACCAAAATTTTCTTCACACAGAATTGTGTCTTGATGAAGTCTTGAGACAGCATTGCTACTGTTATTGCTATTACAATAAGGAGGCAAATTCCTTAGAAATATAGCTGATTCAAAATTCTGTGCATGCACGTCCACACACATGCTGTGAACAATTCCCTGCTTGCAAGTACCAACTCCCTTGGTTCAAAAAGCTCCTGAAAATTTCCTTTCTGCTAGATGACTGAGATAAGCTACTTAACATGCAAGAAAACAGTGGATTAAATGTACTCCTGGGATGCTATTTGGGCAATGATCAGTTTAAGAGAGCTTGCTGTTCTTACTCAAGATATAATCACCAGTTAATTGAGACCTCTGAACCTTATTAAAGCTCACAAATCAAACTGCCTAGTCTATATTAGCAAGTAGAAACCATTTTCCTCCTAGTCCCACAGTTCCTTGTAAAGCGGAGATACTAGTTCTTATGACATGAATCCTTCTCCAGAGCTTTGTGGCTTGTTTAAGAATACAGTTTTTGTGTGTTATTAACAGTTGTGGGATTTCCTCCCCTAGTACAATAAAAACAACAAACATTCGCCAGATCCCACCTACCTTATTCCTATTCACTCAATTTTAGGTTTCCTTTCTAGACCGTCGTCATTTTTCTACTCCTCCTTCCAAGTGAACTGGGGGTCGGTAAGCATTCATGAACTTCCTCCTCTGTGCTCAGCTTGCATTGCAGGGCCAGGCCAAGCATGAAAGGAAGTCCACAGATTCTGATGGATCCTGAAAGGCTTTATCCCAATCCTATTTGAACTGTTTGATTTTCAGTGACTGCCTAGCTTATCTCTGGGTTCACTCACCTTAGTATTTAAGCTGTGGTTTCTGACTCTGAAACTATATCCACAGCTTTTGAAGCATTCTTTATAGTGGTCCTAATCCCTACACCTGATTCCCATGGTCCTATACTTAAAAATCAAAGCTATAATGAGTATGGACAACATAAGTAAGTAAAACTGAATGAATGAATGAATGATGCAATGATCAAAGAAAGCAATGAGTTTTCAGGACAAAATTATTACTTGGCTTTTGCTTTTACTTTTGCGAAATAAGCTTCCTAAGGAAGCTATAATAATAGAAACAGACAAAAGCTGCCATAGGCAAATAGACGTCTTCCTTTGGCCCTTTCTCTGGCAATATGTGTCCCCAACTAGAAATCTGACTTGCTTCCTGTCTCTGCTGCTCCATGGTGGATGCTATGACCATCAAAAGTGGTCAGAAGAAAGGATTTCTCCACCCATCAGAATGCAAAAGCAGCAGAATTACTGATGAGTAAACTTAGTTCAACAGAAATGGCAATTTGCTTCCTAGGTTCTACATACCTCTGTCTAGTCCTAGGTAAAAGCTCTTCATAATTTTGAGTTCTCATTTTGTTTACATGAACTGCTAAATAAGCCAAGATCTACTCCTTGTCCAACAGGCAGCTACTGCAGGCTGCATCACCTCTCTCCTCTCCACTTCTGTGAAATGCTGGATGTTTCTGCTCCCAGCAAGTGCCGCTGTCACCCGAGGTAGCATTTCAGTCCAGGAGCAGTTCCTGGAATGATCATGTGAGAACACCAGGGTGTGTCATATGGACCGTCACATCACTATTCCTGGAAGTGTCTGTCAGGCTGAAATGCTTTTTTGCCTTTGGAAAAGAGACAGCCACTCTGTTATAAGCCTGACCAGAGGGTTTCTAAAACAGTAACAACTTTAGAAAAACTCCTTTCTGGCTGAAAGAAAGAAAAGAAGGGGGAAAAAACAGGCAGACCACACAGACGGAAATCAACGTAGATTTGAATACTGCAATAAGGATATGCAAGAAATCCACTGTGTTTAGAAAATCCACCCAGTTGCCTGGCTTCAGCTTCCCAGATTCCAGTCCATTTTGCAGCAGCCCAAGGTCCAAGTGGCCGGCAAGTGTGCCCAGGATCTGTGGGACACTCATCAAGAATCAGACCCCATGCGCTGCACAAGCTACCAGCGGCAGCGAGTGTGGAAGGAGGCTGGCCACTGCAAATGGCGGCTGGGGCACCTGCCCACTGCCCCTTTCCTGGATGCAGCACTGCCACCTCTGGCAACAGCGAGTGAGGAGGAAAGTTGGCTGCTTGGAGTGGTGACCGGGAAAGTTGCCATTTGCACGACCAGGGCTCTGCAGGCATTTGCAAACTTCCTCTTGGCTCAGTTCGCTTTGCAGGACCAGGCCAAGCATGAGAGAAAGTCCACGGGTTCTGGAGTGATGAATTCCAAAAGGGTTTGTCTGAACCGTATAATGGAGCTCATTGAACAGTGTCCAGACTTAGTGTACATACTACATGCAAGCACTGAAAACACAGCACTTTCACTTATGAGCCTGCAAAGTGTAAGTTTTGCCAGCACTGCAAGCAGAACCAATGAAGTCAATCATGGCTTGTCAAGAATCTTTTTACCAAGTTCCCCAACACATTTAAAGGATATTCAAGGTACAGTGGTACCTTGGCTCACAAATGCCTCAGTTCATAACCAAATCAGGTCGCAAACAGAAATCTTGGAAAAATTTTGCCTCAGGCCGCAAACTTCGCATTGGGTGATGACCATGATCGCAGTCATCTTCCCCACATGAGCACAATCGCAATCACAGCCATCTTCCCCACTCACCTGTGGTCACGTGCTGTGAAGCTTATTGAAAAATGGCTCCAAAGAAAGTGCAGAGCAAGCATGGTGGTAAAAAGAACGTGCAGAGCGGTGATGAAGGTGACCAGAATGTGCAGATTTTTTTGTGTGAGGAAAAAAAATATTTACAGAATGGATTAACCTTATTTACATTTAACGTAACGGGGAAATTTGACTTGGCTCGCAACCAAAATTGGCTTGCGACCACATTCGCAGGGGTCAGAACAGATTAACCTTATTTACATTGAACCTTATGGGGAAATTTGACTTGGCTCACAACCAATTTGGCTCATGACCAGAATTGTGGAACAGATTAAGTTCGTGAGCCGAGGTACCACTGTACACTGAATTCAATCAAAAACAATCTCCTGAAAATTTATTCCAGAGGAAAATGGATGACTGGCTAGATGGGTGTGAAAAGTTTCTGTGTGCCTAAAACTCTGAAATGAATTTTCCAACTAATGACTGGCTCAGTTGTATAATTGTGCATTTACTTTGGAGGGAAGTTAGGATCTCTGATGTTTGAGACAGTGGAACATTTGGAAACCAGCTTTTCAGGCTGCACTCTTATACTCACTTGCTTGGAAATCAGCGGACCTTACTTCTGGGTAGACGGACATAGGATTGCGTTGTTAATAAACTTGTCTTACACTGATTGGTTTTGCTGTTTCTTCTTTCTATAGCACCAATGACCTGCTTTTAATTCTGTCTAATCAGAACAATAAGCCATTCAATCTTCTACATGTTTACTCAGATGTAAGTCTAGTGAGTGCTGTAAAGTTTACTCTTGAGTAAGATGCCTACTATTTCCTTATAGACTAATCCTATGTATGTTTACGCAGAATTAATTCCTACTGTGTTTACTGAAGCCCACTCTGAAAGAGAATTGCAGTGTTATGGATAAAAATGTAAGGGGCGCAACAGTGTGCTTATAGGCTAGGAGTGCAGACATGAGACCCGTGGACTAAATCTGGTCATCCCTGACTTCCCAGAAAGTTTTCCTTTTCCTTTCTTTTCCTCTGCTCATCTTCTTTCCCCTAATCACTGATCATCTGGGAATTTCCCAGCTTTTTGTACCTTTTCTCTACCACCAATCTAAAGGGAAGAAATACTTCTCCTCAGGCCAGCTTACTGGCAGGAGGAGCTCTGAGCTAAAATATGCTGGTATATTCGACTCTTCCCTTGACTCCTTCCCAACCCCCTTTGCCTCTGGATGCCCCACCACAGGAATATGGGCCCCCAAGAGCTTCTCCAAAATGGAATCCGACTGCCAGGATGACAGCAGTACAACTTGGGTGTCTTATAGATAACTCTGCCTTGATCCTGTAAGACAGAGCAGGCTACGACTACCTACACACATGAAGACTATTTAATGAGTTTCAAAGCAAAAGAAATGTGTATTTGTTTGTTTCATACCATTCTGGCTGTCATCCCACATTGTTACACTTTTCAAGCTCAGTTCTGTGTGGCCACGAAGCCACTTTTTTCCCTCTTAAATGGAATGTGAGGTTCTCCACATGGTATTATGAGTTTGTGGACCCCAGTGGCATCAATCTATTCAAGACAGGCATTCATGGAAGTCAGGTTACTAATGAGCAGCATGTCTAATTTCTTCTGCTCTGTGGCTTTATTTATTTACATTGACTGAATTGCAGGTAGTAATACTTTCACTCCTTCAGTTCTTAAGCAGAAATCCTTTTGCTGCCCACTGATCTTCTCGGAGACCTCTTGTTGGTGCAACAGGCCTGACTGGGGCTTTATCTCGGAGGATTGCATAACCACTCGGCAAAATGACAGCCATCTGGGGGAGAGTAAAGATTATCACTTGCTGGCTGGCCACATCTGTCCTTGCTGGTGCAAAGCGAAGGCGTGCCTCTGGAGCTGTCAGCCGTGCAGGAGGTCTTTCAGCCAGTTGCTTTGGTTTTGCTGCTCAGAGCAGAGCCTGGCTCTGGCACATCCCTAGGCAAGCCGGATATACCATGTGCTTCGGAAAGCAAGCTAAAGGTATCACACGGCAGTGGGATTCTTGTTAATTGTAAGTAGGGGAAGCCCAGGAGACTCTGTGCCCCAGTATTCTGTTGTCTCTTTGAGAAGTTCAACTTGGCACCAGGTATACAAACCAGCCTAAGGGCCAATCTGGCCAAAATAGATCAAGCAACCACAGCAAATAGCTGTGCCATGAGGCCATTAGCATCTGGTCTTGAACACAGGACAGAATTCCGCACTGGGACTCCAATGAGCTACTTTAAAAGCATGTGCGCAATTTATTTTATTTATTTATTTTTCGATTTATATCCTGCCTTTTTCCTGCAAAGGGCTCAAGGCAGCTTACATCATTCTCCTCCTCCATCTTATCCCCACAACAACCACCCTGTGAGGTAGGTTGGGCTGAGAGTCTGTGACTGGCCCAAAGTCACCCAGTTGGCTCCATGGCTGAGCAGGGACTAGAACCCAGATCGTCTGAGTCCCAGTCCCATGCTCTTAACCGCTACGCCACCCTGGTGATGATGCTCTCAAAGCACATTGATGGGGAAGAAGCCATAGTGCACCCCAGGCAAAGCATCACATACCTCCAAAGTGCTGCGTAATTAGCCATAATCCCCATTTTCAAGTGCTGCACTCTCAAAGAGGTCTGCATTGATTTGGTTGAGCCTATCCAGAGTAAGATTTGAGCTGAAAAGGAATCCACCCTAAGGCAACTACTGCCTATTCTAACAAATGTCCCCTCCCTCTCTTTTGTCTGCTTCACCTAAGACTGGTCCACAGTATTTGTCCCTTTCTGTCCTTCCAATGACCACTCTTCCTGGCTTCCCACAACAGCTGGGCACCAGCATGGATTACTTTTTCCAGTAATCCAGGCTGGTGTCATTGGCCCCTGAGACCTCGATACATCACTGAAAAACCTTCAACACAGTGTTATTGCTATTTCATCTTTATTTTCATTTATGTGTACATATTTACTAATTTAACATCTGCATTCATAATTTATAAAATATGTTATAAGTGTGTAAAGGTAAAACACACCGTATGGTTTTGAACTTTTAAAGGTGCTGGAGTAGGGCTTGGAGGATCCAAAATGTTGCCTGACCCTGGATTAAATGATTACCAATTATTTATTATAATTAGATCCAGAATTTAAAGTTTACTCAACATGTTTTGGGCTCATGTTAACTTTATATAAATATGTTACTTTTGCATGGATAACTTTTGTTAAACATTTGTTTTATGGTGGCCCAATCACTACGTACACATAAACAGATCCAATTTTATGTAACGGATCATTTACAACCCCCACCCCAAGATATTTCACTGCAAACAGGAAACACAATCGCATAAAGAAGAAAATAATCTGGTGAAGGCAGAGGGAACTCCTTGTAGAACATGGTATGGGTTACCAGTGACATCAAACGGCTGATGAGACATTTCGGAGTAGTCTGGGCAGCCGAACATTTCCACAACAAAGTTCTCATTGTGTTTTGTACATCCAATCTTCATGGCTAGAAGTAATTTATATTGACAGCTTAAACTATGAAACCCTTTGTTTTGATAATTCACTTGCCTACAGTGACATAAGTGGGGGGTGGGGAGAGAGACGCTTCTTACCTTTCTTTCATTGGCCAAGGGCCCACTAATAAAATCAACTAATAAAAATGCAACTAATTGCTGAGACAGTTCTTACAAGCTGAGGCTCTTAGAATATATTTTGATAGCGGATGATATTTCGGATCATTTGCTGAGCACCAGAAGGAGAAGGCAATTTGGCATGATGCACAGGAAGAAATGCCTGCTTGACAAAACATCATATTAACGAGGCAAACTACAACTTCAGCAGAGTGGGAGAGATCGGGATGTAAATATGAGGGCGTAACCCTACAGAGGAAAATCCTCTAAAAGACTTGTTGAAAGATGTGGTATCAAATGAATTGCTTGCTTCTTAGAAACTGCTTTGATATTTATTGGTTCAAATTGCTCCAGTGACTCACCCTTGCATAAGCTTTCATGGCCCATTTTAATCTTGACATTTCGGGAAGCCAGTCTGATGCAGGATAATGACTAGGTTTTCAAAGGATCCAAATGAAAAAGGAGAAGCTGGGCTGTAATAATTATAGTCTGGCAATGTATAGTTTCACATAATCTGAGTTGAGTAAAGTGATAATATAATAATGAGCAGAGCAATAATGCCAAGGCAGATGATAGAAAATCGTGCTTGCACTTGAGTAAATGGGGCAGAATTACATTTTGATGTGTGTGTTTTGTGTTTATGTTGAAAGCTGGGCAACTATTTCTTCTTCTTGGTTTATTGTGTGTTCCAAAATGTTAGCAATGAATTGGAGGAAAATAAAGCTTTCTCTCCTATTGTACTAACAATGCAATCATATACATTGTACTCAGATGTTAAGTCCTACCGATTTCCATGCTTGTGTACAGAGCCTGCATAACTGGACCTCCCCTTTTAAGATGAGAGATAAGATAAGATGATAAGATGAGATGCTGCACACAGAGGCTTGTGCTGTCAGAACTGAGGAATGAAGTGGGGCTGGTTCATTTGGCCTGTCAGGAGCAATCCCATAATAAATGATTGCAGTTGTGTGTGAGGCACAGAGGTTCCACCAGTGGAGCCAGCACCATGATTTTCAGGAACTCCAGAGTCATCCCTGCTTCTCCCTCACCGCAACCCATCACAGCCCCATTGTCTGCCCCCAACACCCCAGAATTATACCACATTTCCTGCTGGGGGTGATCCATATAAGCATGCAACACTCTTTTGCCACAGGGATCACAGTATCACTTTTAAGAATCCTTTCCCTCTGGCTGCAGCACCTCGCCAAAGTGAGAAATAGCTATCCTTCCACAGCCAGACAAATATAAGTAGTCCCGAAGTAACAGAGGATAAATTTTTTGGAAGCATTATTTGCAGCTATTGCTATGATTACTGAGTGTATGTCCACTGTGTGACAATAGCTCCTTTACATCTATTAAAAAAACTGGGAGAGTCATCCAGTGCTAATCTCCCCACCTGCTTTGTTTTTTCAGCTTGTGGTGAGATGGCACACGATTGACCTGGATTATGGCTAGTATGATATAGAACTATAGACATCTTTAAAGTCCTTTGTTTATTACAGTAAAATTGCTCAAGAGTTGAGAAAAATCACAGGACAAATTCCTTTGATATCTTTCTGAACGTTCTCTACCATATGCAAAGCTAGGATGTAACAGAGAAGGGTGGCATGGGGTGGCCCTCTTTGTATAGCTAGCTTTCCATTAGTATGGAGGATTCCCCCATTCGTACTCTGGGAGACCACGGAAGCATATACACCAGGGATGCACGAGTGTCTGCCTGAGGGTGTGAATCCACTGGATTCCTTGGACTGGGCTCCCTAGATTCTAGTCCACTTTGCAAAGGCCCAAAATCTGAGTTCCGGGCACCTCCAGCATTCGCAGGGTGCTTGCCAGGAATCAAGCCACACACACGGTACAAGTTGTGCCCCTTTCTCCCACTGCCACTGCTCTTAGCAGTGAACCAGAAGGAAGAGCAGCTGGTGTGCCCCCTCACAGTGCCCCTTTGCCACATCCTGCAGCCACTCCTGACGGGGAAGTGCAGCACTGGGGCCCGGTGAGCATCCGCAAACTTCCTCTTGGCTTGGCTCGGTTTGCAGGGCTGGGCTGAGCATGAGAGGAAGTCCATGAATGCTGGAGGGGTGGATTCCAAGAAGGTTTGTCCCAACCCTAATGCGATATAAGAAAATTGCACCACGTGACTTTCTGCCTTCTTCTTTTAGCAGGTCATGCAATGTATATGATCCGTGAATGATACTGCTGGGAAAGCATAAAACTTTATATATGAATACTGATAAAACACTTCCAAGATACGTAACCGTCTCTTGATTTCAACCGACTCATCAGTAAAAACTATATACAACATTTCATATATCTTGTCTGGATGCCATATTCACACACTACTGAGATATAAAAATGTTTTAATAAATAAATAATAAATAAAAATATATGTATCTTGGCTCCTGCTTGTAAGCTCAGAATGCAGAGATGTGCAGAAAGCACACACAAGGGGTTGGATCCAGGGTTGTGTGGCTACCACTGCCAAGGATTGAATGAGATTTCCCCGTCCTCTCTTCCCACTTGTAGCTCCCTGTATGCCCTGCAACACTGAGTCGCATGATGGGAAGAAAGGGGTAAATTTGGAGCATGCCTAGGGCACTACAGGAGAATGGAGAGGGTGGAAAAGTCCCGTTCCACTGGCAGAATCCACCCCAAATTATCCCCATTGCCTGCATATCCTATTTAACCTGTGGTGCGCTCCACTTGTAACTGATTTCCTACTGATTTCAGATTTAAATATTTCACACTCACTTGAAGATTAGCCTGTTTCAATTAGTTTTGATTGCTGAGTGTGTTTTATTTTACATAATTAGCATCTGGCTTTACATATTAGCATATGTCTTTATGTAGTGAAGCAACCACTTCATCTTTTCATTTTTCAGCATTAGTAGGGCAAATAAATCATGAGCCATTTACAATGGTGCAAAGGATTTAGGAGAACTGTATGGGGCAACTGCTTGAACTGAGCCCTGGACATGAAACCTCACTCAGATAGATAAATCAAAGAGGCCCTTCTCACTTTTAATATGATTTTATATACCATTTTTGAGAATCCCTATTAATTTTCACTGGGGTGTATGAACATTAGTAAGATCCATTCCATCTATATTTCGGTCTGTCAGATGCCTTTTGTTCTTTCATTCACTCATTGACAGAATTGGATTTTGCAAAACCCCATTTGTATGAATTCACATACATTTGCACTCCTGAAAATGTTCCCTAAATACAACCATCTTGTGCGTTTTACAACTTCAGCCTATGGGGGAATGTGCATTTTTGGTCTATTTCATGCATTTTTCTATGACTAAATTTGCAAATGAACTACAGGTCCACAGAATGTGCACAACTCAGGAAAAACCCATTCACTACAGAATCCATGGGTCAGATTCGTGAAAATCTGAACTTATTTGATTTCATTGTGGAGTTCACGGCAAACCTAATCTCCACTAGAAGTGCCTAAAGCCCATCTGTCTTGTGTCAGAATGTGCTGGAACTGTCTAAGAAGTCTCAGAGAAGGCCCAGGCTTTTCCTGAGAATTCTCCAGAGTCTGAAAAGACTGAGTCCAGGGAATCTCCTCCACCATCTTCAGCCCTCTCAACTGTTTCAATCTTTTCCCATAATTTCCCAAATCTACACTGTGCTGAATGGCAGGGGAGGAAAATGGCAGGGAAGAATGCTTACAAAAGCCAAGAGCACTCCTAAATTTCCAGCTGTCTATAAGGAAACTTTCTGAGTATGCTCAAACCCTCACTTGTCCACAGGAATTCTGGAAATTATAGTTTTACTTCTTCTGGTAAATGAATCAGGATGAATAATGAACGACACATCCTAGATTCACGAATGCAAGATCTGAGCATGCCTAGGAGTACTGGGTACAGCACACTCATGCTGCTTCCCTCCAGAAGCACAGCACTTCATTCTTTGTGGTTAATGAGTGCAGGGAAATGAAAAACTACATTTTCCAAAGTTCATGTCTTCAAGAACCACTTAGAATGCCTGGATGATTTAGAACAAGCCTCCGTCTTTAGCTTAGTTTCTTCAACAAGTTTTGAGAAAGTGAGAAGTGGGAGGGAGGCAGGAAACGGGCATAAGAGAGGGTCGATGCTAAGCAGCACAAGCTGAAATGAAATTTGGAAGGGGAAAAGTCGCTCTGCTCATAAGGGCAAAGGGATTTTCAAACTGGAAGAGTTTGTGTCTAAATCTCCCCATTTCTAAAATTCTCATCTCTTCCTCATGAAAAGTCAACGACCGGTCCACAGCGCTGTTTCTCCCTCAATTGGATCCAGACCTATCATCCCTTTCCTCGAGACTGAGACAGGAAGCTCAGCTTGCTTTTGAAGCAGCTCAAAACCATCCCGAGGCAAGAACTTCTCCAGAAATTAGACAAGGATGTCTGGCCAAACCATTAGTGGTACCACTTATCAAGACTGAATCAGACAGTTTGGCTCCCCAGATGTCAGAATCTGGTTGCTGCTTTTTTCATGGTTGGAAGGGACCATTTAATCTACCACTTTTGAGACTCATTTCAAACCATGCAGCAGGGTTTTTATTTTCTCCTTCTGCACATGGCAAGCTGGTCGTGGGAACCGGCCACCATGCAAATATATCACCATTATGCACAATGGCCTGCCTGGCAAAATCATCACAGGATTGTCGAATCTATGCTAGGGATATATACCTGCAATCTACATTGCCAGCTTATCATAATCTACCTCAACCTGGATATCTACTAGATAGTGATTTTCAAATATTTTCCAATATATATTTGGTGGGGAGAAATTGTTCTAACATCAGGGAACATTCTGTGGAGTAAATGGCATTGCTTTCATGGTTCAAAAATGTAGGCCAAGAAGCCAAATTGCCATATGACTATCTGAAATATCTAGGAAGAGAGTAAATCTTTCTTGCATTATGGAACCACACGCAGGGATGCGGCTAAAGTCAAACTGGGGATGCTGACTTTAAGTACTCACTGGAGACATCAGTAATAATATTTTATTGGGTGCACCCACCACAGCTTAATGGACGTTGATGAAATAATGAAACACTTGTAGTGCCTGTGAAGCTAAGCTGGCAACATTGCCAGCTACAGACCTCCCATGAATAACATTGCCTGGGTATTAACGCTCAGTTTAGAACTTCAGCAAGCCAGAAATGCTGGCAACCCACCCACTTTCTATATGAGTAACTCCCTCACACTTTTAATTCTTCAAAACAGCCATCATGTGTCCTCTTCTGTCTGTAGTTAAAAGATGTGCCTGGAGAAATTCAACAAATAAGGCAACTGGATTTGCTGAGCACAGCAACCAAAATAAGAGAAGAATCTGTATCTGGCACTGCAACCAAGTAAGCCCTCATCCCAGCCTAAACTGTGCACTTTAAAACCTTGTTGATGCAGGTTGGAAAGAGGCGCATGCAGCTTAGCCTTCCCCTGTAATGGATTCTAATTGAATGTTCTTAATTTTGACTGTACTGCTTGCTTCCTGTGTTTGTTTCAGAGGAAATGAAGGGACTTAAGCACTCCGCTGAAAAGATTGTGCGACTTAGATTCCCTCTTAGGCTGCAGTTTGACCACTTCAAAAATTACATTTTAGGGCTATCTGGTGAGTACACTCTCAGTGGCAAATCCAAGTTTGCTGCTGTGTGATGTGTGAAATGGCCCATGCTGTAAAATTGCACAAAAGGAAGACTGTGTACTTGGTATATTCATTATATTCCTTCCAGCCAATTTTGTTAACACTGTAAAAATATTTCCTAATTGAACTAATTAGATTTCTTTTCCACCAGTGTGTCCCAAGAGCTAATTGGTACAGTTTATATCATTTGCACTTCCATTGAATGAATAAAGCATACAACTGTGATTAACAAAGCTACACAGTTACAAATAAGGGATGAAATATAAATTATGAGTAAGCCTGATGCACAAATCTGACAACACCCTTTAGATTTTGGAGTGGCAGAGGTCCAAATGTTAATCCTGATGAATCAACTAGTGCTTGTGGGTTGTGTTCTGGGATGAAGCATGAATAAGAGGCAATTTCTATTCACAGATCTAATTTGGATGAAAGCCATAATTGTGAAAAGTGCCACGGGATCAAATTATGACAAGCTATCTTTGCTGTCTGGAGCCAAATTGCCTCACTATCAAATCAAATTCAAACATCACTGTAGAACTTCTATTGACAGTGGTGACTTATGCATTTTCAGCCAAAAAGCATTTAAAAAGCTGTCAACATTTTTATTAATTATATTTTCATATCACACAATAGCAGCATTCTCTGGGCAGTTTACAACAATAGACAAAATACATGAAGAATGCAATAAAATATAGTACAGTAAAACATCATAAAATATAATACAAAATGTAAAAGCCAAATTTAAAAAGTTACAATAGCTTATTTAAATTGAGTCTTATGAACAGTTAAGCAGTTGACAATGCCACAATATAATATAAACTATTTAAATGCCCTGTCATAGCAGACAGCCTTAACTAGTTCTAGTTGCTGAAAGGATATCAAGGTTGGTGCCAGGCAGGCCTCAGCAGGAAGCTTGTTCCATAACCAGGGTCCACCATTAAAACGGCCCTTCTCCTTGTTGCTGCCAAGGTGTTCTGGCAGGCATTGTGGTCCTAAGCTGTGTATAAATTTACAAATTAAAGCCAGCACCTTGAATGGGGTTCAGAAGCATATGGGCAGCCAATGCAAGTAGGCCAGAATTGGTGCTAAGTTCTCGGACCTTCTGATCCCTGTTACTAATTAAAGGTAAAGGTTTCCCCTTGACATTACGTCCAGTCACGCCTGACTCTAGGGGTGGTGCTCATCTCTGTTTCCTAGCCGAGGGAGCCAGCGTTTGTCCGCAGACAGTCTCCGTGGTCATGTGGCCGGCATGACTAAACACCGAAGTGCACGCAACGCTGCTACCTGCCCACTGAAGTGGTGCCTTTTTATCTACTTGCATTTGGATGCTTTCGAACTGCAAGGTTGGCAGGAGCTGGGACGGAGCAATGGGAACTCACCCCATTGGGCAGATTCAAACCGGCGACCTTTCGATCAACCAGCCCAGCAGCACAGCGGTTTAAACCACTGTGCCACCTGCAGTCCCTCTGTTACTAATTAGGCTGCTGCATTTTGCACAAGCTGCCATTTTTTGAACAGTCTTCAAGGACAGCCCAACTGAAGCTGGAGAAGGCACTCTGTGCCACTGAGGCTACCTGGGTCTCCGGTAACAAAGATGGCTCCAGGAGCATCCCCAGACTATGAATCTGCTCCGTCAAAGGGCATATGACCCCATCCAGAACAAGTTGGACACCCTCCACCTGGTCCGAAGAACCAACCTGTAAACTGCACATTAGTCTTGTCTGGTTTGAACTTCAGTTTGTTAGCATTCATCCAGTCCTTTGTCACAGGCAGGTACTGGTTCAGCACATCCACAGCCTCACCTGCTGAAGATAGAAAGGAGAATTAGAGCTGTGTGTCATCAATGGACTGATGACAATGCACTCCCAAACCCTGGGTGACCCTGCTCAGCAGTTTCAGGTAGGTGTTAAACAGCATGGGGAACAAGGCCAGTCCCTGGGGAGGCCCATACTGGAGAATCCAAGGGGCCAAGAATATCCCCGAGCACCATTTTCTAGACTCTAGAGTCAGCTGTGCAAGTAGGAGTGGAATAGGGCTAAACTGCCATACTCCCTGCTCAGCCAGGCAGCCCAAAAGGATACCATGGTCAGTGCTATCAAAAGCTGCTGAGAGATATAGGAGTACCAACAGGGCCACACTCCCTCATATCATCATATAGGGTGACCAAGACTGTTTCTGTGCCAAAACCCAGCCTGGGCCACCACTGAAATGGATCCAGATACTTGATCTCATTCAAGAGTGCCTCAAGCTGGTTGGTCACTACCCACTCAAGGATGGGTAAAGGGATGTTGCCACCAGCATCTTGGTCCAGAGAGGGTTTCTGTAGGAGTAGCCTCACCACCACCTGTTTCAGGTGGCATGGGACTGCTCCCTCCCATAAAGAGGCACTAACTACCTCCTTGCCCCAGCTTAGCTGCTCCCTCCTTGCGAGCTCTAATTAGTCAAGAAGAGAAGGCTCCTGTATGGACATGGCTGTATGAACCTTTCCAAACACCATGTCAACTTGCTTGAACTGTACTCAAGCTCTACCACAGAGAGGGAGCTCAGGTGCAATCGTGTCAAGTGCTCAGGTTACCGCTGTATTCCAGAGATGGACCCAGAATCCAAGAGGATTGCCAGCCACTCCATGGTTTCACTTGGATCTGCATGCTACTCATCTGTGTTGTCCGCTTGGTCACATGAAATCACATCTGACACAGTACAGATTTATGCTCCTTTTGCAAATTAATAGGCATGCTATCAGGTAGCTAGAAAGCAAGGAGGTAAGTTGTAAGCTCTGGCCATTCCATGCCAAGCTATTAAGAAGTCACTTTTAACTAGAATAGGCTAATACACATCCCACCATTCTGTACTATACCTACAGAGTGAAGACAGACAAAAAAGAAGCTCAGTTATCTCTCCTGGAGATCTGAGCCTGCTCTATGTTAGACTTCTTGTATCTGCTTAATTAGTGTGTGCTGGTGCATCCAGTGAATGAGAAATTGAACACAGATGAGAAATCTGATTAATGTTGTTCCATCCCTCCATGCCGTTATTATGGTCAATTTATAGAATGTTTAATTTACGTTAGGCACGTAAAAATAAAACTAAACATTCAAGTCAGGCAGAGCTCAGAGTGAACTTCTCCTAGATACCAATTCTCTTTTATGGGACAAAAGTGAAAGTCTTTTGACAATATGAAGGAAAGGCAGATAAAGCGGAGCCAACAAAACTAGGGAGAGCACCAAAATAATAAAGTGGAGAAAAGTGGAGCTTTTCAAGACAACACTGTAAGCTGTTCTTTGTTTGTTTGCAAAAAAATTGCATGGGGGACAGAGAAAGTTTTGGTCACAGCCCTGCTGCCTAGCCCAGCCCAGCCCAGCCCTGGTTAGAGGCCAAGTCTGTGGCCAATTTCCTGTACATGTTAGTGCATATTACAGATCATACATGGTAGCTATAAGAATGTTGGCAGCATTTCTATGCCTAGCTTTTTTCTTCATCTGTGTTGAGTTTGACAATAGTGATGGGCACTGGGTATCATTTTTCCTCTTCCCGCAGTAACATTTAGAATACAATCAGTTATGTATCAACCGAAGAGCAAAGGTTCACAAACACCATGTTGCCTCCCTACGCCAACTTTCATCTAGCTGTCTTCTGGAGACCCTGCCCACCGATCACGCCTGTGCACTTGCTGTGCCCGCTGAGCCCTTTTCTGCATGGGGAAGAAGGCTGACCCCCAGGAATGGCCGGCAGCATCCCCGTGTGCAGAACCTCTCTTCCGCGTGCATTGCTACTGGCAGCAACCGGGGTCCACGTGCACTCACAGGCTTCCGCCTGGCTCAGCTCGTGTGGCAGGGCTGGACTGACATGAGAAGAATTCCACAGATTCTGCAGGGAAGGATTCCGAAAGGGCTCATCCCAACCTTAATTTGTATGGAACCTTGAAAAGCATGTGCTGGAATTCTCCATCACCCGCTCTCTTCTTCTTTCTCTCTCTTTCATTCACACACACACACATGTGTGAAATATTTATTTTAACAAAGGTTAAAAGGCATTATTTTAATATATCTGTATAATTTATATTCCACTGACTATTAAGAAAAATCCCTAAGTGGTGCCATAAAAATACTAAAATCACATTTAAAATACAATTTTGACAACAATACACTTACCATAATCATAAGTATAACCAGAATCCAGAGCTGTAGAGGAGCAGAATATGGTTAATTTAACTGCAGGTCTGGGTAAACACATGAGCTTTCCAGAGACATTTGAAAGATGCCACCACCCAACTGCACAAGGGAGCTTTTTCCACAGGGTGGGTATTATTATCAAGAAGGCCTGCTGCTAAGGTATTGCACTGTGCTATTATGATAATTTGGGGATGATCAGCAAGGCCTCCTCCAATTATCTTAATGGCAGGTTGAGTATATATAATAAGCAAAGGCATTTTGCTGGGCATCCCAGTCCAGAGTTGTTCAGAGCTTTGTATGACAATAACATCACCTTGACCATGGCTTGGTCGCTGATAGACACCCAGGGCAGTTCTTGTGGGCCCCTCACTGCTGCATCCTGCCCTGGTTACAGCTGCTCAACGGAGCCCCAAAGCAGTCTGATACAGAGCATATATCTCTAATAATGGATTTTTGTGGCTAGATTATCCCTATCCAGGAATGGTCATACTAGGGTACCAACCAAAGCTGTTTGTGGGCATCCCCAGTCACTAGGTCTCCAGTGGCAAAAGCCAGAATCACCCCTAAACTACATACTTGCTCCTTCAGAAGGAGTGTAACCTCCATCCAGAACAGGCTAATAGCCCAATTCCCAGACCTGAGAGCTGCCAGCTGATAGGGTCTCTGTCTTACCTGGATTCATCTTCAGTTTGTTAGCACTCCTCCAAGCCATAACTGCATCCAGGCACGTGTTCAGAATGTAAGCAGCCTCTCCCAAATGAGATCTCATGGAGAAACGGAGCTGGGTGTTATCAGCATACTGGTAACACCTTGCCCCGAATCTTCCCATGACAACTCCTAATAGCGAACACTGCGAACAAGGTGGCACCCTGTGGCCCCTCACAGTGGAGCTGCCAAGAGGATGAGCTGCAGTCACCAGTGCTATTCTCTTGAACTGACTGCAAACTAAGTCAAATTTCTGAAAAACTGTGCCTCCAACTACCACCTCATGGTGATGGTCAGGAGGATACTGTGATTACTGGCATCAGAAGCTGCTGAGAGATCCAGAAGAAGTAACATTCCCCATGCCCTTCTCCCAAAAAAAGTTGTCCATCAGCGTACCCAAAGTCAGGCTTGAATCTATCCTGGAATGGATCCTGATAATCAGTTTTATTAAAAAGCTCTGGCTTCTGGGATGCCACCATTCTCTCAGGCACCTTACTCAGGAAGATGTTTGTTACCAGATGATAGCTGGCTAGACCTCTGAGTCCAAGGAGGGCTCTTTCAGGAGTTCAGCTTCAATTGTGGTGTCCAAGTCAGCATGAAGGTAAGCAATTTGATCCTTCAAATGTCTTGCAAGCTCATCACAGCAGGCCTACAGGCCCCAAGAGTGCAGCAGAGCAAGCCTTTTGTCACCTTCACCACCACAAAGCAGGTGCTCTTACCCATTCGTATCCTTGCTCAATCACTTTCATGTTGCCACTGATGCTTCGGCTGCCTTGTGACGTGTTTCATGGTCCAGAGTGCTTTGTTAAGCCAGGAAGCCTTCCCACTCTCTGCAAAGCCAAACAGGTGCTCGGGGTCAGTCGTGTCAATAGGCCTCTTGCCTTGCCGTTCCGGGCTGCAAAAAGGGCCCCCATGGAATTGCTGGCTCAGGCTACTGAAAAATTGCTTGGAGCATTCAGGAATCCCTCAGATTCCCTAAGTCTTTGGGAATAGACCCTCTTAATGGGTCCCCACCCCAGCAGAGGGGGACTTCAGGATAGACCGAATTTTACCAGGAAGTGAAATGACCATTACTACTCCCACCCCATATCCAGACCACACCCTCTAATTCCCAGAGACAACAGTCAAGTCAAGGGTATGTCCTGCCCTATGAGCTGGGTCAGTGGCAAACTGAGATAAACCCCATGATTGTCAAACAGGCCACAAATTCCTGTGAAGGCAGCCTCATCAGGACCAAAGTTCCAGGGTCTTCCAAAGCCTTATCCAAGACCCCTCAGCCACTTCCACTAGGGAGCAGGGTCGGTGGTACATCAGTATTATTATTATTATTATTATTATTATTATTATTATTATTATTATTATAACATTTCTATGCCGCCCCTTGCCGAAACCTCGGGGCGGCTTACAACATGATAAAATACATTGAAATACAATAGTACATAATAAATTACCATTAAATATAAAAATACAAAAAATACATTGATTTACAAATACAAAATTAAAATTATCAGTATAAAATAAAAATATAGGATGAGAAAGAGAAGGAAGACGAAGTTGCCCAGGCCAGATCATATGTTTTAACAATTGAAATGATGTTTAAATAAAAAGGTCTTTACCTGGCGCCGAAAAACCAGTAACGACGGTGCCAGGAGGACCTCTTTGGGGAGTGAATTCCATAGGTTGGGTGCCACCGCAGAGAAAGCCCTCCTCCGAGTACTTACTCTCCTAATTTCTTTCATGGAGGGTTCCCGGAGAAGGGACTCTCCCGCAGATCTCAAAGGGCGGTCGGGCATATATGGACGTAAGCGCTCGTTCAGGTAGCCAGAACCCAACCCGTTTAGGGCTTTGTAGGTCATAATCAACACCTTGAATTGGGCCCGGGCTTCAATGGGAAGCCAGTGAAGCTGACGGAGGACTGGAGTCATGTGAGCATAACGCCCCGTCCCCATCAGCAACCTGGCAGCTCTATTTTGCACCAATTGAAGTGTTCGGACTGTCTTCAGGGGAAGCCCCACGTAAAGCGCCTTACAGAAGTCTAGGCGGGAAGTCACCAGCGCGTGTGTCACCGTCACCAGGCAGTCGTACTCCAGGTAGGGGCGCAGCTGATTAATCAGCCGAAGCTGAAGGAAGGCGTTCCTCGCCACCGCTGTCACCTGAGCTTCCAGTGAAAGCTCCGCGTCGAGGAGTACTCCTAAGCTGCGGACCTTATCCCTAAGAGGGAGTGTTGCACCATTCAGGACCAGGTCAAATCCACCCTCTCCAAAACCCGATCCGCCAACCAACAGGACCTCCGTCTTGTCTGGGTTGAGTTTCAGTTTATTGGCCCTCATCCATTCCCTTACCTCGGCCAAGCACCAGTTCAGCACAGCCACTGCCTCACCTGGATTAGTGGAGAACGAGAGGTAAAGCTGGGTATCATCAGCGTATTGATGATTCCCCAGCCCACACCTCCTGATGACCTCTCCCAGCGGTTTCATATAGATGTTAAATAGCAGAGGGGATAGAATGGAGCCCTGTGGTACCCCATGGCATAGCTGCCATGACGTAGAGACATGGTCCCCCAGCACTACCTTCTGGAATCGACTGTCGAGATAGGAGCGGAACCACTGCAAAGCAGTGCCTCCAACCCCCAATCCCGCAAGTCTATCCAGAAGGATACCATGGTCGATGGTATCGAAAGCCGCCGAGAGGTCCAGAAGAACCAACAGGGATGTACTCCCCCTGTCCTTCTCCCTGCACAGGTCGTCGTACAGGGCGACCAAGGCAGATTCAGTACTGTACCCGGGTCTGAAGCCGGACTGAAAAGGATCCAGATAATCAGTTTCATCCAAGAGTGCTTGGAGTTGTCCCGCCACCACTCGCTCCAACACCTTGCCCAGAAACGGGATGTTGGCCACAGGTCTATAGTTAGTGGCCATCTCTGGATCCAGTGACGCTTTCTTCAGGACCGGTCGTATTACCGCCTCCTTTAAAGGGGCAGGCACTCGACCCTCCCTCAGAGAAGCGTTAACCACTTCCAAAATCCAGGTCCCAATCCCGTGCTTGGAGTTATTTATTAACCAAGACGGGCAAGGATCCAATAGGCAAGTGGTGGGACGTACTCTTCCAAGCACCTTGTCCACATCATTGGGCCGCAATAATTGAAATTCCTCCAATAATTTTGGACCAGACGGTGGCATTGGCGACTCCTCAGAGACCTCTGATTCATTAGTGGAGTCCAGCTCGTGACGAATCTGAGCGATTTTCTCCCTGAAATGCCTGGCAAAGTCGTCACAGCGGGCCTTTGAGGGTGGCATTGGATCTTCCTTAGGACCCAGGAGAACCAGGCCTTGCACCACTCGAAAAAGCTCCGCTGGACGGCATTGTGAGGAGGCAATGGAAGCGGAAAAAAACTTCTTTTTCGCCGCCTTCACCGCCACAGCATAGGCCCGATAGTGGGCTCTCAAGTGTGTTCAGTCAGATTCATCCCGTGATTTCCTCCACCTACGCTCTAGCCGTCTCCCAACTCGCTTCATCGCCCGTAATTCAGGTGTATACCAAGGGGAAGAGCGGACTCTGCCTGGTGGGAGAGGACGCTTAGGAGCGATCGTGTCCACAGCCCTGGTCATCTCTCCGTTCCACAGTTCGACCAGAGCCTCGACAGGAGCACCAGTCTTGTCAGCCGGAAACTCCCCCAGGGCCTTCAGGAATCCATCCGGATCCATCCGGCTCCGGGGGCGGGCCCATACAATCGGGTCCGCACTCTTATAGAGGGAGAGGCCGCTCTCGAGCACAAACCTCATCAGGAGGTGATCTGACCATGACAGGGGAGTCAAACATAAGTTCTTTACCCTCAGGTCATCCTCTACCTGCCCCGTCGTGAATACCAGGTCCAGAGTGTGTCCACGTTCATGGGTCGGGCCAATGACGTGTTGAGACAGGCCCATGGCCGTCATAGAGGCCATGAAGTCCTGAGCCGCCCCGGTCAGTCCAGACTCGGCATGGAGATTGAAGTCCCCCAGGACCAACATCCTGGGGGTCCTCAACACCAGGTCCGAGACGGTCTCTGTCAGCTCAGATAGGGAGACTGCTGGGCAGAAAGGTGCATGGTACACCAACAGAATCCCCAGTCTGTCTCGTTCGCCCAACACCAAGTAGAGGCACTCCAGCCCTGGTCTCAAAGGGACCGGAAGACCCGTGAGAGAGATGGAGGCTCTGTAAACCAACACGACTCCCCCTCCCCTCCTTTCTGGGCGTGAACAGTGTTGAACCAGATACCCGGGCGGGCACAATTGGGAGAGGGCAACATCCCCTCCCTCTCCCGCCCAGGTCTCCGTTACGCAAGCCAGGTCGGCCCCCTCATCCACAATCAAGTCATAGATGAGGGAAGATTTATTATTGATCAACCTGGCATTGAGCAGCAGCACCGTCAGACCCGAGGGGTGGTTGACAAGGCTACCTGGCGCCCTCTGGTTGGGGGCAGGATCAGAAGGAGGGACAGGTGTCAGCCATCTGTCCATCCTTCTTCTATGTGGACACGTTAAGCCCCTATTGTTGAACAACCATTGCCCGTGACCACGCCAATAGCAGCCCCCATGGGTTCCCCAGGATATATAAACGTCGACATGGCCAGGAATGACTCAAAGCACTGATTAAAGCAGGGTAAGATTATAAAGTAGGTCGAAGGAGGAGAAAAAGAATGATAAAAAGAAAAAAAGAAAAAGAAAAAAGAAAAAGGGGATCCTTCCTCTTCCCTGAGAATCAGCAGTAGGCAAGCCTATTTCAACAAGAGTCCATGGCCAGCCCAGCCCCCCGCTCGTCCCCCCGAACGGCACCCCAAACGGCGGCAACCCCTTTGGTCGCCGGCCTGAGGCCGCCGGCCTGAGGCCGCCGGCCCCGGCCGTTGCCGCGGCTTTGACTCCGCAGGGCGCCTCCGAGACCCGCCCCGTCGCGCACCGCGCGCGCCCGATCACCTGGGCCGGCGGGCGGCGCTCTCCGGTGCCGCGTGCGGCCGCGCTGGCCGGTGGAGCTGGCTGCCGTCGAGGTCGCAGCCGCATGCGTCTGCCTGCATCCCCAACCTGTCTCCTTGGCCCAGCATAAGGTACAGGCCCTCTCTGTCACTGATGGACCACTGACCCTGCTCTGCACTGGTCTCCCTGAGTGGTAAAAGCTAGCGGCACGGTAGGCCTTTTAACTCTGGAAAATAAAAACGCAGTGTTAGTCCCAGATGCTCAGAGGCAGCTTCCAGTTCACCTGCACTTTCTGCAAATCCTTGGCAAGACTCAAAGCTCAGATAAGCTCAGAAGCTTCCTGTACACCACCTGAGTGTTGTGCAATTTAAGACAAACCAACAATCTTTGAAAAGACTAACTTTTAGCCTTGAAAAAAAAAGTATTGGGAACTCCTCAGCCTTTTTGGTTGGACGTTGCACTTAGATAGTTCATGAAGTGGGGATACAGCATGGAGGGTGAAGTTTAGATTTCTCCTGCTCTGCAACCTCATTCCTCTCCCACTCCTGCTTAAAGGACAGCTGAGGAACAGAGAAGAGACGCCCTCTCCCTCCTCCTCCCCATCAACAATTTCCCATTCCTTGGCTGAGCAGAGCCAGTGTGTGCACTGCGAAGGGAGTCTAAGCCTCCCCCAACAGACCCCCCATTTCACCTTCGGAGGAAAACTTAGGAGCGGCAATGCAGGTGGAGATCTGTTGTCAGGGGAGCTGCCCTTCCAGGGCACGGAGGTCTTCTTGCAGTGGTGGCTCTCCAGACAGGCTTCCTTCTTTCCTTGCCTTTCCCATTGGGCATAATGAGGGCCAAAGGAAGTCTTTGGGGATGCCAGAGAAATCCACAACAGATTTAAATGAATTGAAATTCTTCACAATCCAGTCTGTGGATACCTCTGAAGACTGGCCTTTTCTAAGTTGCACCGATTCCTTGGACTTTTAAAAACTATTTTATATTTACATAAGTTTATGCAAATTTCATGAATGTAAATTTCATGAATTAAAGTATATGAAGTTTGTGAATTAAAAAGCCACCAACCAAAGTTATGCATTTCCACCATAGGTTAAGGCATAAAAATATTACTGGAGGTGGTTTGTGTATTTTTGGGAGCACAATTTTGTGCACAGGCAAAAAAAAAAATCATTAAGCAGACAATGGAATGAAAGGCACTGGACAATCTGCAGAATACAGAACGGATGGATTTCACAGCATCAATGCCTTTGAAAACCAGCTCTTCAAGGTACTGCAGGTACTTCCAGATAGCAGCTCAGAAGAGAACCCACTTTCCTTGACTTTTGTGAAGGGAAGGTCTGCATGGAGCAGGAGGGCCTCTGGCCAACACCGGTGAGGACCAGATGGGGAGCCTGATCAGCTGCATCTTGCCATGGGCTGCCATTATCCTTTCTATGCTTCACCACTTTTACCATCTGGATAAAAAGCTGACAACCTTTCCATTAGATACCAATTCCCAAGCCTCCTAATTGCCATACACCATAAATCTCTTGGATGACACAAGATATGTTTGCATCAGAGTATCCACTATAGGACAAATAATGCTGAAACTAAAACCCATATAATTATATAACCCCATTAATCTCTGTGCTGGAATAAACATAGTCTGTTCTTTGGGTCGCTTGACATATGTCTTGCATTCTGAACCCATTATCATCTCTGCTCTTCTCTTCTGCTTCCTCTCCAATCAAGCCACATTCTTCATATAATGTGGTCACCAAAACCAAATACAATCTCCAGCAGTGTACTGTATGTAATCTTCACTAAGTAAACATTTTGAGCAGAAGGCTCAGAATCTTTGTAAAGGGAAATCAGGTTTTTTCCAAAATGGCACATGGATTGCTACTCAAAGTATTAAAATGTGTACTAAAACTGGCACACCCAGACACAGCATTCTTCCCAAAGACCACTGTTGGGCCCTAAAAGGATTTCAGAAGCCCATGGCCAACACTACATCTGTCATATTTGCACCCTTTCCCACTTCAAAGAAAAATGACACAGACATGAAAATACCCGAAGCATTCTCTCTCCTACTTTTAACAACATGTGGTGTGTGGCTTACTGAATCATATGGTGTGTGTTCTTTTGGTTTCTTAAAACAAATTTTTGCTTAACCTCTGCTGTGACCCAGTGAGTAAACATAGTACCAAGATATGCTCAATTTCTGTTCCTTTAAAAAACCAGAATGTTTGCTTATGTGGTGACCACTGGAGGAAGGTGCTTGTTCCGATTAACCCCACGATGAATATTTGCTGGTTCTGATTTCCTGGCATAATGATTTCAGTGCCCCTAATTGCAAAATTCTTGTTTGTGTCAGACACCTGATGCTTATGTACATCTTGTTTCTTCTTGTATTATAAGTCAATCCCCTACTTTTAATTAAAGGTCTAGACACAACATCTTTGAACTTGCCTTCAGATTTATTCCCTCCTCATTCCCATACTTTGAAAGTCCAAACAAGAGAATGAATGCAAATCTACATGTGCCACGGCCAGTTCCCCATTCTGCATCCATCCCCTCCTTTTCAAACTACTGTGGTTGGTATTTGTGAAAATGGATCGGCTGTCAGTGAAAGGGGGAAAGAGATTATCCTTCTCGTGAGGTTTTTAGTCTTCCTTCATTTCTCTTTGCTGCTGAGGTTACAGCCCAAGGCAACAACATATAAGCATAAACATCAGACCATAACCCTCTGCTGTACTTGGAATGTCATAGAGTTGAAAATATTTCTGGCAGATGCAGAGCCCAGCAAAGGGAAAGGGGTTTGAAAGGACAAAGTGGAAAGTGATTTGGGCTGTTCTGGATGATCACCCGCATGTGTAAAAAGCACTTATCAATATGAGCAAACATGATCACCGATCAGTAATAGGAAATAGGGATGTGTGAGATTTACCTTCTTGATTCAGAATAAGCCTTCCTAGAAGGAGCTAATTCAGACTTGCTTTGGATTGGGTAGCTTATTCTGTAACTCAGGCTAATTAGCTAATGCTAACCATCTGCTGACACTCGTCTTTGACAACTGTCAAAGGCTGGGTGTGTTGTTGCACTGTATTTGTTTATTTATTGGATGCAGGGATTTAGACAGGTCAAAACTGGATGATTTATACAGGAAAGGATAATGACGTCATATGTATACTTCTGTCTCCAAACTACCAAATTTTACCCGGCCTAACCCCCTGCTTTAAAGAAACAAACAACCTATTTCTGACAGTTGTCAGAAGCAATTATCATAAAAACAGAGATGGGATGCACTTTCCCACCTTCCCAAGCATTTAAAGACTCAGAAATGGGTGGCAAAGTAGAAGGGACTTGTGTGTGAGGCAGTCAAACCCTGAGGATCTTGCTGCAAAAAATGGGAAACGGTATCTACTCCCTTTTGTGAGGAAATATAACTTGCACCTTTGCTTTCTCTCTATAGCTTTCCTTTGGACAGCTGTCATGGAAAAGCAAAGTTCAAAATTAACCTATTTGCATTCTTTAAGGGACAGTGTCCAGGGCTGGTATCGACTGAGCTTGACAGCAAGAATCACCAAGGACATTGTCCAGATGAGACTTCCCTTTTTCAGACCTGTAAAAGTGTGTACCTCTGCACTTGTGCAAGTCTGAGTAAAAAAATAAGATTTTTTTAAAAATTCTGGAATAGAGGGGCACTTTTGGGGCTCTCAATTTTTTTTAAAAAAGGGGTGGTGAGTCAATGACAGCGTCTCCAGTGGTGGAATTGTCAATGATTCTGAAAGATGGTCTCTGAAAAAAAGTAAAAGGGGAAAAACCTATAGGGACAATTAAAATTGGTTTGTGAAAATTGTGGGGACAGGAGACAAAACAATGTGAGCTTCAGTATCCCCTGAGATACGTTCTGGAGGAGTGAAGAAAGTGGGAGAAAGTAGTGAGAAAAAACACATAGTGTTTTGTCACTACAAAACAGTAGTGACAAAAAAGCTCCATAGTTTGTCAGGTGCACCATGTGTGGTTCCATGAACAACCAACCACTGTGGCTTATGAACCCATCCAGTGTTCAATACTGACCTAAAAATTATAATCAAAAGCATAAGAAAAGGGAGTAAAAGGGAGCAAATACTTATTTCCTACATTAGGTAGTTCAACAATAACCTTATTTATGTGACCCAGAAAAAGTCATGAATTCTTTGTGTGTGTAGCAAAACAACTTTGAAGACTATTGATTAAATGCTTCTATGGTAAGATGCAAATAGACAAAACTAAGAGGACATGTTTTTGTAGATAGAACAAAGCTTGTTCTCTTGGACAAATATACAATATTTATAGTACAGGCGAACCTTTAGAATCTGGGTGAATTGCTGTTTGGACTGGACTGCACTTTTTTTACCTTCCTGAGCACTTTGAGTCTTGGAAATGGGTGGGAAAAAAGGACCTATTGGTAGAATGCAAATAGTAAGATGCAATTAGTAGAATGCATTTCTTCCACATACCTAAAGATAATTATCTGAAGATAATTGGCATGAAATGCCACCCACCTGAAATGTTTAAATTTGCCTACATTCTAAATGTATGGAGTTGGCGAGGATGAAACATGTTTGACTAAATAACTGATTACGATGTGAATGTTGTTTGTTGAGAACTCAATTCTAATTTCTCAATTGCTGCTTATATTTGCATGCTGAAGTTCATTTAATGCTGGGGGTAATTATGAGAACATTCACATTAACATCATACTTATGCTCTACCTGTCAGGGTTTTGACTGTAGTCTGCTCACACACTGTGAACCGAAAGATGCGTGCCTTCAGCCGAGATTATGGTTTATATGGCTAAGCTGCTGCAACTCCAATGCTGGGAGACATTTTCAGCTATGTCAAAATGTCCCCCTGATGGTTCCTTTCCCCAGTGCATGAAATCTATTTAATCTTACTTTTCCCCCAATTAGTTTAACGCTCCTTCAATGGCAGTTTCAGTTAGCCAAATCTGATGGCCCGAGCAGTGCAGTGATGTCATCCCATTCATCATGGGGTTCCTTAGGGATAGGTGAAACCTGCTGTTCTGCTTGACAGTTGATTCGTTTTAAAAAGTAATTACTGTTTCAATTTGTAATTAATTCAGACACCAATGCGGAATCATGGCCCAGAGGCCTTCAAGCATGTCTGGGCCTCTTGGCATCATGGTAAATATGCTCCCCATATACTTGGGCACATCCCTGGCCTTTAAGCAGGTTATGGCTTAAGTGGTGGGGATTGAGCTGTCCTCACTACTTATGGGGGGGGGGGCATCTGAGTGGGTGGTAGGTGTCAAAGTAATGTTCATAATTTGGAGGCACTCCCTTCCAGCAAACAATACCCAGCCCTATACAAGAAAGGGTGATTGGATGACACACCCTAAGCAGTGCTGTATCCATTAAGCAGTGCTGTAGCATCTGCATTCTCACTATCCCGGTTGAAGGTCACTCTCCATTCCTCTCTGTGCTTTTGGACAAAATGATTTTATATCATGGAATGTAAAGACCCTGTTACTTCTGTTGAGACTAAAAGCTGGACATTCTGTTTATTTGTTCCACAGAAAATCTTAGGGTCTTGGTTACAGAGGGAGAATCTGGGACAGAGAGGCGATGTTAGAAATGGCTAGACCTGCTGGAGTTATAGGTTCTAGCACATCACTAGAAATCAGAGTTTCTTTAAAGCTGAAAAAGCCTGCTGAAAAAGCCAGTTCAGCCCCTCAACCCCAGTGTGTGTGCATGGCCAAAAACATTTCCAGTGCCAAAAAAATGAAAAAGGAAAGAGTAAATGAGCATTATTTGACACCTTAAGAGTGAGACAAGAAGAAAAGGAGGTGGGGGAAGGAAAGGATAATAAGAGAAAGGAAAATGAAGGTACCTTGCAAGGAATGGGGTGTATTACACAATAGAAATGTGTGTCTGTTGCTGTAACTGCTGATATAGAGCTGATATAGAGGCAAGACAGAAAAGTGGGAGAAAGGAGATAAGGAGGCCCTGTAAAGAGATGGAAGTAAAGCTGACCTGTTCAGGTGGAGCTGCCTTCTGAAAGGAACTGGAGGGAACTCTGCTACCCAGGCTGTGTTTGCTTAAAGTCTGAGAAGGAAGGAGTCAGGTCAGGGGTTGCTGAGGAGAACCGTAGCTGCTGGAGGCAGCCGCTGAGCACGGGTTGCATTGCAGGATTGGAGCCTGGCCTTCGCCCAATCACTTGCCTTTGGAACGGGCTTCTCGCTGACTTGCACAAGTTCATGCAGGTATAAGGTTGTGCTGCTAAGAATATATTTAGAGAGAAGGAAGAAAAGCAGTTATCTGGCTTTCTTTCAAAGTCACTGCAAATTCCTTGTCTATCCTTCCTAGCTAAAAGTTCATTTCAGTAAACCTTTTGTTGTGGACTGAGGGGCAAATGCCAGTGCGATTCTGCTGCTGCGAAACCAAGTCCTCTGTGCCGCTGGTTTGGCTCATCCATCCATGCACCGCACCACCACCGACAGCAGCCTTGCTCCCTGACCTGCCTCATGGGCCACCCACCCACATAGCTTACATAGCTAAGCTCTCGTTTGCACCTGCTGGCAGAACCCCACTGGCTGCCCATGCCCTTGCAATGCCTCCTGCAGCAGCAGCAGCAGGGCTCTCAAGTGCCCCTGTCTCCGCCAGCAATCGGGAGGAAATTAAGGACAAGCAGGACATAGGAGGTGCTCAAAGCACTGTGCTGAAGTCAAGCCCTTTGGTGGAGTGTCCGGTCATAAGGGTGTTAGGACACCAGCTACCAAATTAATCGAGCATCGTTCCAAAGGCAACCTCTTCAAAGATTTTCACCAAAATGGCTGACACTGTGTTAGGTATACAGCTTGTCCCAAGCTTCCCAACACAGGGACATTGTTCTCAAAGAGTATTTCAATAGGCCCCTCCATTGCAAAAGCATGTGGAGCATTGACACAATCCAGAACGGCATCTGGAACAAGCCCATCAAAGTGAAGACAGCACAGTGCTCCAACTGTCAACCCTGAGCAACTGTGGAAGCCACAGAGGTTTCTTCTGTGAGAAGAGCGACGGCAAGGCCAGTGAAAAGCTGGCAGACAAAGTTCGCTCTCTCAGTCTGCAGACTTATGAAGATGCAAAGCAACTAACTCTGCGGGTATAGCCATGTCCTTCAGGAGTAATTGTACATTAGCACCTGTGTATTCCCAGAAAGGTACAGAAGTAGTACAGAGAACTGAGGTGGACTTTCAGTACTCAACTCCAAATGCCCACAAAGTTATTAAAATGCCTGGTGATGAAAAGCAGCGCTGGTGCTTTCTAGGTGCAAGTGAGCCCTGCAGCTGAGGTGCAAAAGGAGTGTTGGATGCCGGTGAAAATGCCTGCAGCCAGACAGGTGGACTCACTGCAGCCAGGCATTTCTTCATGCATGCTTCCCCCTTGGTCACAGGTTGATGAGCATCTGTCAACATAGTTAAGAAGCTTGGAGCATGGTCTTGCTTCCAATCAAAAAGGATGGATAATGATCAAGAATCTTCTATCCCTCTGCTGAATTCAGGTGTGGAGTCCACCAGTTAAACCTTGCATGGAGACCCATGAATAACTTGAAGTTAGATGGATGTTCCATCAGCTTGTAAGGGCTTGAATACCTATTTCTACACATCTGAGCTCAGATCCAGAGAACACCAAAACATTGTAGAAGCTGTTGACTCCTGGCACTCCCCAGCTTTTAGAGACCAGGCAGGCAGAGTTTTCCTTCTCACTACTGCTTTCAGTCCTATGGTATTCCCCAGCTGTCTTCATAAAGCAGCCTGAGAAGGAATCAGCACTTGGATTTCTTGCAATCCTCCTTGTTGAAGGTAAGCTCTTACTTCTCTTCTTTCTAGCTGATGTACTTACAACCTTCGGAAAGTACCAGAAGCAGTGGTATGGAGATGGTGTCACCATCTTCTGTCTAGGGAAGCTGGAAATGTTGGTAAAATCAAAGCAATTTTCATTAGAAGAACATCATTTCCTTGATGGATGAATCAAGGATGGGGCTGTGCAACTGGTAAAGAAGCCTAAGAGGAGTAACAGTATGTACCTAACAGGAAAGATGTTGGCACTGTCTGTAATGAAGTGGCCAGCTCTCTTGTTGAGCTCTTAAATCAACCCTTTGAGATCGGTGCCAATTATGCAGCCTTTTGTCAACCTCAGTAAACCTGGACGCAGTTCACCAAGTGCTAGGTATACGCTGTCATGACTTGCATTTCCTCCCTCTGACAATCACCAGCCTCAGGCTCTTTCTTTGCAAAATGTTCTTTATTGTTTCCAATGGTAAATCATCTCTGAGCATACACAAAGTGGTCTGTTGAAACCAGTCTAATGATTACTTCCCAGAACTCTGCTTCCGAGCATGCTTATATCCTAGCCCTTGGGGAAGCGTCTGTGGAAGAACACATGCCTTTTTTCCACATGTTTCTCATCCAACTGGGCATCTCTGCCACTGCCTGACCATGGGGGCTTCTGAGGGAAGGGGCTGATCTCCGTTTGAAGATTCCTCAGACTCAATAACCCACCCTACTTCCTGTCTCTCGATACTGTTCCTGGCATCTGTCAGGCCCACCTCTGCTTCTTCCCTTCTGCTAAACTCTTCCAGCTCCACCTCCACCTCCACCTCCTCCCATTGCCTCCCAGAACTTTGAGCAACCTCCTGCTCATCACCCCCACTGAAACATTCCTCTTCTGAATCGGAGTCAGCAGAAGTGGCATGACTCGCGTCTCGAAGGAATGCTTGCCCAAGCCTGCCGTCGTCGCGCTTGCTCACAACACTTCTCAGTCTGGCAGAACTTTCACTAGAATATGAGGAGATACTTCACCTTCACAGCATTAGTGTTGTTCACAAGATGCCCATTTGGTCCATTTTCTTGTGCTATCCAAAAATAGAAATCTGACAACACTCCTGGCATGGCTTCTAGCAGCTAAGTCTCATCACACTGATGTTGAATGTCACATGAGTACAATTGTCACATAGAAATCCATAATCAGAAACAGCCGAGCTGAAAAATGATTCCCTCTGCATCTGTCGCAACATGCCACCACCCACTGAGTGGGCTCCTAGGGCATCGGTGCGCGGAGGAAGGACTCAGTGTAGCAAAAGCAAGGAAGCACGTGTGGTTTAAAGGAGTTTTCTTGGAGGCTTCCAAGTAGCACTGCTCATCCCACCCAGTCCCAGATGGTGATGATCAGGCCATCTTTTAAAAAAGGGAACGGTTGATGTGATGTGAACAGTGTAAGAAAAGTCAGGGCATGTGAGCCAATTAGGTAGCCTTCTTTGCATTTGTTCCACTGTTGATACGAGCATGGGCTACTTAAGTGCTTTTGACTAGTTAACAAGTTGGTCTCAATAACATATATGATTATGCAGATTTAAAGGAGACTGGCATCTTCTTAGGGAGTGATCCTGTGGCCTCCAGGCATTACTTGACAGACCATAGGATTTTTCAGATTCCCAGATTCAGGGCTGAGCCTGCATTCTGACCGTGGAGTCAGAGCTCCATGACTACCCCACTCCCTTCAACCAGCACAGAAAGAACCACACTGGCTGCCCTCTGAGGCTGGGACAGGGGTAAAAGAAGGTGTTTCAGGAGGTGGGGAGGAGGGAAGACCCAGGAGGCCAAGATACAAAGTAATCTGAGACCCCTGAAGCTCTGAGACACCATTGATAGATGGTGGAAAAGGTCCCTTTTGTGGGAGATAATTGCGTTTTCCTCTCCTCCCACTCTGCACTGGGTAAGCATGAATCTCTCAGTCCAGGATCATGCACTCCTCTCCATAGAACTGTGGCCTTAATGCCATTGCCTTGTTTTCTAGTCTTTTTTAAGAAGCCTTGTCCTTATTAAAGTCCATTTTCCCAATGGACTTGTGAAAGAGGCCTTGTACAGAGATTGACCTGTACCTGTATCAGGATCACATTCATTTCTTTATAGGGGGTAAATATATGTAGGCCTCCAATTGGAACATTGGGTGGTGTGGGGTGGGGGGGAATGAAAAAGAATTAGGCTTTACCTTTTTCTCACTAACATCCCAAGTGGGAGCCTTCACATGTTCCACCCCCTACAAGAGGTGAGATGTGCTCCTCATGCAGGGGCAGAAAACAGATTTCTGGATGAGGACAATCTGTTTCTCCATTGCCCATTTTGGATACCATGGTGAAGTCCTAAATAGGGAATGTGAGTCACATCCTCCTTTCCCTGCATATTTGAACACTGGAAGCTGGGAGTGTTATGGAATAAGAATCGATTCAATGGGCCAATTTTCACACATTATAAAGATTATCTTGCTATTGCCAGGAGAGACAAAACAAAATGCTTTCTTGCTAAAAGCAAGGCATGAAATGATTGCAACGGCAGGATGATTGCAAAAAGTCCAAAGGAAAAGCCTGTGCATTCACACAGTGGGGGTGCCGTTGGCCAGCATCTTCTGCACTCAGATTAGGTTGACGACCTTTTATGTGAAATATGCATGTTAACTTTGCTGCTTTGAAACAGGTATGCTATTCTGATACTTTGCCATATTCATACCTCGCCAGGAATGTATTACTAAGTGGTATTAGTGACTTAGCTGTCCCACTGATTTGGCTCAGAGTTAGCTGAATTGGCAGAAATGGTATTCACTGGGGGGGGCGGGGGGGGGGATAAATACATGACCCACTTTTGTACCAGCTGTCAAAGTGCAGGTTCCAAAATGGCTACTATCTGTTTAAGGGAAGCTTACAATGTACAGAACTGTGGTAACGTCAAAAATTACTAATTTAAATCTTTCATCCTGTACAATGAGTATATTAGTGTTTTGCTTTCAATGCTAGGGGCATTTTTCCATCTGGAAACAAATGAATATATTTATAATATAAAATGTAGAGATCAATAATCATGTAAACTCTTTTGCTGAACTGATCATGGAAACAGGAGGATATGGACCATAGATTTTTTTTAAAATCCTACTATCTTAACAGTTTAACTGCCAAATATGGACAACTTGATAGCAAACTTGAAAGGGGAGTCCAGTTAGTTCAATCAGTTAACCTCCCAGGCCCCTTGGAGTATCCTACAGCGCTGCTGTGCCTGTTGTATTAGCAGACCGGACCGCGCAAACCCAAGAAACAGCAGTTCCTACAATAAGGGCTGAAATGAGCAGAATCGTTCCTCTCCAGAAGGGGGCAGATCAGCCAAGCTCCCCCCAGAACCGATGGATTTTCAGGAACTAGACTTCCAGCAGCTACAAGCTCCTGTTGTTCTGGTGGTCCGTTTTGCCAAGATGGAGCCAGTGTAACATACTGCCCTGCAAGTCTAGGTGAAATGCCATTTCCTTCAATGAAACATATGCAGGTCCTCTTAAAATGGCCTCTCCCATACGAGCATCTCCAGATGTATTAAAGTACAATGCCTACCCCCTGAGCCATTTCATAAACTGGTTGGGAGGGTGGCCGTTGTGGTCCAGCTGATCCGGAGAGTGCCAGGGTGGGGAAAGCAGCCCTAAAGCATATGCTGGAGTAAACCTGAATTCCCCTTGAAACAAATGAGTAATGCCTAACAAAAGAAGGTCAAGGGTTTTCAATTTAAATGAAAGCCAAACCCAGCACCACTAGCCAAGTTGGGTCAGCTGATGATTTTGCTCTCTTCACATAATATTTGTATCATAGACTGCTCTGTTGAACAGACCAGAAAAAAAGGACGAGGTAACAGAACAAAGCATGTGGCATCACTGAAGGCTTGCTCTGATCGCTAGACAAGGTGTTACACACATGTGAGCTGCTGAACTGAATATGCAGCCACAAGCAAGCCGAGGGAAAGCCTTGACTGACTCTGGATGCAGAGCTCTGTTTTTCACAAACCGATTGTCTCTCTTCTGCCTGGAATTTCATCTTGCTGCATTGCAGTGGGTAGATCGCAGTCCTGAAAATTACTTTCACCAACACAGAAAGCTTTTTTTTTTCGGAAACACTTTGGGAGGTGTAACAACTCTGAGCTGTTTGCAGGATGGCCTGAGCAAACAGAGGACAGGCACCTCACACCTTCACTAGCCGTGTAGTACAGGGAATGCCAGCAGGTGTGGCTTGTCATGCAAGGTTTGTTGCTGTTGTTCATCGCGAAGTCGTGTCCGACCCATCGCGGCCCCATGGACAACACTCCTCCAGGCCTTCCTGTCCCCCACCATCCCCATTAAAGGTGCAGGAGCCCAGTCCTCCTTTTCATCAGGCCACCATGACAGCAACCCTGCCTCAACTAATTCTTCCCTGTCGTTTCCTCACTTCTGTTATCTTTCCTCTCAGATCCTTTTGAACGACCCTCAAGTAGCCTGCAAGCTTTATTCTGGGATGGGGAACATTTTTCATTCTAGGGAACGTCTCAGGAGCTGCATTCCCTCAGGGGATGGGGCCAAAGGCAGAGTGGGTGCGGCAAAATGTGATTATTAGCCATTTGCTGCCTTGAGACACTGTGAAGGCGGGATACAAAAACTTTAAATAAATCAATAAAGTATACTCAGAAGAAAGCAGCATGTCAGGTCATAGGGAAGCAGGGCTGAGTTACTCAACAGTATTTAGCATCCCAAATAGCGAGCCTTCAAATAGCTACTCAAAAGAAAAAATGGTGTAAGACCAAATGGCTTTTGCATGTCTACTCAGAGATTGGCAGGACGGATTTATGTCGCGACACCTTCAGAGAGCATCCCGATAGCATGCTTCTGCACGCCTAGTCAGATGGAAGCACAAGCAGCATAGCCTCTCCGGCAGAGGCAAGGCCAGCCTCAGAAGTAAGCAAGACGAACAGCAGCTGCGGTGTCCTGGAGCCAGGACTCAGGGATACATTGCCAGAGAGTTCTGTTTGTAGGGATGCTGCTGACGAAAGCCAGCTAAACCACTCTCCTGCCACGCTGTCCTTAGTTTAGGTTGAGGGGAAGCACTCCAGAGCATGTAGGGCAGGGTGCCCCATGAGGCCTGAGGGAGGACAGAGGTGGGGACTTGTGGCCCTCCAGTGTTTCAGCATGGGATGGCCTGCCTGTGGGTCGGGTTGATCAGGCTGTAGGAGCCACACATTGCCCACCCCTGCTGTAAAGAGAAAACAGCAGAGGTCTAATTCCAAGGTCCTCGGGGCAGACAACACAGAGAAGAAAAGCTGAAGGAGATCTTCACCGATGAGATGAGGAATACCAAAAGCAGAGATCCAGAAAGCTAGAGCATGATAGGAAACAAGCCGGAAAGGGTGACTGACCATCTCCAAAGCCGAATGCTGGTCAATACATACAAGCATATACAATTTCTGCAAACATTAAAGTTACTTCCTCAGGTTTGTTTGTTCTTTAAAGATAATTCGATGTATTGAATATATGCATGTCAGCATCCTCCAGAAACTGAAGAAACCCCTGCAGCACTGGCTTACCAGATGCAACAAGCAGAAATCCCCTCTTTCAAATTGCTTCTATCTTTTGGAGAAAAAATCCCCACAAAACTCAGATGTGCATATGCCTCCCACCTAACAAATCAAAGCACGAAGGGTGAGGTGTTGAGTACAACTTCATATTTACAGTGGCTCAGTAATGCATTACATCCCATGCTGGAAGTGTCAAAGTTATTGTTAATAAAGTTAGCTGCTTGAAACACTTATCACACATTTTCAACAATGAAAATAGTATGCTAATTTTTGAGTGCCAAATTTCAAGGAAGATGTTGACAGCTTGGACAAGCATCAGAGGGTGACAACATGTTTTGCAGTCATCACGATAAATCGCAACATTTTCCTAGTTTTTTAGATGGTTTAAAGCATGGGTCCTCAAACTACGGCCCACGGGCTGGATCTGGCCCTCCATGCCCATTTATCTGGCCTGTCATAGAGGTTTGGACATGCCGCACGCATGCACGCACGCACGTGTGGCAAGGCAAGGTGGGGGCTTGCATGTGCAGAGATCATTTTGGAGTCGCTCAGAGAAAAGGATTTCCTTGCAAGCAAGCCTCTGCCTCGCAGTGCGCACACCCCCTGCCCTGGCCTGTACCCCCCCGCACCGTCTTGGTGGCCCGCACCCATCACCGGCACCTTTCAATTGGCCCCCTGTTTAAAAAGTTTGAGGACCCCTGGTTCAAAGTATTTGACATACAGTATATGATCCTGCTGCAATCCTTACACATCAGGAGAGTATAATTTCAAATCAAGGGCAGTGTGGGCAACATGTTCAGTCTTTTGCCCATTATGCTATTGCCCCAAGTAGAAGCCAACTTTTACCAGGGAAAAGCGACCCTGCACACCTGAAGTTAGACTTTTAGAGGCAGAGTCTCTGTGCAGAATGCTGGGATTAGGAATGAAATGAAAAGCTCTTGCAAAACAACACATGGGCCATTTGCGTGGCCATGGCTTGGTTTCCTGCAACTCCCACAACAGAAACCAGAATGAACCAGAAACTCCTGCTAAGCCTGTAAGTGGGAGACTGCATAAAGGGCTACGCACAAACTTTCTTCCCTCCCCTCTTCTCTCATCCTTTTCCTCTTGCCTGCTGCATATCAAAGCAAAGTTGCACCCCAGATTATCAGCCTGTGCAGAAGGACGGAGAAAACGCATAACAAAGATACACGAACATGACATGTTTGTATGGTAATATCGATAAGACATTATTGTACAGGTTCAGTGCTCTGCATAAGAATATGCTGATCTGCCAGTATATATTAAAAGCATTAAAAGATTATGCTTTCTCGACAATCTTCAATAATTAAAAGTCCATGTGGTTTTGTCTCCCACACAGTGAGAGCTGATAACAAAGGGTAATAAAATGATTCCATAGTGTAGCCTTCCCCATTCTGGTGTCCACATGGTACTCCAACACAATTGTAGTGTTGGGGACACCCTCCAACACAGTGCAGTTGTTTCTTTATATGGTCTTCAGGAGCTACGAGGGCATCTTAGGAGAGCCCACAAGCTCTGGGAAACAACTCCACTGCGAAGGGGAGGGTATTACAGTTCAAAACAAGCCAGCAGCATGAAATTCGCCCAGTGTTGTAGGTTGAGTAAGATGCTATGTGCCGTAAAATGGGGCACATCTATGGTTTTGTAGTGGAATCTCACAAGATTTCTACCTACCTCACTTCCTAAAAGAATATCTCTCTCATTCATTAATCTGCATTTTATTTTTTAACTTATTTCTAGATCGCCTTTGGGGAAAAAGACCTCTCAAGGTAGTTAACGCAACACAGTCGAAAGAGAAAAAAAATTATAATCAACAAACATCTACAAGAAAAGAATCTAGCTTCTATTGTTACAAAAATCTAAAACAATAGCAGCTAAAAGTACAGAACAGTTCAAGAAAATGTAATTGGGAAAAGGCCAAAGAAAGCATATGAGTCTTCATTCAGGAGCTTTTTAAAAACATGCAATGGGAAAGATTGGTGGGCCTCTGCTGGCAACCTGTTTCAAAAGACTTTCAAGACAGTGCACTTGGCCTTTTAGGGGGAGTGCAAGCCCTTCTAAGACCAGTTGTAAACCTCTGTTCAGAATAGTTGTTTTCTGAATCTAAAGTATTGCTGTCTTTTCTGGATTAAGTCTCAGCTTGTTCATTCTCATCTACCCCAAAACAGCCTCCAGAGGCTGGTTCAAAGGTTCCTTAGCCTCCCTGGGATGCTTAGAAAGAAACAAGAGATATGGTTGATTACCACCCACAACCTGGTGACCTTCTGATAACAAACCTTCTGATAACTTCTCCCTGTAGTTTCATATACATGTTTGAAAGTATGGGGAACAGGATGGTGCTTTATAGCACTCCACAAGCTAAAGATGATCAGCTGGAATAGCACCATCTTCCTTTTTGTTTTTAAGTTTTATTAAAATTTTAAACTAATAGTACAAACATATCACATACATCGGATTTGCTGGGTCAACCCCCTACAACATATTTTTTTAACATTCTATAGTCAAATTCAAATCAGTTTATAACTTGAAAACATCTCTAAATTTACGCCAAGTCCTGTTTCTCCAGCCAATTATAGAAAAAATCCCAAGTTTGATAGAAGTCAGTGTCTTCTTTCTCCTTCAATGATAAAGTCAATCTATCCATTTCTGCGCAGTTCAAAATCTTCCTTAAAATCAGTCCATCGGTGGGTAGTTCCTCACTTTTCCAGTATTGTGGAATAGCACCATCTTCCAAGACCATTATTCCAAGATGTTGCAGTACAACTTCAATACAGTGGGAGGGTTAGCATGAAATGTCACACCACGGTGATTTCTTTTGCAGTATGGTATGTCATGCTATCATGTTTCAGCATGGTGCATTTAGTTTTTAGAAACAATCGTCTTTCCTATGGTTTCCACCCTTCTATGATCCTCCACGCAGTGTCCCTCTTCCGTACCATGGGCAGCAGCCTTTACTGTGCTTCTGCATGATGTGGAAGAAGGTTGCTGGCGGAACACTTCCTGCATGGGCAGCAGGCAACTAGGCAGATGCACTGGGACCCAGGCAACAGGGACCAAGGCAAGGCTGAGTCCCAACCCAAGCTGAATAGCAAAGTCAGGGCTGTAGTCACAGAACAGGCCAAGAGGAGGAACCAAGAGTACATCGCAGAGCAAGGCAAAGATGGGATCGCCACAAGCCAAAGGTCAGCAACCAGTAAGATGACAGAGCAAGGAGTAGGTACCCCAGGGCAGGACAACAGGCAGGATTCAGAAGCAAAAAGACGAGGTGAGGCAAGCAGAGCAGAAACTGGACCAGGCAAAGGTCAGGCAGGATGCAGCCACTGGAACATGCCACAGCACTTGGAAGAGTGAAGGGGCGGAGGGCTCCCAGCTGGTGCTCATCAAGGACCTGAGAGCCCCACCAGGGTCTGGGAACAATCCTGCAACCAGGGTGCTAGTTCTGGTGCTTGACCAGCAGAGGGAGCTCTGGAGCCGCCCAGATCCTGATGCTTCCATTCCACAAGCATTTGCAGGCCACAGCCTGGCTTGGCTTGCTTTCTAAGACAGGGCTGAACATACGAGAAAGTCCACAGATGCCAGAGGGAAAGATTATGCAGACCTTCACGCATTTTACCAGAGAAATAGTATGTATCTGTGGCGGGATCTACAATATGCATCAATATTCTAATGTCTGACTCACTGGCATGACACTAACCCCAAACAGTCCTCCTCGTGGTTTGTCTGCCATTATATTCTTGATTTCTTCAAACCAGTTATATCATGTCTTCATGTTGCATTTCTGCCAGGGTACATATTTCAGTGTGTGCTAAACTTGCAGTACTGTTCTAAGAAAAGCGGAGCGACTTTAGTGGGGCCACCAAATGACTACTCCATGTCCTATGGGGAGCTGACAAAACGGCAGCCACTCTACAAACTCTACGAAGGAGATAGGCCCAATCAGCCTTCAACTGTTTTCCAGCCTCCCTTAGCCACCACCCCATGGCCTCTCTCTCTCTCTCTCTCTCTCTCTCTCTCTCTCTCTCTCTCTGGCTTGCCAAGTGCAGTGCTGCTTCTGCCCTTATTCCTCCCTGTGACAATTAGCTGAAGACCCATCTAAATGCTTGTCTACTCAGAAGACTATCACGTGGTGCTCGCTCTTGGAAAGGTCGGCAGGGTAGAGGAGCTGCACTTTCACATGGATGGAGGACGATGGGGAAGTGAATCGCTCTGGCTTTCCCCCTTGGGAGGTGAGAGGTTAGCAGCAAGCAGTACCACAGCCACACGCTTCTCTCTCCCACCCCATTCTCCTCTGGGCTTTTATGCGAGAGGGTAGGAGGAGCTCTCAATCCCCTCTTTTCCAAAACCATCTCCAATTATTTGGTCCTTTGCACTTGCGCATGGATTAATGGATGAAAAATAGAACAGTTGTTTCAAAGCCATTTCCCTGCACACATTCCTTTCCCGAATCCCACTTCTGCCACAAACGCATTTGTGCATGACACAAGATTATGTTTTCAGTGCAGTGGAAACTGTGCCGTGTGCTTTACCATGTGCCCCAACGGGGTTGAATGTGTTTTTCGTGAATACGATGGCAGCACTCCCTGACGCATGGAAGGGCCTGTATACTGTGGCTCTCCCCACCACGTATCATCTGAACCATACAGCTGAACCTTGATCTAGTGGCTGCATCTGGATTCCTGCAGCTGCGGACTGGAGCCATATCATCAGGCCAGCTAAAATGAAGGCTCTTTGGCCTCCTTAAAAAGCCCAAGAGAGAAATTAAAGGAGCCACACACTTGTGCCCTCTTTTTTAACCCCACTAGGAACCAAAATGGTAAACTGGTAACAGGGCAGGTCATTCTAACCTTCCTGAAATTGAAAAGGTTTGCTGGTCTTTCTGAAATTTTCAGCAGCTTAAAGAGAAAAATTTCCCACTTGTTAGAAGCCCTAAGAGTTTACATCCAAAACTATTCCTCTTGCATTAGGGTTGGTGGAATACTATTTTTAAAATGTCTGATGCAACATTTACTTATTTTTTTTTTAAAAAAAAAAAACCTTTTTAGATAATGCCAGGAGTCCAGGGTTCAGCTCAGAAGCTTCCCTCATGCGAACTGGCTGTTGGTTTAGAACAATGAGAGCAAAGGGAGACCATCCCATGGCTGCCCTGGCAGGCACCATGTTCTTTTCTGCATCATGCTGTGTTTTCTTGTGTTTGGGGGCAATCAAATGGCCACAGCCTAAAATTAAACCAGCTATTTTGTTTGCTAGGTATATCTGTTGGGAAAATTGCCTGCTGGGGACTTTAATGGATATTATTTCCTCTCCCGCCCCTTGAGGTCAGCAGCAGAGGCTCTCCTCCGGGAACCCTCCGTGAAAGACACTAGGAGGCTAAGTACCCGGAGGAGGGCTTTCTCTGCGGTGGCGCCCCACCTATGGAATGCGCTCCCCAGAGAGGTCCGCCTGGTGCCGTCGTTACCTGTTTTTCGGCACCAGGCTAAGACCTTTTTATTTAAACAATATTTTAACAATTTTTAATATCATCTATAGGTTTTAATTTGCAGCCAGGGTGAATCTGGATTTTATGTGTACTATTTGTATTGGGTTTATTTATTGTATGTAAGCCATCCCGAAGCTCATGCGAATGGGACAGCATACAAAAATTCTAAATGAATAAATAAATAAAATATACTGAAAAAGAAAAGGGTAGAAAAGCAGACTTTAAAATAAGTCAGAGCTTTTAAAGAGATAAAGCTAGAGTAGGACAGTAATACAGTTGGAAGGGCCATCCAGTCCTGGTCCACTTCCATCTGTCTACAGGCTTGCACCTTTCCAGTTTAGCAAAGGTGACTTGACATGCTGGCTCAATGTATAGCTATGGAGGCAGGTACAGGCACCACATGGCAAATCATTAGCAGCAGTACCACTGAGCCCTGCAGCGTCCCCCAGGGTCAAATCACAGAATAAAAGCACGGAAGAATACCTCTAGCAATACAGTGAGGATTAGGTTCTTCATGAGGCAATACAGGACCAGGAAAATCTGGGTTATTTTAGCTGGCCCCAGGTGCTCCATCTCCACATCTGGATTTGGACCTGAAGCAGCAAGGAGAATATCGGGAGCATGGAGGCTACATTGTACAATCTGTGACATCACATGATATCACTGATCATGGGGGACTTCCAGATCAAACTTCCAGTTTACTGGTTTCCATCAGCTTGCGGGATTTTGTTCAAAAGGTGGGTAAGATAAATAGATTCTCCTCCTTCTCCACACCAAATATAGCTATTAGCCATAGTCTGACAAACAGATGTTGGAGTCCTGGTCACGGTCTCCTTGCCCAATCCTGCCTGGTGGGTTCTAGCAGTAGCAATGAAAGAGAAAGGGCCAGATGTTGCAAAAAGATATTACATAAGATATCACTTCTTGTTCCACAGATTTCTTGGCTGCTGCCCACTCGATTCTCCCATCTCCAGGGATTATTTTCCTAGAGCTTTGTCCTTTCAACAGTTCCATGTGAATCTATCCGGATATCTCTTTCAATATCCTTTCTTGACCAATGAATCAAGGAGATTAGGCCTCCAAGTTACCTCAGATGGCATCATTCACCCACTCAGAGGTTGGCTTGACAAGTAAGCCTTTGATGGGCCTTGACTGACATATAAAATCTTCTTGTGGACCGTATTGTGATGTGATAAGACCTACCAAAATGAAGGTTCCACCAAATTTGATTTTATTTCTATTTGTATTAAAGCTTCTCTTGAGGAAAATAGAATATAAACAAAGTTTCTGGATCTTGTAGATAGCCTTATCTACTTATTTTTCCACTCACTTTTCAAAGCATTGCCTTGACTTTTAAAATATATTACTTTTGAAAGTGAGCTGTCAGCTTTAGCTTTGCCTCCTTGCCTGGCTGAAAACAGCGATTTGGCATGCAGTAGATATGTTTCAAAATGCCATCTTTGCTGGAAGGCAGCGTTTAATTTCATCATTCCTCTCTACAGGGGGTCAGGAATCCTACCCCTGCCTTCTCATAAAGTTCTTTGTGACACAGGAAGTCCTACTTATTATACAGGAATGCTGAAAGCATTTTTTTTCCACCCCACTCTCTTTGATTTTTATTGCTTTAGCTCTGGGTCCTTTGTGCCTCGTAATTATACATTTTGCCCCATGTCTTGCTTTTCATAATGACTAATGTAAAATATGTGTACAAGGAAAGGGAAGCTTATAACTGTGAGATTGATGATTAGCAATTAGTGTTAATTAAGGTAATTATTTCAATAATAAGACATCCAAAGGAACAGTAAACAAATCTTAAGAATATGCTTGGGACTTCTGATGTGAACCGGGAAGAAGGGACGGAAGGAGAGTAGTGATAATTGTAAGATTAAGGAGAAATGCCAAAGACATTTTAAAGAATTATTTTTGAGCCTTGGGGCACGATGGACATATCCAACCGGTTTTGCTTCATGCAGAGAATCTTTCGTCCGTGTCACCGATTACAACACAAAAATGAGAGCAGATTCAACCCTGAAACTTGATAATGCTCATTAAAAACTCCCATTGCAATGAAATTGGTTGCATCTATAGTTCTGGGAAAAGCCACAAGGGCAGGGCTAATTTTAAGGAGGCAGCAGCCAAATTTATATCATCATTTACAGCTTCATTTTTTTCCCCTTCTTGATCATCCCATCTTGATTTTAATAGCCTCTTCTGAATCAGTGCCTCTCACTGTGCCACTGCTGCTATGAAATTGCCAAGAGAGGAAGAGAGAGAGAGAACTGTGGTTAAATTAAATCTGTTACTCTGAAGCAGAGTTTCCCGAATTACTTGGCATGGCCTATGCTGCAACAGAGGTCTTCAGTCTTTCCTATCTGGTATATGTTTTGCATGGAATATATTTTCTATGGGAAGAATAATTTGTTATTTCCTGATTTCTGGAATGTCTTTTACATTTTGACAAGATGCAATGTCTCAACAGCTGATGACTCTCAGGAAAATTCAACCCTATTATGCTTACAGCCTGTCTCTCCTTGTTTGTAACCCAGAAGATGGAAAGGCTTCCATGACCACCCCTTCTTCCGCGTCATATTGAACAGCTTGGCAGTGGGTGAAAAGAGGTGTGCTCATGAGTTTCCAAGAACACACGGTGAACAAGGATCCTCCTTCCACACCCTCACAAGGGCTTCTTTCTCCCACAATCCACCATTCCAGAACAAAATTTAGGGACTGGTTGGGTAAAGGAAGGGAGCCCAGTGCATGCAAGGGAAAATAAGGGATCTTTTCCTTTTTCTCCCCCTGGGGAAACAATCCTAGCATGGTTCCATAAGCAAGCCTCTCCCGCTTCCCTGCATGTTCAGCAGTTGGGCTTTTTACCCTTTGAGCTTGAGCATCACCAAAGGAGAGAAAGAGACTGAAGCAGCTTCAAGAGACTTCATACGTCGGCTGCTCCAGTCTCCTTGCCTCCTGCCCCCCAAATGTTCCTTCTACCAGTCTCCGAGGTCACTTTCCCAAACTGAAAGAACAGCCAGTGTGGTTCATTCTGTGCCAGCTGTGAGGGGATAAGGGAAGAGAGAACGCCAGTTCCCAGCTCCAAGGTCAGAGCACTGCGTCGAACCTCAGATCCAGCTACCTGAACTGTCCGATGGCCCCTCAGCTGCTGTGTGGGAGCCATGGGGCTGCTTCCCCCAGGCATGTCCGTACTACAGGCAACGGAGAAATCCCTTCAGTTCGCATTTACTGTGAACATATCTGATTTTGTATTTTCAAGCCAAGTGATCCTGCATTGCTGCAAATTTTTGCATTGACATTCTTCAATGACAAAATGCACATATTGGGCAAAATGCCTTTCAGAAAGGAGAATGGAGAGAAGCCAAAACTAACAGATTTGTCCTACCCTACTGCCAGCACAGACCGCACTTCTGGGGCTGTCAAGCTTAAGGGATTCCTTGAGTCATGCCTGAAGGATACTAGAAGAAATTTTTAATGTGATCTGGACTGAAAGCATTCCAGTTGTGAAATTTAGACATTCTCTTGAAGAGAATGTATCAAAGAACAAGTACCAAATTAGAACCAGAAAGGCAGGTCATCCAACCTTAGTTTGGCTCAATAAATGAATTTGGACCTCCAACAGCCCTAGTTTGAAAAGGACTCAAAGTCATGAAGATGGGGAAAATAATATGGAAACATCATTTATAACATTATGTGATGAGTGCGTAGAAAGAAATCAGTCAATACCAGTCAGCCAGATGTGTTGCCTTTAAATCTTCTGCTTCTGCTTATATTTATCCAGGCCACTGGATTGGATTTATGAACAAGAGAATGAATCCTTTTGTGCTGTTCTCATTACATACGTAAGTGTTTGAGAAATTGACCTCTGCATATGTTACTATTTATAAATTGCATTTCTGCAAAATGCTCAAGCTGATGTACAGCAAATAAAATGCAGATAAACAATCTCTCAGCCCTGAGCTTGCTGCCTTCTCCCACAAGCAGTGGCCTTGGAAAACATCTTAATGCCATGCCTAAAAGTGTTCTCAAAGTAGCATTTAAAGTCCTTGCCCTGTCGATAGCTGTGCTCTGTTCTTTGGCATATCAGGCCTCTAGAGCTTAGGTTAAGTACAAGACTGCTCATGATAGAGATCAGACGCATGATTCCCAAATAAGGTCAAGTTTTAAATTATAGTAGGAAAACTCCAAACACTGAAACTGAGTTAATCCTAGGTAATGGAGCTGCATGCTGATTGGTAAATACTCATGAAAGTTTTAGATAAAGGAAACCTGGTTGTAATTAGAAAAGGTTAAAGCCAGAAGTAAATTTTTATGGCTTTTTTTCTTTTCCTCTACCAGTCCACTTTGATTATTTTTTTTTCAAAGTACAACTGCGTTTTCTGTCTTTGTGTAACAAAGATAATTCATTGCATAAATAACTTCCTAGTGTGACATAAAAAATTAAAATATGTTCGCATAGAAACAAAATGGTTAGGTTCCCTTCCAAAGCAAGCCAAGGGAGGAGGGAAAGAGATTGCTCCCAATTATCTTGGCAGGGAGAGGTACAGCAATTTGCCAGAGATTTACAACCAGACATTTGCAAGATGGTCACACAGAAAATTATGTGCTGAATGTTGACACACTTCCTTTTGTCAGTGTTATTGTAACCCAGCCCTTTCCAATCAGCATCTGGTTATACCATGATAATATGTTTGAGTCACAATCCTGCCAAGTGCCCCTGGGTTTTGTAACTTGCTTCTTCCTTTACTTGTGAGCTAGCATAGCTCGGTCATAATGGAGGCCGTGATTTTGTGTGGGGGTTAAGTATGCAGTGGGGTTGTGGATGTGTTTGCGGTTCTCATTATAAGGCACAGCCATGTTTGCATTACGGTATCTCAGTAGTGTGGTTCAGTAAGCCAGCCCCTAAGTTCACTGCAGGCCCTTAATCAGCACTGCAGTTTGCAGGAGAAGCCAACGAAGTTGATGGAGCTTTCGTCTGGCCTTCTGCAAGCCTTTTAAAGACATAATTAAACTTTTTAAGAAAAGAACATTGGGAGGGCAGAGAAAATCTAAGGGGGAATGACTTCCCTTACCTTATGGCTGGCTCCCACCCTGATTCACTGCTGTTGAATCTGAAGGACAACCAGGAAAGAGCTTTTGAAACTGTAAGGGAAAAGCGATGCAGCAGTTCAAAGGACAAACAGTGCTGGAGAAGGAGTCACCAGGGACTGGGAATAAAGCGACGGATACCATCATGCCATTATATAAATCTATGATGTGGACAGATTTGGAACACAAGTACAGTTCAGATATCCCCATCTCAAAATGGCTACTATATTGCTGAAAGGATGGAGAAGAAAACAGCCAGGCTGATCCAATGGTTGGAATGTTCTCTCCCCGGAGGAAAGACCAAAGATTTGGGACTTTGCCATTTAGAATAGGGATGGGCAACTTGAGGCCTTCCATGTTTTGGCCTATAACTTTCATCAGCCCAAACACTGATGGAAAGAATGATGGGAGTTTTGGCCAAAATATCCCAAGAGCTACATGTTGTCCACCGCTGCTTAAAATGGAGAAGCTGCTGGTGCTTTGGCCTCTTTTCAGAGGAGAAGGCATTCTTCAAGTTGCCAGCTGTTCATTTAGAGGGGACATAATTAGTGATAGGGTGAGCGGAAGGCACATCAGAGAGGCTGCTATCATTAACAACAGCAGGGGAGCAGAAATCTGGTCAATCTCTGGATGTCTTGCAATGGATCTCCAAGGAGTTCCCATTTCTAACATCTTAACAATAGCAACTTCTTCTTTTCTTTCATTTTAATTAGGCTGCTGAAATGAAAAGAGCTTGCAGGATGTCCAGGAGTGGGCTGTGAGCTCAGTTCAGTTCTGGCACTAAAAAAAAAGCAAATTCCTAGGATCAGAATGTGTTGAGAGGTGTACCCTGTCCTTGAATTCTTCAGTGTATGTAGTTGATGCATTTTGAGAATTTGCCCCCTTTCTAAAGAAATAAAGGCTAGCCTGAACTCTCCCCATCTATGACTTACAGTGTAGAAATAAGGGATTCCCTAACCCATCCCCATCTCATAATACTATAAACCAAGGCCAACAAATTTGTGACTGCATGGAGGATGGAGTAAGACCTCTGCATGACAGCCAGTGAACACGTAAAAGCCCTGCCTACTCTGCTTTTCTATGCTTTTCCATGCATTCCCCTTCCTTTGCTGGTAAAATTAAAGCCATGCTCACAAGCTTAGCAGTGCACCTAAACCTTAGCACCGGCAATCATTTTTCATCATTCACAATCATCATCATCATCATCATCATCATCATCATCCCCATAGACAGCTTTGTATACAATCATTTTCATAACTGCATCCCAATCCAGAGAAGGTGATCCAGGTGTATAAATAGCACACATGCACTCAAACAATTAAGCATCCCACTGAAGGTAATGCAATAGCAATAAATGACATTCACATTATTCAGAGTTGCATCTAATTTATATGTGTGATCATGTATCATCACCATCACCACCATCATCATCTTGCATTTCTATCATAAATACTCAAAGCATTAATTTACATAATCAGAAACCATCTGAAGAGTCCACCTCTCACAGACATTGCAAACACTAAGTCTTTCTATTTGTTAATGGAATAATGTACTGATTTTGTCTGCAACATGCCCAGTTTTCTAACTTCATCCTTTCTCTTGCTTAGCTTTTACCCTAGTAAAGCTGCTCTTTTTAATTTGGCCTTTCTATGGATCTCAGTTAACTTCTGGAGAGCTTCTCATTTCAAGCAATGAAGTGTAAACTGATGCATCTCAAATTATAATTTGGCCACCAAGTTGCAAATCCAGTGTTTAAAGTTCTCTGTCAGTATGAAATTTTGAACTACCGTTGACTTCTTGCTCACGTGGGGTGCAGGGCAAGTATACCACGGCATTCTTTCCTGGCTCCTGTGTCACGGCATCAGGGGTTGTCCACATTCCTTCTCTGACTGGCTGTTACCACGTGCGATTCATTTATAATAGTAGATCAACAGAGAGCCACAGGTGGCTGTACTAGCCGCAGCAAAAGCAGAAGCCGCAATAACCAGAAATAGGCCTTTCTGTCATGATTTATTGCACAATGGCTTTACCCATAAATGTGGCTTGAAAATAGTTTTGAATAAATGAGTAAAGAAAATACATTTTCTGAGCCAGACTTTTAATCTGACTGGTTCCTTTGGCAACAAATAACATTGTACATGTGCATTACAAAGGCGTCTGTTCTCCATTCAGAAGCTAAGAGAGCAATCCTTGATAGCATCTTAGCAGATGTAGGATAGCTTAGATTCCCAGATCAAAGATCAGAGGCTCCACCTTCAGAGCTGGGTATCAGAACTTCAGCTCCCTGCCTCCTCACAGCTGGTGAAGGCAGATCCTCTTCAACTAGCAGAAAACACAGGACAGGAAGGTGCAAAGACTGCCTTTTCCATTGCTGCCTCTCTGCATTGGATGACCAGAAGCCTCCAAGTTTGGGATTTAACAACGATCATCCCAGGAGTATACCCAGAAGAGTAAGAGCAACCAGTCACTGAACACGCACAAAGATGCCAGCATCGGATGCTTTATCATGCCAATCAGGTAGAGCGAGCTGGCTCAAGAAATATAAATGAATCTTGGTTGGATTTACATGAACATTTTCTGGGGCAAAGTCAGGATTTTTTACACAAGAGTCAAACCAATTCATCCAAGGCTTTGGTAGCAGCACCAATTCAAACTGGAGGGCAATGTTGTGCAGGGGAATTTAGGTAGTTGTAGATCTCCATGACCTTCCGTTATATCCTTTTGGGCTGAAGTTTTCAGATCGAAGATGCTGTGCAGTCCAGCTTCGCCGTTTTGAAGAGACGAAGCTACCTGACGCTGAGTGAGACTGCCAGTCCATCCCACGCACCACTGACTAATCCAGCTGCCTAAGATGTTGCCCCACAAAGCATGGGGCCGGAGGTCCAATCACTGCCAGCCAGCATAGCCACTGGGGTGATGTGATTGGCAGTTGGCAGCTGACCCTCCAAGCCACAGGTGGAGTCCTTTCCAGTCTTGCCAAGAGAGGTATTTTGCTGGAGATGTGAGGGACCAAACCTGGGCACTTCCGCTTATAAAACATGTGCCCCACCATCGAGCTGTGGCTTCTTTCGAGCACAAGAATCCTTCTCCCAGTTGATCATCACTCATTGCAAGTACACATGGGAACATGCGCATGGTAAACTAAAGGAAATAACAACGATTTATGCACAAGGATCAGTTGTAATGACTGTGTTGATTGTGACAAGTAACTCTTTTGTGAGTGCTTCCCTGGCAATTCTTGGTGTAAGGTTATGCGGTTAAGTCTCCTGATTTTCTCTCACATGAGGAGTCCTATGGAAATCAATGGCGCCATTCACAACTAGGGATGAGTTTACAGGACTGAGCTGGATGTTCACAAAGAAGCCTGGGGTGATGTGCAGAACACGAGTGTGTCTCAGCTCCAGTGGTGCATGTTTTACTTGACTCCAGCTGCTCAAATGCAAATCTTGGCTGGTTATAGGCAATTTTCACTCTAATTCATTAAAGGCTAAAGGAAGTCCTCTAGTCCTTAGATTCCTGTCATTTCCACTGAAGAGGAGGCCCCTGGCATGTAACTAGATATCTAGTGGTTTTTAAGTCTTGCTGATCTTTGACTTTAAACTTCTGGACAGTATTAATTTACATTTGATTTAAAAACATGCATAGCATTTTCAGCCTGATTAAGTTACACGGAAAGAACACCAATAAACTTCCTGTTGAAATGAATAAAGGAAATTGTTCCTTCCTTATCGATCTATCAATTATCAATGTGTGGGGTGGTTACAGGGTTTTGAAAGATGGAAGTATTGGAGGGTAGAAAGTAAAATGAAAATGGATCAGAAGTGAAACATCCATAGCTTTCCTCCTAGCAGAAGGAGACATCCGAACTCAACCAAAGAGGAGACTGCAAAACAAATTACAAAGTCCATCCTGGTATGTGGCAAAATAAGAATGTAAGGAGAGCCCTGCTGGGTTGAACTAAGCTTATAACTAGTCCAGGATCCTACTTCCTATGCCCAACAAGATGCACTGGGGAAACCAAGAAGCAGGAAACGAGCGCAACATGCAGCACAAGAGACAGTGTGGTGTGGTGGTTAAAAGCGCAGGACCAGGACTCGGGCAACCTGCGTTCTAGCCCAGTCTACCTCACAGGGTTGTTCTGGGGGAAGAGAATGATGTAAGCTGCTTTGAGTTCCTAAATAAAAAGGCAGAATATAAAACTAATAAATAAACGGCATTCTCCTGCTGTTGCTCTTTGAGAATTAGTATACAGAAGGATGCTGCTTTTGATCCTGGCAATGGAATGTACCCATCGTGACTCATGACTGGCACCCTCCCCACCATTAATTTGTCTCATCCCCATTCAAAACCAGACTGGGATCTTCCAAACTACTGATATATCTTGAATTTGTGCCTGGGAGGAGTGCATGTGTGTGTGTGGGTGGGTGTGGGGAGGTACTTTCATTGTCAGGTTATGATCTGAGTCAGAGAAAAACTACTGGGGTTCTTTGGACTATTGGTACACTCTGCAAGTGTACTCTGCAAATTTGTGGTTACAACTGGATCACCCAAAAAGCCTAGAAGCCATTTCAGGGGAGCAGAATTATATAAACATTTGAGGAGTTAACATTAGTACCTCAAGGTCAACTTAGCATCTCTTTTCTTAATTTTTTCCCTCCAGTCCTTTTAGGGCTGAACTTTTCTGTGTGACTGACTCTCCCTCCCTCCCTCTGGGTGGGAGACCTCGTTTCCCCTCTAGGAAGCCCTGAAATAGAGCTGTACCTGGGACTTTCTGGGATGGGCTGGGAGGATGGCACCCACCCCCTGCCAGCTGCTTGCTTCACATTAAAATGTTGCTGGGGAGCATTGCACGCTACTGAGCTATCGCCCTCTGCTATTTGGCTACGCACCACGAACCTCACCATAAAGTCCATGTTGACCTCTCACTCACTGCTCTTTTCTTCTCTTGCCAAGATGAAGTACTTCAGACACGACTTCTGAGGCTTGGTATTGGCCCAGTCCTAGATTCCAAAATCTGCAATCACTTGCATTAGCTGGCAATTATAAAACCAGGGTGGGCGTTCCTTTTTCGGTCAAGGGCCAGGTTCCCTCACTGTAATCTCTTGGGGTGGGAGGGGCACATGGGTGGGGAGTGGCCCTGAAGCCAGTGCTGGGCACCTCTGGGCTGTTTACTTTTCTCTCTTTCTGGCACCTTTGTTCCTCTTTCTTTCTGCCACTCCCTTTTCGCCTTCTCCTTTTTTCTTCCCAAGCATTAGGGCTGCCAGGCAAACATTCCTAGGCCTGAACTGGATCAGATGCAGATGCGGAGGGCTTTTGAAATCAGGCCTAGTGCAACAGGTTGGCCTTCCCCACCCAGAAAGGAATGCTCCTTGTCAGGCTTCCAGGAGACTGTCGGCTGTTGGGGCTCTGGGAGACCCCCCACACTTTTCTGAGTTTCAGTATTCCATGGCTGTTGGTGCTTGGCCACGGAAAATCTTTAGTCTTTATTTGCCTGCATTTGTCCCCCACATTTCTGTCCCAAGGAAAGGGCACTCAAGTGATGGACAATCGATAGATTTGCTAAAAATGCTATTAAAATAAATACAGTAAAGCACAAGCAAAACAGAAAAAACAGCATCCAGCCCAAGAGACCCACTTATACTCAGGAGGAGGAAGAGGAGGAGGAGGAGACGAAGAAGACGGTGGCGGCGGCAGCGGCAATGACAAGAATTAGGATGAATGTATGCCAGAAAGAGAACAAACACAGCTTCCCTTGGGAGGGAGTTTCACAGTCTGGGACTGGCCGCTGAGAAGGCCGTTTCTTGAATTGCCACCAAATGCATCCCTGAAAGTGGCAATCTTGAAAGAGGGGCCTCTCCTAAAGATCTTCAGATCTAGACAAGCTCATATGGGAACAGGTAATCCTTCAGGTTTTTGTTGCTATTCTTCCTGTTCCGCACTCCCACTGTTGTTCTGTTTGTTTGTTTGTAAGTTGTACTTCTGCAACTCTCAGGGTCAAGGATAGCCATGTGCCCTACTTTACAGAGAGCAATCCTGTATTTAAAGACATTTAAGAGGATTGCTTAAAGGCATCTTCTATTTGGAAGGGTGTCTAGTCTCCTTCCTTCCCTCTCAGAAGGGAGAGCAGTAAGCTGGAAATTACCCATCAATAGCATGTTTATGCCAGACTGAGAAAGGCAAGAGAGGATTACCAGGTCACCATCCTGCCACAATATCCTGAAATGCTTTGTTTTTCTAATTAAATGGTTTAAAAAGTGAAATGTTCCTACTTATGCATCTACACGTGCAAATTATATGGACATTTTATGAAAATTAGCACCTTTTGCCCCCTATTTTGATGAATGAGGGGACAGTCTATTGGGGTTCCACTAAAGTTTCTGGTACTTCCTTTTTTGTTTTTAATTGGCCCTGTTTTGATTCCAGTGCTGTCAGAGGATCCCACCCAGTTCAGTGTTGCCCACCTGGACTGGCAATCTCCCATTCCGGTCCTACTACCTGAGACTGCTTCATAGGAGATATACCCCAGGACCTTCTGCATGTGGAGCAAATAGGCATATGCAGTGAACCTGTGATGCATCAGCCACATACTACCCACACAGATTATCATCATTACCCTGACAGAGAAGGCTTGGGCTTTTATTTCATTTAAATTGATTGAGGTTATGTGTCTTTAATAGCAGCATTAAAAAAACAGTTTGGCTTTTCCTGTTATTAAGCCTGCCAGGAAAAAGTAGCATCTCTGATTACTGCCTATTATGCAGATGTAAAAAGCACACAACCTTTGTTGATAAAGAGCACTTTAATGCCATGAGCTGTATTACACAACCTCACTGATTGGGCATTCCAAGTTCAGCAGGCAGGCTGCAATCGGGAGGACCAGACTTCGCTCTGAATGCTGCTGATTCATCAGGAGAAGTTGCTGTTCTGGATCTTTTACCCAATTCCTTCCCTTTTTTTCCTTCTGCAGAATTGAGACAGATCCTGTAGCATAGTGTGCTGCCTGGCATGTTAAATGATTGCTTCTGAGCAATTCATCCATGTGGCTCCCTGAGTATCCTTATGCCGATCATGATTTCTAAGCGTAGCCTACACCACAAGCTTGTTGTGAGGATAAAACTAGGGGAACCATGTATACTGCCCTGAGATAATGCTAATGATTCTGCCCTTGGCTAGTGGAAAACTAATGGGAACCATTTATACAAGATATGCATTAATGCATCGTGTTGAACTTCAGGCCCATGGGCCAAATCTAGCTTTAGCTTTCTGGGGATCCCAATTTAGCTTTCTGGGGTTCCTCCAAGTGCCCTGCCATCTTTCTGCTAGCTGTTGATCACATAGTTGTTCGATGTACGTGTTTCCAGGCTTTGTGCTCTCCTTTTCTCCACCCATCTGCAAGGTTGAAATGCCTCTTCTAAGATTTACCTCCCAGCGGTGAAAATCCAGTGCTACAGTACAGCGATATTTTTGGCATTTTGACTCCTGCCCAAGGTTAACCTTCAGCCTGCCGCCACCGCCATGAGGCTCCTGAGAGCCTCTCAGCAGTCATGCTTGGCCTTCAGGTCGAAAGAGATGTAACACTCCTGCATTAATGGAACAGAAGGGGGAGCAGCATCGGTGTCCATTATCACTGCTGTTTCAGGTAAACAGAAGTCTTCCCCGGCGCAAGCTGGCAACTAGTATCACAGATTGGTGTTTCTGACAAACAAGTCCATACATCCAATGAACCATATAAAATTTTGCCTGACTTAAAAGTCCCACTTGTGGTCATCTGAACGACTCGTTGCTTTCCTCACCGGTGTGGCTAGGAGCATGATCATTACCATGGGTGGCTGGGGGCTGTAGGCCTTTCCCCTGTCTGGACATGCATGGGATTGTGCCTTAAATGAAGAAAGCTGCTGCCTTTTCACTTCTGTCATCAGAGCATCCGTGCAGCACATACCCATGACTAAACTTAAGCAGAAGTGGGACTGTTTTCCTACAGGGAGGCCTAACCATGGTATTCCCCTAGCTGATGAGCTGCGTGCTGATCCATAGGTTTCGGCAGCAGGTTTGGAGTTGGGAACATTGTTTATTATTCCACTCCCTGTTCCAAAGCCGAGAAAACATTGTTTATAAGAAACTTCAAAAGACTCTGTCACAGATATCAAGCCCATATTGTATGTGCCTTTGCCAAGTCAAATTAGGTTATTTTACTTGATATTAAGTTTGACAAGTAAAGAGACTGTGAAAACCAGAATTCCAGCAGGGTGTGCCTCTTGTAATTCAGCAATTTCTTTTCTTTTCTTTTCTTTTTAGTGTTAAAATTCTCAACAGTAGCTCTATTCTCCACATTTAGATTATGTTACTGTCTGTATTTATCTTGTCTTGAAATGTGCCTCGTTGCGTCCTACCCTACTTCTAAGATCAGGATTCTTCTGTAAAGCAGATACACCAAAGAGATTTTGTTTTGGCTGGCAAACAAGTCCTGTCACTTGTAACAGGTCTCTCTGTTACTGCTTTGGATTTGGAGTTAAATGTCATGACTGTTCCAGCCCTGGAGTGCCCTTCCCATGCTGGGTCCTGCTTTCATTCCCAAAACACCAACAGCAGCCTTCCTCAACCAGGTACCCTCCAAAGGTTTTGGCCTGCAATGCCCATCATCCTTGGCTATTAACCATGCTGGCTGGGGCTCATGGAAGTTGAAGAACAAAATGCCCAGAGTGCACCAGACTGGGGAAGACTGACTTAGCCTCACTGGCTTGGGTCCAGATTTAACCATCACTAGAGAAAGCTCATTGAAATCAACTGAGTTAGTTATACCATTTATTTCAGTATCGCTGTTCTTGACTACATCTAGATCTAACGCAACAGGTGCTATTGTGTTGCACTGTGGTGTATTTTATGTGTTCAGACATTTATCTTATTGTGATTTTACTTGTACTTTTATCATCATTACTGCAGAACTTCATTGATTGAGGTATTTGAGCAATTCAATAAATAAATATTGGGCATAGTATCCAACCGAACACCCAAGCTGATGTGAATTGTGTTGCACCAGCATAAGGGACCTCCAGCACAACACCAGCATCATTATCTGAGGCAATGTGTTTCCCCAGAAAAACTATTGCACCAACTAGCGCTACTGTCCTTCTGCTGCATTTACACCCGTGTCAAATTGGTTGCAGTGCTCAGTGTTGAGAGGGGATAATTTCACAATGCATTTCTCCTCTGGCAAATGATCTCTGACCAGCCACTGTCCTGAAAACATAGGGTCATGCTGAGCTGAAAAAAGAACAACCTTTCTGCACGTGAGAAGCACTGGCAATGCAAAGGGTGTGCATGTCTAAATCAGGAGAGCTGAAACTCTTTCAGCTTAAGGGACAAATCTCAGGAAGCAACTAGAGGGATCACTCCAGTGCCAGGTGGGGCTAAAGACAAAAGGGGTGGAGCCAAAAAGAGCTGCGTATTTAGCTCTGAGCTCTTACTGACAGTAGCTGCACCCTAGGAGAAATGGTTCAACTTTTTAGAATGAGGAAAATGTGTAAAAGCCACCAAATGGACGGTCAGGAGAGGGAACAGGCGAATTATTTCTAAATTTGCACGTAAACTTGCATGTGGAAATGTTATACAAAATGGTGTCCTCACGTTTGGTGATGGGTAAATAGCCATCTTGTACTCTGAGCTCTTTGGAAGAAGGCCAAGTGTAAAATGTAGCGAATGGTTGAGTATGTGTATAGACTGGGAGAAATACAGACTGTGTTTTACCAGGGACAGGAGTCCCTGGTAGCATGGAAGCTAGACAGCATGGAAATATGGACAGTCCGTGGTAAATATGGACAGTTGGAGCATATGCAGTATTATAGGCCTACAAGCACGTCTGCCTATTCCGTCCTCCAATGACCAGGTTTGGGGTTTAGGCTTCCGAGGATGCTCCTTGCATGAAAGAACATCAGAGAAGCTTCAAGTGGGGAGGAAGCATAATCCTTCTTCCCCTGGAGCCTTCAAGATGAGTTGAACTGCAACTACCATCATCCCCAGCTAGCATGATGAGATTGTAGGAGTTGTAGTCCAACATATCCGGAGGGCATCCAGTCAAGGTCTAGCATCATCAAAGGGAAGGATAATTTTCATTCAACCAACTGGACATAAATCAGCAACTGAATTCTGCTAATGTAAATTGTAAGGTGAGTGGCAGATGAACTGTGTCCTCGCACATGTACAGGTCCATGTGTGAACGAGAGAGAGAGAGGGAGAACTCGCACCTTGTCTCTTGAAGAATGGAGCATGAGGGCCTTACGGAGGTAGCCATGACAGCAACATGTGTAACGTTTAGCTGTCGCTCTACATATAGCTCAGTCATCCAAACGTATAACTTTATTGACTTCTTAGCTCATGGCTTCTTCGCCAAGGCGGCTTGTATCGCATCCTGGGAATAATCTCGCAGGGTTGGGATTCGTGAATGAGGTCTCAACAGGAAGAGGCGATTACGCTGGGGATGTGAGAATTCACCACAACGAAATATTTACAAGCTATAAATCCAGCTGTTAATTTCAGGTTATCAAAACCAATCAGCATATCTGAGTTCCCAAACAACATCTGATCACCATCAACGTGCTGGCAATCGGGTGCTGACAAACATATACAGTGGAGCTGAATTTACTTAAGTATATAGCACTGGTTTCCTTCACTAAACACTGAAATGTGACTTCAATTACCAAGTCAGTTCTTACTTAGTTTAAGAATTTTGGGAAGGGGAGTAGTGCTTCAGGAGCTGGGGGCGGCTGTGGGAGGAGGCCAAACGTGGAATATGCCGAGCAGACATGTGTATGTTCTCTTAATTTGTCACCAGAGGAAAAATAAACGAATATGAAAATTCTCCCTCCAGTTTAAAAGACTTGCTTGCAACATTCAGACACCAGCTCCAGCCTTCATGACTGAACCACTATTCCTCCAGCCTGCTGCATGGCAGGGCCGGGCCATCTATGGCTTCCTATACCCTCTGAAAACCTAAAAGGAAAAAGCCCTCTGAAAAGGGTCCTTCGCTTATGCTTGAAGATGATGAGGAAGTGCAGATGGGTGGAAGGGTGATGTGAATGGAGAAGTACCTTCCACTTGTGCAATAAGTTATTTGGATCCAAGTCCATTTATCTTCAATATAATGTTGGCAACTATGACCAAACAGCATGACATTAAGTGAGTGCTTATCTCAGGGGACTGATCTCTGGCTAGAGCTATTGGGTCCCAGATTAAGTGTAGAGAATGAAAAAGAAGTCAAGATCAATTTTTATCTTCAGTTATGGATTCTCTTGGTGGCAGTGATGGTGGAGCAGGGGAAATGGTTAACCTGCCCCACCAAGATGATCTTGAGGGGCAAGAAAATTCATCTCCTTCCCGTTGACCATTTTGGCAGCAAACAAGGGCACTGAAAGGTTCCCAAAGGCAGAGTTTTGGCTTCAAGGATATGCAGGCATATCCCAGCCCAGTTCCCTCCCTGCCCTTAAAGAACTTTCCCATGGTGAAGGGCCAAGCAGTGAAAAGACCATTTAGGGTGGCTAAGTGTCCTACTTTTCAGAGAACAATCCTGTATTTTAGAGAGCTGGCAGAGGAAAATCCGGTACCTGGAGGACTCCTCTATTTGATGGGCTGACCTATACAAGGCCAGTTTAAAGAAGGACAGGCAGGGCTTAAAATTAGTCATCAGCAGGTAACACCTGCACAGCAAATTGAACAGACCTATGGGTCATTTGTCAATCTTTTCCACTCTGTATATTATTAGTATTTCTAAATTTGCATGCATACATGTAAACATGCATGTGTGAAAGCTAAACAAATTGGTGCAGTCTTTTCTCTTTTCTTTGGTGACACCTTTGCCTTTTGCTGGCAATGTTTAAACGCCAGTGGTGGGGTGAGCTTAACTGTTGTGAAATGCTGACACGTTTTCTGCTATCTCTGGCCAATTTTGGATAGAAGTAGTCACTGCCTTTCACATCAGTGGAGAAAATCAGATCATTTTGGAAACTGATCTTACCTCAGTCACTCCAATCTACCTGGGAGGCACATGCATGCAGAAGCATATACTAACTGGATGAGGAACTAGCTATGCACCCAAACTGGTGTTGCACGCACAGTTCCTATACGATTAAACTAGCATAGGCCTGTTAGAAGATTGTTGATGCTACTGTTCAGGAGGGGAGCGGGGGTGGATTTAGTTCCTCTGTGCACTGCCAAACAACCAATAGGGTGTGATTGCCAGTTTACTGGAAGGGTAGGCACCTTTCACTGTAAAGTCAGCAGACTTGCTTGGAGTCTCATCTGGAAGAGACAGAATTGACTCCATGACTTACACATCAGCCTGGCTGGCATTAAATCTGCAAGCACGGAGCATAAGAAGAGGTTGCTTCATTAAATTGTGCAAAGTCACTCTGATCAATTCATGTTATGGATATGTGCTGTGCATGCATATGGGACAACCCAGCCAAAGTTAAACATATTCAGGTATTTCCCCCATCCCATGGGGAAATTACGTTTGCCCTTAATGCTTTACATTGTCACTGCAGGTGCTTAAAAGGGCTTAAATGTGGCTGGATCACACCCATCTTATTTAGTCTTGATGCACACTGCAACCTAAGGAATGTGTCCAAGGTTAATGCTTCCCCTGCTCTACCACCACTGTCTGCAAGAAGATCTGTTCTGTAGGAAGCTGATGGGGAGGTGGGCAGTCCTGCCAGGCATTGCTTGAGTTAGTTAGCAGGAAGTGAGCTGAGTTTATTTGATGCTTATCCAGGGCAGTCCCACTTTAGAGTCCCGGGATTAAGTATCTCCACAGCATTATGATATTTATCCATTATGCATTTATTTCAAGTATTTTTTTATCCCAGGTCTCAGTTAAGAGCCTCCCAATCAAACACTAAATGACACAGACTCTGCCCACAGGCTTACAATCTTTACCAAAAAAAAAAAAAAAAAGGACACAGTATGCAAGGGAAAAAAAGATTGAGATAGAAAGAGGATGTATCTGTGCAAAGCCTTCTGTTACTGCTGGAGATATTTCCCAATAGCACAAAGGAGTTACACATGTTGAACCTCAGCCTAAGGGGTTTAAAGGGATTTTTCTACAGCATTTTCCTGCAGTTTTTCTGCATGTGTGGAAAGCCACACCCATTTAGGCTTCCACGGTAGGCTTTATGTGGGCTACCCACTTGGGTACTAAAGGGGGTAAGTTTTTGATAATGGTGTAAGGATTTTTGCTTTTTCTATCAAGAGTACGTAAAACAAGTTAAAATGTTTTTGAATTCTTTCAGAATGTTTTATGGATGTTTCTCATGCATTAATAGTTAGTTATTTGTATCCTTCCTTTCTCTCTCCTTGTTTTTGGGGTTGCAGTGTTCTCACAAACACATCAAACAAGGGATTAAGCTGAACTAAGAAGGATTTGCTGTAATAATGTGGCTACCTGCTTATTACAAAGATTATTATACAACACACCATGGCTGTACTGGATTGCAGCTGAAATGCCACCCCACCCTGTTGGTACTAGCCTGGCCCACCTGCCTGCCCTGCCTGGAGACAGCTCTGAAGCCCCAGCAAGCAGCACAGCCAGTGGTGAAGGTTGATGGGAGTTGTAAGCCAGAGACTCTGGAGGTCCACAAGCTTCCCACCCATGGAAGCAGTTGTTTCAAGGAAGCTAATTAATTTAGTGAGATCGTACTGTTGATGCTCCACCTCCCTTCTGACACACAGCTCTGTCCTTTGGTGCCATTTAGTGGAACACTCCATATAATTAACCCTCTGTAACAACACACTGCTTTGTATGTCCATGCAGCCTTCCCCAAAGAATTGCATAGTGGCTCAATGCCCTCAGCTGCTTGCTTCAGCACATTGCTTCATTAATACCAGCTTTGCTATGTAAATATTGTTAGCCGTGGCAGGGAAATTACCGTCACTGGCATTGGTTCAGGGCCTGAAAATGATCATCATCATGATGCCATGAATCCTGGCAAAATCAGATTGCAGATTTCCTTCCCTTGCCGGCTCATCACACCCAGGAGGAGGTCTGCCAGGGGTTTTGCCGACAGCCCTTTCCATGTGCACCACCTAGTCTGTCTCCATGCAAGTTTGCTGGAGTTTTCCCTTTGTGACAGTTCCACCTCCAGAGGAAGAGGAACAGGAGTGGGGGAAAGGATCTGTGAAGTAAGACAGCCTAGGGCAACATGGACAAATCATCAAAATAGTTATAGAAATAAGGAGCTGGGTAAAAGTTTCTTCTGAGAGTCTTAAAGACTATTGCCTGTAATTAGTTAATCAGCATAATTGTTTCTAATTAGACTCCAGAGGCACATCACAGACTTGACTAGCTCTGCAGAAGGATGGGGGAGGGAGAGGAAAAGAATCCACTCCCATGTTAATGACAATCATAACCCTCGAAGCTGCCAAGGAGGCTTCTGGTCTAATTGGAACCATTCTTGCTGCAATGAGAGGCGGGATGGTTTGTGAAAAAGACACCCTCAGCGTGTAATTTTCTATGTAACAAATCTCGAAAGAGGGATGCTCTTTGATCTTGATTCTTCTGTTATTGCTGTTCACACTGGGAAGGGTGCTTTAATGAAACAATCTCAGGGAAATTTGCAGCCTTTGAAGTCCTGAAAATGTGCTGCCAGCCCAATTTCTGATTCTGGGGAGGCCTCAGCAGCAGTCGCTCCAGTTGCTTAATGAAGCACCCAAAACTGGAACATCAAGACATCAAAGGTGAAGGTGGCATGTGATTAATAAAGCCAACTATTCATTTGTTTCTGCCTTAGAGGCAATCTGGCTGGTTATTGTCCCAGGCTAATTTACACGTTTGTGAGTACTTGCTGTTATTTCTTGCATGGATGGCCAAGGAACAGGGTGAAATAGATTGACACGAAGTGGCAGCATCTGCAAATTGAGAAATGGGAACCTACGCTCAGGGATGGCCATCAGCAACAACTCTGGTATTTCACTAGCAGCACCACACTGTGATGCAGTGCTGAAGGGCAGGGGTGGGGAACCTCTGCCCGGGGCCCGAACCCTGACTGCTGAGTTTCCCCATCTGTCCTGCCAGATTCTTCCCCAGGACTTGCCCCCTTTCCCAGCAGGGGGCAGTTCTTCTCTCTGATCAGTGGCTGATTGGAGAGGGGTGTTTTTGCCCACTTCGAGGTGAGAACGGGAGCCTGTGTCCCTGCACTGTGTTGAAAAGCTCTTGTCATTCTCAAACAGGCCCTGACTTGGAGCCACTGCACATTAATATTTTCACAATCCAAACCAAGATTGATTAGAGGTTAATGTCTGTTTTCCATGCCTGTGCCGTCTGCATGACTAAGCAGCTAACTCTGCCAGGGTTGCACATGTTCAAATGTTAATGTAACCCTTTACTTTCCAAAGGCCCATTTGCAATGCGAAAAACAATTCTGGCTGTTTACTCATCTAGATTAGTTATTCCTTGCCAAAAGAAACACTCCAGTTAGAAATCTGGATATGAAAGCATGTAGCACTCCATCTTGGTAGTTTATGTATCCACCCCTCATTTATAAAGTTCTTTCTCACTCATGGCTCTTTTTCTGGCAAGCAAAATTTAGACTTGGTCACATGTGGAGGGATATTGGAATGACAGATGCCCAACTATTTCCTGATTTAATGTATGAGTCCGAGTGAGTTGCAAGACTGAATGGTACCACAAGTGAGTGTGAGAGTTTCATCTGCCCATGGATGCCCAACCAGTATTGTAGGCAAAGCAAAGCGAAGAGAAGGCTGCATGACTGAATACTCGATGTTGGGATGGGCAAGGCTAGAAAGCAACTCTAGAGCACTTGTGCCACATTACTGAGATGCACTTTAGTGACATGCTTGCACAAAAATGAGAAGACAGTGCAAAATCTCATAACAACAGAGGAATTTCATTCATCTCGATAAGACTGGATTTGGAACTCAACATGCAGTTTCCTAATTAACTGGTTAGTTCACCAATCAGTGCTTGGAATATCTCCGATACATACCTTATGATGGATTGGGATAAAACTGTAGGAAAAGGAGGATCCCTTCTCCTTCTTATATCCACTCATGAGTGTCCTAAGACTTTTGAATCCTTCCGTTTCCCCAGAGCAGTTAAGCATCACTAGCTGAGGCCCCTGCACTGGTACCAATATTCCATGCTCTCATTGGGTTTCTGGTTTCACTAGGAATGATAACACTGGGAAGGGAGCAGTATTACCAACTGATTATCCCAGTCATGATGGCTCACCAATACTCAAAAGCAAAAGAGAGTACAAGTGAAGAAATTTTGGTTACGCCATTTCTTATTGTCCAGATGAGGTCACTTGCAAACACTGAATTCTTATCTGATTCTGAACCCCTTTCAGACCGTGAAACATTCAGCCATCTCCTTGAATTTTTTGGCAGAATTAGAGTTCTGTTTATTAGCCATAAACTGAACCAAGTGTCTTCCCCCCTCCCCGCAGATATATAACTGACATTTTGCAGGAGTTTAAAGAAACTACAGCCCAAGAATGTACACACAGCAGTATTGCCATGTGCTAAATCTGTTTCTACATGCATAGGTTTCAATCCTGGCTCCTTTTCTACTTGTACGAGTACTGGGATCAGCAGCATGCAAAGCAACACGTGTGGGTGACACACGCACAGATTGCTGTTTCCATCCACACCTCAAAGTGCAAAGTGACATCGCGATTACAGATAAGCAAATATCTGCCAGATTCATTTACCACATTTAACATCACTGTTCATGAAATGCAGCACAACAGGGAAAGCAGAGGGCTGCTCATTCGATCCAAAGCTCCTCGGTAGCAGCAGGGGCAGGTACCAGAAAGATTCCTGGAGCTCAGGCCACAAGACCAACAACAGCAACAAAACCCACACCCCACTTGTAAAAAGGGATGCACATAGGGGGAAGAAGAGGGCATTTGCTTTGAGAAAACAAAAATAAGGCAGAAAGATTCAAGGTGGGGGCAAAAAGCTGGATAATCAAGGGGAATCAGACACAGTGGGGATCACTGGAAGCCCTGAACCTTTATTTGAACCTTTATATTTTTAAATGCCCATAGATGGTAGGATGCTGGGGCAAATTATAACTTCCGAGAAATTTGAGGCTCCCTTACTTAACACAACCTCTCATAGGCAGAAGTGTTTATATTCCTTCAATAATTTGTCTGCTCTTTTTCTTTTTTCTTATTTTTTTCTTTTTTGATGGGAGTTGGACTGTTGCTATTTTGTTAGTTGCCTATCAGCCTATCATTGAAAGGAGACGCATATACTATGCATAATTATGAGTCCAACTAATTATAACAATAAAGGATTTAACAGTATTGGTGGCATCATGAATCCTGTACCAGCGGTAATCTACCTGGGAATGTGTCGGACCACTGGCAGAACTGTGGCCTCTGATGGGCTCTGGACATGATCAGGGTCACAAGAACAGCTGTGGCTGTAGGACAAGGCCTCCATCCCCACTGGGAGACATCCCTTCGTGCAACCAATGCCTCTCTGCTACGGATAAGTAAGATTTTTCCCCACTTCAGGTTTTTTTTAAGAACCTAGCACATGGGTCCATGTCTTCATAAGCAGGGCAGAAGGAACTACATTTTTTTGGTTTCTTTGTGTTTTAATGAATTTGGAAGAAAGCAAACCTAAAAGATCCTTCTATCCAGACCCAGGGCTTTGAGCACATAAGACTTTGTTTATTTATTTTGTTTCTTTGCTGCCTAATAGCCAAGGCTAAAAGTCTGGATTTGAATAATTGTGGATTCAACCATGTTATTGCTGAATTTGGGTCGCCATCCTTTTTTTCTGCAAGGCTTCTCAGTTACATGGCAGGCAGATGTATCTGGGTCTCTGCATCCTCGGAATATGGTGCACTTACTGAAGTTAGTCAGTGCAGATGGATGAAATCATTCAGTTCATTCTGAATTTAAAAAATATCAGGAGTGGTACATTTCTTCATAAACAGGATAGAAAGGTTGGTGGTGGGGGGCGGAGTGTGAAATGGATGTGGGAGAAAATGAAACTGACAGATTTTTCCACCTCTGCTCTACCCTATCCTGGCTGGATCAAGGCTGTGCTGGTGGATCCGGACATTATCATGACCATTTCATGCGGTCAAAAACTACATGCAGTAGGGTAGACACCATAAGACTTCCCAGGCCTTGAAGCAACAGGCAGTAGACTTTGGAACAACTGGCTAAGAGGGAGCAAGGAAAAGCAGCTGCAGGAAATGACTGACTTCTCAAACCGTTGCTTTCCAGTTCATTTGGGCTTGTTCACCATCAATTACATCTTTTATTGTGGAAATGATCCTAAAAGAGTAAGAAATTCCACTGATTTGGGAAGTCTACAGGAACTCTCTTGAGGCAAGGGGGAGAAGGAGCCCACCCCTTTGATCTAAAGAGGGCTACCATATCGCATACTGGTTCCTATCAGGGTGAAATGAGATTAGTGCTCAGACTACAACATGCACAAATATCGGAGGTAGAGCATGGTGACAAAGAGACATTTGTGCAAATGTTGGCTTGCTGCTGCTGATGTGGTGAAAGAAAAACCCCATTTGCTTAAAGAGGAAGAGAATGTTTAATCACTCCCCATCTTAACTAGGGCACTTTTCTTCACAGTTTCAGAGAACTGCAGACAGTGGCAAAATGTTATCTGAGGTCCATAGCCATGGGCATAGAGCAAAGAAAGTGAATTTGACGACCTGGCTACATCTGGAGTTTATCAGCTCTTTTCCTGGTTAGTATTACAGTAAACAATTATCTGTAGATCAGGAGACAGCAAAGACTTTAAAGACCCAAATTACAGAGAAAGACAGAGAGAAGGAGAACAGAGGAGATAAAAAGGAGCCTATGCATCTTATCGTACTAATGAAATCAACCTGACAGGCATGCCAAGCTGCAAGGGTATTACACAGTCTGGTATTAAATGAGCAGTTACACTACCGGCTCCTGTGTCAAACAGCAAATACACACAGAAGAGATGAAAAATGCCCAGCCGGGTCACTGCGAGTGATTTATACACAACTGCCAGATAGCTGGTCCATTTAAAAACCTCAACAGAGTTGTCAGGCTAATGACATATTTAAAAAGTTTGATGAGCATCGGGAGGCTGACACAGCTTCTGCACTGCACAGCGCCTTGGTGAGGCTGAAGCGGGAGGAAATGGCGGCCAGGGAGAGAGGCTGGTCCAGTAAGGCTCAGACTTGGGCCATGCGGTGCCACCGCCTTTGTGAAGCCAAGCAGGCTTGGCCAGGGCAGGGCAGGTCCAGGAGGGACATTCCTGAGGGTACCATCTTGAGATCCCTAATGGAAGACAAATGGGACATCCACGTATGATAAATAAGCACAAATAAATATGGTGACGATTGTGAATAATATCACATTTCAAGCATTGCAAAAACCCCTTTCGCTATTCCAGCAATTTGACAGTTGTGGTACTGTTGTTGTTGATGATGATGATGATGGTGGTGGTGGTGGTGGTGGCGGCGGCCTTATGGTCAGCAGGAACTTTCTACAAGGCAATTTGCTGCAGGGAGCCAGAACACAATTGCCAAATGCAAATAACTCTCTAGATCAAGCAAGGGGAAAGAAGACTGGAGGACAGTTTTGGCAACTGGGCCGCAAAGCTAGGCATGCCCAAAGGCAAGCACGGCAAGATGAAGGAGTTGGGAAAGCTGATCAACTTCAAATCATTAACTTTCCACTTATGTCAGACAGATTTTTCCATTGGACAATCAGTTGAAACATGTATCAGGCTCTTGGATCTAGAAGTTGTCTCCTCCTCAGCTGCCTGAGGTGACAGTAGAAGTGGGCTGAGCCCTTGCTCCTGCTTTCTTAGACAAAAGCAAGGATTTGAAACTAGAACAGAGTATCTGCAAAAGAGGATCCATGCAGTGTGCCCTAGTGCACCACAGCTTCTCACAGCAAACAGATAAAATGTGAATGGCTGGATGGCCATTAAATCGCCCATGAGGGACAATTAGGCAGTGGCCCCTGATGTGTTGCACAGATCTGTAAGGCTGTGGGGACCTGTTGCCCACGGTTCTTGTGACCTGTTCCTCTCACTGAGAGGATCAACCTGTAGCGCTTCAGATGGCAGGCGAAGAGTCACCTGCTGGAATGTTCCGAATGAACCAATGGCAAAATACAGTGACAAATACCAAATGTGGAGGGAATATCCTGCTGTAAGTAGCAGAAATTAAGAACATAAGCAAAGCCATGCTGAGTCTATCTAGTCCAGCACTCCATGCACACAGTGGCAAACTGGCTGTCCAGATGATCCCCCAGGCAGGGTGGGTGCAAGGCCCTCACCTGCCCAAGCTCCTCGGCCACTGGCGCAGGCAGGCAGGCAGGCCACCGCTGGGGAAGGAGGGAGCACCCAGCCAGTAAGGCTAGCAGCCTCTGGTCACCTCCTTCCTCGTGATTCTGTCCAATGCCCCTTTAAAGCCATCCAGATTGGCGGCCATCACCTCTTCCCGTGACAGGAAGTTCCACAGTTCACTTATACATTGTTTGAAGAAGTACTTCCTCTTGTCTGTCCCAAACCTTCCTCCAATAAGCTTTATGGGCTATCCCTGGGTTCAAGTGGTAAGAGAGAGGGGGAGAAAGGAACAAAATGAATTTTCGTAAGCTGTCCTGAGCGCTTGGCAATAGGACGGGATATAAATGCCTGTAATAAATAAATAAATACAAAAATCATTTCCCATTTTCTCTATGCATGATTTGAAACACGTCTACCATGTCACCCATTACTTGGCTTCTTTTTCTAAGCTGATCAAAGGCCTGTGAATTTTCCACCCTTTCCAAAGGTGATTTGGTATTCTGGAAGTGGCACCAACTGACCCTTAGCCACCAAAAATATGGGACTGTTACCCCTAATCTTATGGCATTTGCCAGTATGCCAGTTTAGCATGGAAGTTCTGGTGACCTGAATTGCCTAGAGAAGCAAAAGAACTACATTGTAGGTCATGGAGTCCGGGTATCACACACGTTCCCCCAACAGCAAGGTCCATCTACTGCCACTGGGAGAAGCAGTCTCCTAGTACAGCAGCTGGTGCATCAATGTTTCTGCCACAACTCTTTGCACAGTTCCATGTTCCACGATTACAGTCCTAGATTACAGCCTGTACATGATTATCTTAGATGGCACTTCTGCATTTTGTCATTCTCCGTTGTTACTAGAGGCAGGGCTGATGCAACACATACAGTTTGGTGCATCATACTGCCATTTGGAGAAAAAGCATGCTCCAGAGACAACAAGACAACAGGAAACGGCCACCACCTTCAAAAATATAAACCTTGTGATTAATGGTTTCTCTACTGTGTCATACTGTTTGTATCTTGCAATGCACCCTGGTCCAACAACACAGATCTACGTTCAGCTTCCAGGCTGTTTTCTATTGAAAACAAAGATCAGCAACATTTCAAAAGGTCTTCACCGCCCCTCCTCCCCTTGCTTCCTTTCTGTTCCTCTGCAGGCATCAGGACGCTGTAATTGCATACCTGACTAATAAATACTGTAAGCCTGTAATTGACACTTAACATATTTCTGAATTAGGCCAAAGGGGTGGCGGGGGTGGGGGTGGAATTTCCAGGAGATAGAGCAAAAATGAAGCTAGCTATTTCTTATGGATGTGAAAAGCCAAGAGAATCCAATGGGCCTTCATGTGAGTTTAGGGGTAAATTCAATGTTATAAACAAGTATATTCACAGTGGCGATGGAAGAATTAAAGAAAGGCAACTGCTCAGGCAGCTGAATGAGTTAATGCAGGGTGGCAGTCTGTTCAACCCTTTCCTTATTGGCTCTTTTTAAAAATATTGACCCAAAGTTCTCCCTCTCCCGCTCCACTTCTCTTTCTTTTACTTATGCACATCCATGATATGTCTATATATTTGCTTGATGAAGAAAGTCCTTTTGCATTTTTCTTCCATATCCAAAATATTCTCCTAATAAAACACAACTTAAGTCTATGTCAGGTTTTATCCTTAAATGTGTATTCATGTGTCTGAGGCATATGAAAAATCCTAAGAAAGATTCAAGCATATATCTCTTAATATTTATGTTCTTGCATTTATAAGAACTAATGAAAAATAATTACAAGTGCATATTCCTTATCACACTTCCCAGGTAATTTAACAAAGACCTTAAGCATCTTGCTTGTAGCATGATCTGTAGGTTACAAATGAAGAAATGTGCTGATTGAACCGGAAAGTACAAAGAGATAAATCATAAATATGTCTATTTTTTGGTGCTTGCTGTAACATGTGAATCCAAGACGCCCCACCCGTCAACAAACTCTTTGAGCAGGAGTGGACACCTGGTGGACCTTTAGATACTTTGGTCTACAATTCCTAGCATCCCTCACCATTGCCTACAGTTGATGGGAGTTCTAGACCAAAACTTCTAGAGGGCTACAAATTGCCCACATGTGCCCTAACGAGAAAGGCTTTGGGGGCAAAGTGCTTTTGCTGCCCTAGAAAGTAAATATGGCCAAGACACACACCTAAGCCAAAGAAATACAAGCACTCTGATAGCAATGTCAATCTTTCTGGGAATATAAACATTCCCAAAATTTGTTTCAGTCCTTCCAGATGGAGGCCCCCTAGTACTACCAGTCAAACGCATCATACTATTCCATCATCTCCTTTGTGGAAAGAAAAAAGACAGAAGAAACAGTATGAAAATACAGGGAGTTTACAAACATGGCATCTGGACTCTCCAGTAAAATTCTATAAATAAGGCAAGGTGATTACATATTAAAAGCCTTGTCTGGAAGCTCCCTTGCAATGAGATCTTTAAGGTGGAACACCAATAGAGAGCACATCCAGGTTCCCTCTTTAAAATACTGTGTATCCAGTTTTCAAACTGTTTTGAATCCTAAGGATTAAAAGTGACCAGGGAATATAAGGAGAACTGCAAGGTTCTGAAGGAGCAAGTTCTGATGAAGACCAACTCTGGAGAAGCTAAGGTGAGGGGGAGAGAACTCTACTGAAACCACACATTTTTTTTCCACCAATGTCTCTAGCAAGAATTTGAAGGTTATATCTTGGGCCGAACAAAATATAGAACTTCATTTGTGTGTACTGAACCCCCCTGATTATTTTTTTTCCTAATGCCTTTTTAGAAGGAAGCCTAACGTGTGCAAAGAACAGAAAAGAACAGGCAGCTCTGGCCACTGTTCAGAGGTAAGATTTTAATATGGAGAAGTGCCAGAAAAATTGCTACTTCCTGAATGTTGAACAGAATCACTCAGCACCTTACAAAACTGGAAAGTGAGCTCACAACTGTCCTGAAGATAACACAATTCTTAAAGGCAGCCCTCGAGGTCTGGAGATTCTTTCAAGATCATTCAGCCTGTTTGGCCCAGCATTATTGACTAATAATCCCAGTACAGCTGGAGCACTTTATGAAGGCTCCGCCTGTATTTTTCCGTTGCTCCACAGGCCTGCAGTGCAATCTGTAACTCTGATCCTGTTTATGCCACAGAAGGATCTTATCTTGATCTCTCTAATAGTTTTTCAAGTGGAAACATTTTATTTGGAGGAGGGAAAGAAAAAGAGAGCAAATGACGTGGAGCACATTAAACGGGTGTTACACAATATGTTTACATTTACCATTTAGGCTTAATAGTTGGAGGGATTTAATCCCTGTTCCCTTTTCTCAGACGTTTTGCCTCTCAGAGTCTTGTCAGCTGAAGAATGATTTATACATTCAAAATCATATGTATTTTCTGTTTTCTAGGGAAAAAAAACTTAGCTAGTACATTGACCAGTTGTTTTAATGGGCATTTCACACCTTGAATAAATTAGTCTCTAGTCTTCCTTTTAGGGGCTTGGACATGTGACAGTGATTCCATTTCAGCTGTCTTGGATGACATGGAGTATCCAGGCTCATTTTGTTCCAATGTATAGCTGGGATTTGGAACAGAAACTGCCCTGGCAGCTCTGGGGATTGACCATGCCAGGGTAGTGCTGGTGGACTTGTGATTTTTCCTTTGGCCACTGACAATGGGCTACGACAGGGTTCCATCTTGTCCTGCATGCTCTTTGGCTTTGTTGTAAAACCACTGAGAAAAGCTGCCCGGGGTTTTAGAGGGTGGGGCCATCAATATGTATATGATGCCAAACTCTATCTTCCATTTCCATGCTATGCCAGAGAGCCGATGGAAACCTTGAAGCAGCGTTTGGTGGCTGTGATGGGCAGGATTGGAAGTAAAAATGGAGATTTCATCCACTCAGAGGTGCTTCAGGTCAATATGAATCCAGTCTGGGAATAACACCCTTCTGGATAGGACACTGAAAGATCAGGTTCATAATCTGAGTGCTCCCAGCCCCAGAGCTGCTTGTGGGGAAGCATATTGTAGCTGTTTCCAGGAATCTGTGTACTCATCTTTGACCATTATGTGAGCTGTGGCCCTCTTGGAGAAGGCAGATCTGGACATATCACACACGCTTTGATTACAGCCAGGTTAGATCACTGCACCACGCTCTCTGTAAGGGTCTCTCTTTGAAGAATGTCTTACTACCTCAGCTCAGCATGGTAGTTGAGGTAGTAGGCTGTTGATGGGTGCCTGCTATTCAGAACATTTGATTCCACTGTGATTCATTTGGATTAGCTTAATTTGAAGCATTGGTTGTTACCTTGAAAGATCCATGTTTTGGACCAAGGATGTCTGAAGTACTATCTGCTCCTGTATGATTCTGCCCCCCTACTGAGATCTTCTTGGTAGTCTCTAAGGGACCCCTGCAACCATCAGAGATGCAGTCACATGAGTGTACAAGAAAGGACCTTCTTGGTTGTGGCACCAACACTCAAAGAACTCTTTACTTCATGGGACAGTTCACTACTTCCCTCCCTACTTTTGGAAAGATCCCCAAAAACATTCTATTTAAGCATTTTTTAATGTTTTCTGAATCATCCATTGTTTACTAGCAATGTCTTATCAACATCAGTTGCTTCTTTTAAAATAAGTTTGCTATCAAATTTCTGTTGGGATGGTTCTAGACTAAGGTCATTGAACTCATTTCACATTTAAATTAATAGAGTTTAAATTAGGTCACAGTTAATTTATCCCATCTGTTTCAGTGGGATCTAACCCATTATGTTTCTAAGTTTTCATGTGGGAGTGGAGGTGTGGAAAGGCTTGTTGAACTGAAGAGTGGAAGACAATTATTTATACATACAACCCCCCACCCCCACACAGACCTAAACTAATTTAGTAGCCATTTCTCTTTCATGGCGATGTTATAGTTGTTAGGGATTTCAAATAAAATTCACAGCACCTCAACAAACTATAATTCCCAGGATTCTTTTGACAAAGCTGTAGCAGATAAAATGCTATGAAATTAATGTGCATTTGTGCTGCCTATATGGCCGCAAAACCTTCATTCAAAATTCCAAATTTTTGAGGAAATATATCAATTATGTTTAGCTCTGATGGTGCTATAGGTTTGGAGGGGATCAAAAGGCTGTAACACCCTCTGCAAGAGGCAGAGGCTTAGGCATACTTCTCCTAGGAGTACCACCAGCTCCCCAAATGCCCCATTCCAGCAACACAACACAAACCATGCTATGTTGAAAGTGTGGGAGCCAAGCCGAAACAGAACAAACCACAAGTGACAGGGGAAGGCAACAATAATCCCACCAGAGTTGCCACCTCTGGGGCCAAATTCCTTCTGTCTTCCAAACATGGAACTGAGCTGCATAGGAAGTCAGCCAAACTGGAATTTTTTCCCCTGGTGTTCTAATTTTGTGAAAGTTAAATAAAAAGGAATGCAATCCCCAACATGCAGTCTGAGTTGGTTTAGTCTGGTATCAGGACAGTCTGACACACAGCTTTGCTGACTGCATAACTCATATCCTGGTGATCCATTTAGAACTTCAGCAAAGCTGCGTGTCCTAAAAAGTATTTTACCGATTCATTTTCTCAACACCACAATGGCAGTAATTGGATTTGTGTCCGAAGGCTCACCAAGAATTTAACTCCAGTTGGAAATGCAACATGGGCATGTTTTTGTACTGTACAACAGGGGTGAGGAAACATGTTCCTCCAGGTTTGCTCAGACTACAATTTCCATCAGCCCTAGCCAGCATAGTCAATGAGAGATGATGAGTGTTGCAGTCCAACAACATTTAGAAAACCACATATTCCCCATTCCTACCAGGGACCCATTCAAACAGCACTTCTCACTGCCATTGTTTTTCCTTCATGGTTGTCCTCAAGCACATTGATGCCTGAAATCATATGGAAAGGCTGGCAATAAATGGGTAGAAACTTTGCAGCTGTGTGCAATTTTGTGCTGTTGTGTGCAAGTGTGGAAGGACTTTTGGAATTACCACAAATTCAAAAATCTCCATGATAGGTATTTCTTCAAATGCAGTTTTTCATGCAGTTTGTCTGAAAACAAGATACTAATGGCTTGTACACATTCTAAGGTTGGTTGAGTTATATTTTGTGGCTTGTTTTACTGATGCTAACTTTGTCAGCACTAATATATAATCCAGTTATACAGCAGTTGTAACTTTGGACACTAATCATCCATGTTTTCTCCTCCACTGGCCTATTTTTGTAATTTCTTCTTGGTGGGTTCAATATGGAGGACAAGATTCTGAATGGATCTGACTTGCATCAGGCACTAACTTAAAACAAAGGGAAAAAATAAAAACCATTTTTAAAGCCCTGACTATTTATCGGATAGTTGATGGGAGGAGTCCAATTTAAACACTTTCGCAATCTGATTTGATGAAAAATTACATATTTGCAAATAACTGTTCAAAGGATACCAAATTATGAAACCCCCATTGACAAATAAAATGCAGATCATCCTAAATTTGTGCATGTGTTATTTATACACACACACTTTTCTGAATAGTTTCTGTCTTGCTCTGTTGTTTATTTTATGGTTTAAAAAGGACTACTCCTTTCTTTCCCCTCCCTTATGGCTGTTGTCAGTGCATTTTTCTTCAGATTTCCCAGGCGGATATGTCATCTTGTGATACAGCCCAGGGTTGCAAATGTCAGATCTGGCTGTTTGACGTGGTGCATCCATCCCTCTGAGAAATATCACTGTAAGCAGTGGGGAATGCTGGAACTTACATGCCAGCATCCTCAGAAACACCCAGTCCAAAACCATACACCGTAGCATTAAGAACTGCAGTTGCTACAACATTATTCTCTCTCTCTCTCTCTGCTTCAGTATCAAGCAATTTTACACTTGTGTGTCTGTAAATGCTATGCAAATAAACTAATGATATTATCCCCCCCCCCACTCTCTTTAGGAAGAGGTTATTTTAATCTCTCTCTCTCTCTCTCTCTCTCTCTCTCTCTCTCTCTCTCTCTCTCTCTCTGCGTGAGTGTGTGCATGCGTACAGACATCAAAGAATGTGTGTATGTTACCTTCTCAAGTAAGAGAAATAGGGGCCCTCGGCACAGATTGAGTCAGCTGTCCACTGGTCTAATCCAGTGAAGTCTCCCAAAGTTGAAAAATTTCTCCACTTGAAGAGGGACAGTTGTACCTGTTCATTGCCTCTCCTCTGACCTCTGTGCTTGCCCCAGAAAACAAATTACACTTTTCATGCATGTATTCACATCTGATGCGGGTTGTTTTATTCAATCATCCTGCTTTTTGAACTTTTTGCTCAATAAACTTCTAGAAATGCCTGTGTTCCCGAGTATGTTTGCGCATGGGTATCAGCACTCAAGTCTGAACTTCAAAACAGGGGAACCAGCGGCCCAGAGAGGTGGTGGGCTCTCCCACACTAGAGACATTCAGGAAGAAACTGGACAGCCATCTGAGTGGGATGGCGTAACATGGTGTCTTGCAACAGCAGGGGATTGTACTCGATGGCCTTCATGGCCCCTTCCAACGCTACTATTCTATGATTCTATGAAACTAGAAGAAATGTTAAATACTCCAGTGCCAGTATGAGTGATAGAAGTAGGAATGCTAGAGTGTGAAATAAAATTAGTGCTATGCTGAAAATCTCTTCCACATTTTTTCAACCATTCTTATTCAACTTGATAGAAGAGAAACTGCTTTTGAAAAGAAAGCGAAATGAGAATAACATTTCAGAAGCATTTTCATGGGTTCCATTCAGGCTTCACCTGCTTATCTGAATTATGAGGTGCATGGCTGAGGAGGGTATGAATGTCTGTCTTTTAATATACCCTCATTTCTCTGGCGGCCTGAAGCTACCTTGATTTCCCACACCTCAATAAAACCCTCCTGAAGTAATTTCTTCCACAGAGCCTTTTTGTAGCAGGAAGTACAGGCTCCATGGGAGGCTGCAGGCCACAGAAGAGGCTGCCTGTGTGTTTGAATGGCTGTGGGGCTTGGTATGGGGCATGGCAAAGGATACAAACTGGTGACCAGTCTGCCCACATATTTGTTGCCACGGCCACTGGCAGGAAATTCACATTCCCCATGGCGAAATGCAATGAAATTATCTTTCAGTGTTTCTGCCCACAAATAGGGTGGGGACCTTTGAGATGTTATTTGTGAAAAGCTCTAGATAAAATGCCCTACATATCATTCTGCTTTATAAATTGTGGAACAACCCACCTAAAAATGCTAACTTTAAATTAGTGAGGAAATCATTCATCATTCACCACTTTTAGTTCTACTGAGCTGAGAAAACCAGTTTCCTTGGTGATAAAAAACATTGAAAAACAAGATACCTGGAAGCTAAATTTTGGCTCTTGACACTTAGTACATAAGGAGATTCATCACTACTGTTTTATGTTTGCTATTGTTCATAATATAAGTGTTGCGATTCTTCATGTTATGGCTGTGTAACTACCTTCGCCTTGCTAATCATCTTGTGTTCCAGAACTGAAGGAAGGGCAGGGTACAAAAATATTGAATGAATTAATTTACCAAAGAGAGCACAGAATGTACTCGTGCTTAATTTCTATTGTGAGATTCACAGGGGGAAGGAGAGGAACACAGAGCATCCAAAATGCCAAGATTGTATCCACCTTTGAAAAGCTGGATTCCTCCCTTGTTGATAGTGGACAGGCCAAAGCCTAAATACAAATTTCAGTCCTCTTTTATGGGCTGGCAGGAGTTCTTCAGCCATATCATTGTTTCTCTCAGAACCTGGCAACAAGGTACATCCCCTCTATCCTGCAGCCTGAAGGCAGAACTCTCTGGCTCATGCCTTGTTTTTAGTATTTGCCTGACCTATTGTATTTGCCCATTAATGGAGAACAAACAAACAAGCAAGCAAGCAAACAAACCAAGCCATACTCCCTCAGGTCATGCACAGGACAAACATGCAATTCCAGGCACTCCTTGGCCCAAAATACTTACTTACCATCTTATACTGTGGATACAAATACCTGACATAATGAGTGTGATGAATTCAAACCCAATTATCTTCCTAATGGAAAGCTTCCACTGCTACCAGTAATCAGGACGGCACAGAGGCAAGGTTCAAAGCCTTGCCTTATAACAACTAGCCTTACTCATTTTGAGTCAGATCGTAAGATGCTGTTTCAAGGTATTTATTATGCACTGCCAAAGGGATGTTCCTTTGGAGAAGAATGCTGGACAGATCTCAGCATGTCTGCAGGGCCACTTGGGTTTGAAGACAGGAGGCTGTCAAAGCTCAGAGGGATTACCTAGCCCTGTTCCAAAACACATTGAGCCAACCTTGTATGAGTGCCTGCCGTCCCCATGCCCCTTCTTAGCCCTTCTCTTCCACCAGCCAGACAAATGCCATCTCTTTGTGCCCCACAATCCAAGGAAAGAAAACATTTCCCAATTATTCCTGTCTTTCTCTGAAAAGGTTCAGTGTCTCCTGACTTAGTCCTGCAGAGAGATGCTGTTCTTCTTAATGTAACAATTAAAATATAAAAACAACAAAACACAATCAAACAGAAACACTTGTTTGTTTGGTTGGTTTTTACCTGCTATTCATGTTAGTACTTTGAATTTTTTTTGCTTTTGCTCCTGCTTTTATCATGGAACTGTGTTTTCAAGATCAGCTATTGTTTTTATGCTGTTTATATTTTGTAAGCAACTTTGCGTGGGAATATTTGGGTCGGAAAAAGAGGGCTATGCATTATCATCATCCTATTCCAAGTATTCTTTTTCCAATATATTATGGAGCTGTTCAGCTGTGTTGGTTTGTTCTTCAAATATGTTCTTACTGTTATATTGCTGTGATACTTACCTTTGATTTTATCACTAATGGTCGGATGCAGTGTGTTGTTTGTTGGTATGTTGTTTTTTGTAAGCCGTCCAGAGACTGTGGTATTGGATGGCATATAGAAACTTTAAATAAATAAATACAAATATTACCTCCAATTTTGTATCCCAAAAGTACATTATGTTTGTTTGCTCTTGTCTTGGGTAGTGCAGAGATGGAGCAATAAAACAAGCAAACTAAATGTTCAGCTGAATCTTTATATTCATGATTGCTAGAAGTGCTGATGGCCTCAAAGATACTTTCATTTTCTCTGCTCCCTTTCACCAACAGAGTCTTGGCCCTGTAGGATCTCAAACCAGATTCAAGAACACAGTGACCTACATCTAGACACATGTAATATCCAATTCTCACTGTAATGAATGGGGTAAACAGATCAATTCTATACTAGCTGCTATGTGCTGGCTTGCAGCCTTAAGTCAGTTGTAATTAATTTGTGAATCATTCATTTGCTGTACTCAATTAAGGCCTCAGTCCTATATTTACTTACCCGGACTGAATCTCACTGAACTCAATGAAGCTTGCCCCTGACTAGATATATTCTGGATGGCTTTTTCTGAACTAAGTTGATCTCTTTGTGAATAATTTATCCCTCAGACCCTTTAAGCATCCCATTATAATTTATGTTCTTGGGTTATATTAATAATGAGGCTATAATAGGCTTCTATAAGAAATTAGTCCCTAATTTATTAATAGCTTCATGAAAAGGAAATTTATTGTGATGCCTACATAAGAGGAGTGGTTTTTTAAAAAAAATCTGGGGTTGATTAATATTGGCTAAATTAACACGTAAAGTTAGGACACAACCATAATCTGATTACGTTATGGAAAACTGGTTGCCATTATTCCCATATCTGGGACCTGAGCCAGGGAACTAAAAGAGACAAATATATTCCAAAATATGTTCACACTCATTGCTTCAGAAGACAGTGGGCGGGCTCACATGTAACGGAAAGCCACTGTGGCAAATCACCACGATCGATTGCTCTTAAGGGCCAAGCAGCCAGGATGAGCTCAGCAGAGCATTGTGTTCATTCTGGCTGGTTTCCCACACCATTATGGGCCTAGGGCAAAGCAGTGTACTGGGGCCCCTATGACACCTACTGTTAATTCTGGAAGTTTTCCCATTTTCCAAGGTTTAACATACACAGATTAGTATGGGGCCCACGGGCAAGTGCCCCTCAGGCCCATGTGTTAAGACGGCCCTGGGACGGAGCCCCTCTTTGCTGAGCAACAGAGTTTATGCTCTGAAGCACCACAGAGAGGATGGGGAGCCGATCAGGCACTTTGCCGCTGCCTCCTCCTCCAGCAGAGATCTCTGGAGGAGGAAGTGGGTCTGCCTGATCCACTCTCAGGCACAAGGGTTAGGGGACCATGCTGCCCCAAAAGGGGCAGCACTGCACACCTGATTCCCCCCACTCGTGCCTGAGAGGAATCTTGATGCCCCCATTTGAGGCCGCCTCATCTGCCAGTTTGTTGCCGCTCATTCTCAGGTACAAGCAGAGGGGCAACTGGGCAGCACTGTCAGCCCCGCCCGAGTGGCTGTACCCTGAGGGGGGAAAGGAGGCCTGGACTGGGGATGAAGCGCCCCTGCCTCACCCAGGCCTTCCCTTCCCCAGTCCTGCTGTGGGTCAAGCCGCTCAAGAGTGGAAGGGGAGCCTGGGCCATGCAAGGGTATGCCTACCTAGCCAAGGCCCCCTCCTCTCTGCTCCTACCTGAGAGGCTGTTGTTCAAGCAGGAGTAGTGGAAGGGGAGCTGGGCAGGTGAGAATGTGATGCAAACACATTTTCTTTTTATTCTCTTCCCTTTTTATTCTCCCAATATTTTCATTGTTAACCTGTTTTAATTGGTGGTTTTATATTTAACACCAGATGCTGTGCAGCTGCTACTCGTATTTCTATTTTATTCTATTTTATTAATCTGTTGTAAACTGTCCCAGGACATCTGTGAAAGCACAGCACAGAAAAGTTTTAAATTAAATACATGCATGCATGCATGCATGCATCATACAAGGCGTCCCTGCCTTGGCCATCGGGTGGTATAAAAATGAAGTAAATAAATAACTTAAAATAATAGCTGAGGGGGCCACACTCCCTTCCTGACACATCCACATCCAGCCCCCCCCCCCACCATTTTCCCGCTTTGGTCAGGACCAAGCCTGGTCAAGCAGGAATGGGGACGTCAAGGGGCTCAGGATGGCTGCGTCGTTCTCAGATTGCTCCTGCCCAGCCAGCTCCCAGCTCCTGCCTGAGCGGCTTGGCTCCCAGGCACGAGCTGGGGATGGGGGGCAGCTCTTTGCTCAGCAAGGCTACCCCCAGAATGGAGCAGGGGCACTCGGAAGATTCCTGCCTGTTGCCCTTGGGAAGACCTTTGGGGCAGGAGGTCGGAGAGACGTCCCTTGACAGTCTAAGCTGGGACAGCTGTCGGCTGCATCTCTGGGTACTCCCTTAGCGAGAACCGTCATGGCTGCTCTTGCGAACAGCTCATTTATTCTGGGCTTTCCCCCATGACAGGCTGTGTTGTCCAAATTGGATGACACAACAAATAATCATGGCAGGGAGAAACCTTTGGAAAGACCATTCTTCTTTATCGTTGTTCTCAACTATGATAAGTCACAATGGAAAATTCTGACTGGGTTTGGACAACATGACGAACAATGGATAGTAACAATTAATGGCTGCTAATCCTGTTATCCCCATCCAGCCATTGCTTTCTGATTTTTTGGTAAATGCAATGAGCAACAAAGAGGGGAGGGGTAATTGAAACTTCTTCAAGTGCCCCCTTTATTGACATTTTACAGTATTCAACAACAAAACATGGGGGGGGGAGTGGTACCCCCAGCTGTTGAACATCCTCTCCAAAGAGACCTGCCTGAATCTAGCATTGCATTTGTTTCAGTGCTTTGCAAAACTGCTTTTTGTTTCTGTTTCTTGTGTTTTTTAAGGCTTTCATATGTGAATCTGTGGCAAGTTGCATTTATACATTTTATTGACTGTTTTACTAATGAAACACTGCTGTGAAACCCTAAATGTATAAAGCCGGGTATAAAAATGATTCGGTAAAGAAAGTAAGCCATGCTTGTATTATTGCTGCTGTTTGTGTGGAGGAAAGGGGGCAGGTCTTTGCGGAACCAACACAGTGGTTCTTACAGAATGACTCACATGCAGGAAAGGATTGTACACATGATCTGTGGTACCTGGTTTTTTTTTCATCAGGGGCAGGGCTTCAGTTACTAGCAGGGACCGTTTATGCCATGTCCACATGATTCCCTGAATGAGGACATGGGGAGTCCAGAGGGCAAATCTTTCTGTACCGTCCCTGTGGCTCAAAACACAGCACATATTCATGCCCGATGTTCTAATTAAAAATAGAGAGCACAAGTGTAAAGAAATACTTTGCTCCACTTTATGAATACTCAGGCTGGGAAAAGATACATTTTATTCCAGTCCAGTTCAATGGCTGCTAAGGAAGGTACCACCTGCTATGGCAAAAGCCTAGGCAGACGCCCCATAGCAGGCGAGACCTTCAGCACAGCCTTCCCCAACCTGGCATCCTCCAGCTGTTGTAGGACTGCAGCTCCCATCTTCTGTCAGCACTGGTCATGCTTGCTGGGGATGCTGGTAGTTGCAATGCAACGCATCTGGAAGGCAGCAAGTCTGGGAAGGTCAGCCCAAAGTCGTGATGATATTGACAGCTTCATTTTCAACTCCTCAACTCCTTCCTTCTCCAGTGGTCCCTGATGCAGAACGTGCCTTTTTCACAGCAGGCACCCATGTTGAAATCTCCCCTTATTTTGATGGTCCCTCTTCCAGAATGTTGGGCCCTAAATGCTGGGCGCCCATTGTTGCTGGTATCATCATCATCCTCATCCTCATCCTCATCACAACATTACATTACATTTTGTAATGTAATATTACATTTGTAATATTTATAATATCTTTTCACCATAATAATAATAATCATGAATTATTATATAATATCTTTTCTTCATCATCATAGCTGAGATGATATTACTAAAATAATATCAAATCAGAAGTCCTCTGGGAGCTTCACAACATTTAAGTTACCCATCCAGGTATCCACCAGGCCTGACCCTGATTAGTTTCCAAAATTAGGCAGGATCAGGCACTTCAGGCTAATTTAGAAGGGTTTCAGGTGGTAAGGCAACTTGGTTTTAAATCGAGGGGAGGATTAAAGTAGGCATGAGCTACAAAAACATGCTTATTGCTACGATACTGACGTATTGAAGAGGCCACCTCCTAAGTTCATACAAAGCCTCTTTCCTCACCTAGTATAAACAGGTGATGTCATTCTAAATTTAAGAAAGGAAAAGTCTCTGCTGGCTGGATAGACCTTTGCTCTCCGTTCCTCCTTCATGTTTGAAAAGTTCCCAGTTCACTCTCTGCATAAAGGTCACTGTTTACAATGCGCCTAAGGAGGTGTTAGGATTACCACATCTGTGGTAACTTTTAGTCATTGCAAAATAATTGTTGCCGATTTTTATGAAAGGGGTTGATTTTCTTTGTTCCTCTGTGCTCCCCCCCACCCCGCACATTTCTGTCCTGTTCTGTTGAGGTGACTGACTCATCAGCTGGAAGCAAAGAGATGTGCAAGTTAATAGCTGTACAATCTGGAATCACAGACATATTAGGAAAGGTTCGCTCTGAAGCTTTCCAGTTTGGGTTTGCTTAAGCCATGTCAGTGGGTTGGGGTGATTCCAGCCTTTCATGAAACCAACAGCTGGATTGGCAGGAACTTGTTTGGAAATAGTTAGATGGAAGAAACAAAGCAATAATGAGAGTTTAAAGAATGTTAACAATTTTGCCATTGCCATTTATGCAATGGCTGAGATTTTACAAACCCCCTCATGAACATAAACAGGCTGTAACAAGGATTCCCAGATGATGGGCAGGGACTCAACAATGGATCATATTCATTGGAATTGTTCTTTTCCCCTGTAGAATACTAGATCTAAGTTGCCAGACTTAAGCACTGGAGATTATGGGTACAGGACTAGCCCCACCATGAGGCAGAGTAAGGGTGAGAATACCGGGGAATACAGAGCGGCGGCACGGTGTTGGCGCGGCCTCCTCAGTGGTGGGTGCTCTCCTGCTGCCTTAGATTCAACTGCCAATCAGCTGAGTCTGCTCCTGCCTGTGCAACATGGATAGGTGAGGACTCTTGTCTTTGTCACCAGGGCAATCCACTAGGACTGTTTCAGATATCTTCTGCTGAAATGGATGCTACCTCCGGAAGAGCTCTTATACTGCATATATTCCCAGTGCACTATAGGAAATACAGTTGTGCCAATGGCCATGCTGGCTGGGAGTGAGGGAGAAGGAAGTTGAGTTAGAAGTCCGCATGCATCTGTTACATTTATATCCCACTTTTCCACTACAAATAGCTAACAATACTGAAGCAGAAGACCACATGAAAAACTGTAATTTAAATGTAATAACAAATAGTTAGAAACACATCAGTCGAAGATTAATAAATAGCATCCACCAATTAAAACCTACTTCAACAAACAACTTGAAAACTGGATGTATATCTGTACTTTTCTGTAAATATTTGCCTTCCAGTGGAAGGGCAACAAAGATGGAGCTAGTCCGGACTCACTTGACAGGGAGTATCAGAGCCTGATCAGAGTATCAGTATGAGAGTAGCCACCAAGAAGGCTTTTTCCATATTCCCACCAAATGTGCCTTTGACAGAGGTGGGACAGAAAGAAAATCTTCTGAAAACCTAGGCAGGTTCATAGACAGATTCGTATATGCAGTCCTTCAAATGAGTTGGTCCCAAGTTGTGTGAGGCTTCATAGATGATCACCAGCACCTCAGATTCTGTGGAAAAACAGACCAGAAGCTGATGAAGTTGTAGCATCAAGGGAGCCACATGCTCCCCGCATAAAGTCCTGGTTAAAAGTCTGCTTGCAGCATCCTGGACCAGGTGAAGCATCCAAACAATTTTCAAAGGCAACCCCACATAGAGCACATTACAATAGATCAAGCAGCATTTACAAGAGTAAGTGTCACCCTAGCCAGATTTGACTGTCCAGGAATGAATGCACTTGCGAGGGTATTCCTGGCCACCACCAACATCTGGGCATCCCAGTTCCAAGCTGAGTCCACAAGTCCAGCCAAAGTGGAAGCCTGAATCTTTAGAGCGATTGCATCCAAGACAGGCTGAATCTCTGTTCCCATTCAAGTGCAGACTAGAAGCACCTCTGCCTTCAGCTTGCTCATCCACAGCCAGACAATTTCCATCAGGCACCAATTCAGCTTTTGAACAGTGTCCTTGGATTTACATGGAAGGTTAGACAGAGCTAGGTGTCATCAGCATACTGACTGCACCAAATAACTTTGGATTGGGTAGGAGAATCAAATGGTAAGTTTTGAAGAAAAACTGAAATGGAAATTGGGATAGTATAAACATGGAAATTGGGATATTATACAGTGTCTTTTAATTTCTATATAGAGAAGCTACGGTTCTTATGCCTTGCTTTTAAAGGATTCCCCACCGGCCCTGAGTAACAAAGGTTTACGTGCATAGGAACACAAAAACAAGCCTTGTTTGTTTGGACTCCACTCTCTACCAATCAAAATTGGCTTGACTGCACTGAGGAAGGCACTCTGTCCAACTAGCCCAGTACTGTCAATACTGAACGGCAGTAACTCTTGGAGGTTTTAAGCAGGGGTTCTTTTCCTGCCTCCTACAGATTATTATTACACTGAGCTACATTGCATTTATATCTGCATGCAAACTTCTGCATGCAGTGGAGGTACTGTGCTACTGAGCTGCAGCTTCTCCCTGCAAAGCAGCAGCAGCAAATAACTCTGCCCTGGGTTCCTAAAAAGACAGGTAATGCATCTGGAAAAGGAGAGCATATTTACAAGGGCTAACAACCTAAACAGTTATAATGGCTCATAAACTCTGGGTTGGGTTCAAAGATACCATCTTCTGATGGGCAATTAAGGATGACGGAACAAGGAGGAACCTGCCTTAGGAGCATCCACATCAGAATGTAACCCAATAAAAAGAGTTTGGTGTGGAGCGGGAGAAGCTTATGTTGACATGTTTCTTCATATCGCGTGAAGTGCATTGCACCATTGGCCCTGGATTTTCAGCTATCAGTTCAGCTGGGGAACAAGCATGAGACCACAAGGCAGATCTGATCTGATCTACTGGAAATTAGAAATCCTGTGCAGACATGCACCACGCCCAGTCCTGACTAGACTGCAATAAATGACTGTTGAAATCGTTCGTTCAGCATTCACTACTGCCAGCTCTGCTGTGAAGCAATCACCACAGCCACAGCTACTGCTTTACATTTATGATGGACCTTGTTTTCCAAGCAGAGAATTCGGGGGAAAAAGGATATTTTTGTTAAAGGCTTGTGTAAAAATACTCAGGTTCCTTTGTCGAGGATGTTCTTTCTGTAGCAGAACGGAACTGAATTAGCAACTACATAAAGATCCCTGACTGGCTACTCGGAGCTTCTGGCAGCACCGTTTAAGCAGGAAGACCTTGCCTTGCTGCTATTGTTGAACAACTGGAAGTCAGAAATCCTTCTCGATCTACTGCAAACCACCCAGAGATCCACAAGCAGGTCCAGGTTGACCTTCTGCCCAATGAACCAACGCTTGCCTTGAGCAACTCTGCTGGATCCTTTGGACCTGATACTGCCAACTATCTCCTACACAGTAGAACAAAACAAATAAGGACTTGTTGTTGCTATACTATAATCACTGGCTATATAGACATCACATTGAGCTGGAAAGCAGGTCACTTGTGCCTAATGGTCATTATAACTTTATTATCCTACATTGTAATTTCAGGTTTCAGAAGAGACATGACAAAACAATTACCCTCTTCATCATATTGCAGCAGAGGTACTTTTTTCTGATGACTCCATCTTTTTTCCCCTAAAAACATTTTCTTAAAAAACTGATGGAAGTGCAGATTGAGTGTGCTTGGCAGCACAATCATCTTTCTGCAGCAGCCACCGCAGTAATAAGGACGACTTGGCAGCGTTAAGCCAAGCGACACCCCTAGAAGAGGCCCTTGCTGTCTGAGCAGGACACCCTCTTGATCTGGCCATATCATAATAATATAGGACTACCCACTAAAGGATTTAGGATCAGAATCTATGGCCTGGTAATATCCATCATTATTGTCATCATCACCACCATCATCTTTACATTATTCCTACCTGACCACTAAGATCTGCTGGAGAAGACCTTCTCCGAGAGCTGCCTCCTAAGAAAGTAAGGGGGGTGGCAGACAGGAGAGGGGCCTTCTCTGTGGTTGCACCCCATTTGTGGAACATGCTCCCCAGAGTAGTATGCCTGGTGCATTCTTTGTTTTCTTTTAGGTGCCAGGTGAAAATCTTTTTATTCACCTGACATTAAAAAATTATATCTATTGATATATTTATTATAAGCAATTTTAAACTGTCTTATCATTGCTGCTGAGCCTGGGGCTGACTTATGGCTGTTGTCGTTATTTATTGTTAGGTTTTTAGTGTTTTCTAGTGGTTTTTATTGTTCTGTTTTATGGCTGGATGATTATTGTTATGTATATGTTCTAAATTGTTGAGAGCCCTGGGGCTATAGGGTGGTACAGAAATCCCATCATAAATAAATAATTTAAAAGCACCGTGCTTTTGTAATGAAATGCACCGTCTGCCTCAGAAAGTGTTCGTCTCCCCTTCAAGGCAGGTTTTTAGGCACAGGCTGCATGGCCACCTATCACGGATGCCATAGCAGCAATTTTCCTACATCAATAAAATGCTGAACAAAGTGACCTTTGAGGTCCCTTCTGACTCTACAACTGGATAAAGGAGGGGACTTTATAAGGCCTAAGGGACTTATAAGGGACTTAAAGGCCTGAATTCCATGTCAGAGAAGGTCACAGCAACCACAGTTCAGGACTGGAGAGGGTCAAAGACCAAAGAGGTGATTTAAAGCAATCATCTAAATATGCAGGCTTAAACCAGATTAGTACACCGTATGCTAATTTAATTATCTTACCACTAGCAACTAAGCCTTCAACCTTTGAGAGAGGGGAGAGTGCAGCACAAAAGCTGGGAAGTCACCAAATGGTGTGTGGCTGAAGGAAAGGGATGTGATCTGGAGAACCCTGGTTGCATGGACCAGATTTGGTCCCCAAACTGAGGTTCTGAGTCCCTGCTATAAAGCTACTTATCACTTGAAAATCAATCAAGCAGCAAGCTTTCCATTAATAGCAGGACCTTAGAGCCCCTGTGCATTGCTCAGAGAACAGCAGGATGACCAGCTGGCCAACCATGAACAGCATTTTCTCCCCCAGAATGCCTTCACTTGCATCATGAGAAGCTCTGTAATGCTGCAGTGTCCACACAGGGAAATGCCATATTTCTGTGTTTGCTTCTTTCTCCACATATTGGCAATGATGTCATGGCCGTGTGTGTCTGTGCATCTGTCTGGAATCAGACAGAGGTTCTCCTAGAGCTGGCTGAACTACAGCTCATCACCAGAGGGAGAGTCCTTCTATCACCCCTCCTCATAAAGCATGACTATATTCTGTTTCCTTTTTTTTTATCCGTATTTCAGTGTTTCCTGCTGTTCCTTGCAGGAGTCCACCCCTGTTCTTGGAGCATAACCTTTTCCTCCTACAAAAAAACATCTTCCCTAACTTAGAGAGGATACTGTCCCCACCCCATGTCCCATCCTCTGGAAGATACCACAAGAGTCTTCGCTCAGTGAAGTGGAGGAATTGGCTGGCCCACAACCCCAGCTTCTTTAGTGCCAAAAGAGAGCTTCCTTTCCTTAAAAATACACCATTTCTGCTTCCAGACTGTACAGAAGAATCAACATTAGAGACATGCTTAATGCCAACTCTCCTGCAATTATAAAGCAAAATGGTTATCTGGTGAATGCTCATATGTTCAGCCATTAAATACATCCTGCATGCTCATTATGTTATTACTGCTTCTATAACAACAGCAGCTGCTATTACTGTTATTGAATATTCTATTATTGCCAGCAGTGTGGTAAGTGCCCAGTAATGATGCTGATGGTATTTGCAGTCATTAGTGGTAACAACAGTAGTCAACATAATATATTACTTTGGGTTGTGATGCTGTATGTCATTTAGCTCAATCTTGGGAAGTAAACGGCACTCCTGTGTGCAGGACTGGAGCCTAACATCAAAACTCTGAACAGTTCTGAGGTACAGCTGCAAGCAACAGCCACGTTAGGGAAAGCTCTGGACACACATTGTGCGCATGGAATTGTTGCAGATGTTGTAGTCAATGTGGGAACCGGAGCTTGACTAAGCCGCAAAGTGGGGAAGTGCAACTCAGCAAAACTCAAACTCTTTGAGGTTCTCCAAACTACCCCAGATCTCAATCTGTCTCACACCCACATCAAATTGTAAGCTTTGTTTGTGTGTTTGGGAGTGGGGTGGCTTTCAGGAACATTCATTTGTACTTTGATGTGCAATTTCAAGATGTACACGTTAGTTGTGTACACACTTCAAGCAAGGGATTGCATTCAGGTTAAATCGGATAAATTACAGTTGAAAGGGGGATAAGATTAATCTCTCATCCACCCTATGTAAGTGCTGGAACAGACAGCCTGGAGCTCCTGGATCTAATATATGCAACATGCTTCCCAAGCATCATCTTATATTAAAAAGCAAAAATGTTTCAAGATGGCTCAAAACCAGGCTCATCTGGGTCTGGAGACAGGCAGAATGTTTTCCGAGGAATTCCTTCCTTCAACCAGCAATTAAACTCTATTAGTTCTGCTATTGTTCCATCCTTGCTCCAGACTAGAGACTAGCTGCAGAATCTAGCTTGATATTAGATTCAGATTTAAGTTGGATCAGGTGTACTGGTGGAAGTAGATTTCCCTACAGGGGCAGCCCCTCCAGCCCCTGGAAATGTTACACAGAGAGTCAGGTGATGGGGTGAGGTACGGCATAGGCACTTGGGGTAATCCCTCCATGCTGGGTGGAGTAAAGTCCTGCCTTTCGTGGAAAACAGATCCTTGATCAAAGCTTAGACTTGGAGGGTTGTGAATTAGACACAAGTCCTGAAGATGAAGAGTGCTCTCGAAGCCAAGTGTAGCTTTCCTATGGTAAAAATAGGCTATTTGCTCAAATGTTTTAAATATCAGAAGGGAGACTTGGACGTGGCTAATTCTGTGTATGATCAAAGAACATAACAGAAAAGTAAGAAAAGACCTGCTAGGTCAGACCAAAGGTCCCTCTAGTTCCGTGTGCTGCATGCTGGTTTCAACCAGATTCCTCCCTGAAGCCGACAAGCAGAACATGAGCTCAATACCCCCATGATGTTCCCACACGGATGGCATTTGGAAGCAAAATGCTTCTATGCACAGAGGTGCCAGCCAGTTTTTGTGGTTGATGGTTGCTGAAAGAACTCTATTTCATGAGTCCTGGTGCAAAGTCCTGGAGTGCAAAGTCCAGGAGTGCAAAGTCCTGGTTAGATCAACGTTCTCTAAAGTGGTGCCCCCCCCATGGATCTTTTGGATGACAACTCCCAGCATCCTGACCATTGGTCACACTAGCCAGTACTGATGGGGGTTGAAGTTCAGCACAGCTGGAGAGCACCACATGAGGGAAAGCCAGGTAGTGTTGAACTATTTATCTCTTGACCTAGCCCACCTCTGGAGCAGGCAAAAGGTAAATATGGAACTACTAATCAGCAACAACTCCCAATTGTTTATAATAGTAACAACATGGTTCCCCTTTTGCAATGGGTTATATTTCTGAAATTAAAAAAAAACTTGAGAGGTAGATTGAGAAAAGCTATGACTGTCCACATGGAAGAACTGTAAAGCTCCAAGGATGGGCACTCAAAACAAATTTTTGGGTTCAGGATTTTTTTAACTTTAAGTATACAGGCTTTTGCCCAGGCTCCAGTCAGTGGAACCTGGGGTTCTAGAAAGAAAAATCAAAATAGAACCAGCAGGTCTGAAATTTGCCCTCCCTAGGACTACTTCAGAGGGTTGCTGTTTAGATAATATGAAAACTGTGTATGCCACCTTGAACTCTTTGGAAGAAAAGTGGGATATAAGTTCATTAAGTCATGTCAAATACACTTTGTTTTAAAGCCATCTTCATGTTCATCTTCTGTGTCATCTAGTAATGTTTTGTTGGTTTGCGGTTATACAGACTATGCAAAGGGGTGAGCAAAAGTGGTGGTGCCCACCATTCATTGGCGAACTGCAGCTTCCATCAGCCCTAGACAGTATATCCAAAGGTAAGGAAGAATAGCAGCTGAAATCCACATCTGGAGAGCAACATGGGGTTGGACTCGATGGCCTTCATGGCCCCTTCCAAGTCTACTGTTCTATGATCTTCCCTACGCCATGGCTAGTTTTCAGCCCCTTGTTCCAAGCAGACCTGGACAATGGCATTTGAACCCATAGGCTTCATTATGTTAATGCTGCTCAAGCAGGCTGGCTTTAAAGTACAAATAAAGAATATTGTGTAAGTCAATAACAAAAGAAGCAAGCACAGTTATACTACTGACCATTGGAGAAATACATCCTATTGATAAGAAGTTGATTCCAAATGAAATGCTCCCCTTCCCCTCCAAGCTGAAACTACCAACCCATATCTTCAGGGTGGAATAAGGGCCTGTTGCTTGGAGTTCTTGACACTTCTCAGCTGGACTGCCCTCTTTACCTTTGCCAGAGCCAGGGATTATAATGGCTGTTGCACTGAATGAAAGATGCATGCAACTCACTGATGAGCACCCCTTCCTTCTCATCCATGTGGGAACAAATGGCACAGCCAGGAGAATATTAAGGAAATAACATCAGATGTTGAAGCTTTAGGGAAGAAAATAAAGTGCATTGGGACCCAGATAGCCTTCTCCCCAATCCTACCAGTTCAGGGAAGAGGAAAACCTAGAGAAAATGCCTGGCTACAAAAGTTGTGCCACAGAGAGAATTTTGGTTTCTGGAACCACAAGCTAAAATTCCTGGAGGAAGGACTTCTGGCAAATGATGGGTTACATCTCTCAAAGTACAGAAAGCATTTCCTTGACTGCAACATGAAGAAGTTCATTAGGAAGGCTTTAAACAAAATCACACAGGGGAGGGAGATGTGCATCAGGGCACAGAGGCAACGGGCAATGAGTTATGTACCACAGCAGAGAAAACACCGCAAATAGGGACTAATAACAGTATCCCAAAAATGCAGGAAGACAGCCAGGTAACAACCCAATGAACTGTGAAGTCTCTGCACCAATGTCCAGTGTATGGGAAGCAAACAACATGAACTCAAGCTCCAAGTACACAAGGGCAACGCCGACTTCATGACAATAACCAAACCTTGGTGGGCTGACTCTCATGAACGGAAGTCAAACATCTATGGCTATGACGGCATCGAAAAACCAAAGGGGATAAAAAGGGAGGTGGAGTCGCACTATATATTAAAAACACGTATACCTGCAATGAATTACAGGAGGAGGAGCCAAGTAGTCATGTCAAGTGCATCTGGGTCAGGTTAAGAGGAGCAAAAAGCAAAGGGAGCATAGTCATTGGTGTCCATTAGCATCCACCCCAAGGGAGGATGCAGACATTGCCTTTGACAAACAAATTGCCGGTGTTGCAAGGAAGCATGATGTGGGCATGGTGGGGACTTCAGCTTCCCTGATATTTCCCGGGAGACATCTTCAGCTAGACATGGCCCCTCCAAGAGGTTCCTGACATGTGTCCCCAAAATCTTCCTCCAGCGGAAGGTAGAGGAAAGGATGAGAGGCAGAGCTACACTCAACCTTTTATTTACCAACAAGGAAGATCTAGTGAAGAGTAGCAGCCACAAATTCCCTCAATTCTCAATTAGAAAGATGGCAAAAGTCAACTGTGGTCAAATACGTACCTTAACGTTCAAGAGGGTCAAGTTTAAGAAATTCAGATCAATGTTAAATAAAAGCCCCTGGCAACTCACTCTAAAGGGAAAAGGCATCCAAGAGGGATGGGAAATCTTTAAAAAATGGAATTCTGAAACTAATTCCAACCAGAAAGTGTAAACGGCAATAGAGGAAACCCTCATGGCTCCACTTAAAGTTAAGAGGCAACCAAGCCGTTGTGGCCTCCACGGGATCATCACATCGGGCAGCGGGTGGGACTTCCGCCACGGACGCTTCCTTTGCCAGCCCCTCAGCAGGAGTGGCAGCCTCAGGCAATACCTCAGGGCATTGCCCTTTTTGGCACCCATTTTGGTGCCAGCTGCAGCACCCGTTCAGTTGGTTGTTTTGCCCCCTCCCCCATTCCTCCCTTTCCCAAACCTCCTCTGTTTTTCTGCTTGTATTTCTGTTTCTTTTCCAATACACTCCTATCCACCCATTGAGATTTGGGAATGAGGTCCTGCTGAGAGAGCCATCCCTAAAGGAAGGGCATTTAGAAGAAGGGCCTTCTTGGTGGTTGCCCCCAACCTTTGCAAATAGACTTCCTGAAGAGGTCCAACTGGCACCACCTCTGCTTTCATTTTGATGCAAAGAAGAAGAAAAAAGCCACCCTCTTTCCCAGATTTTACTAAACCTGATTTTAAAACCTGATTACAAGTGCTCACTTTGATCCAATAGATTTCCCCCCTTCCCCCTGTACTTGTATTTGTACTGTGAGCTTGGAGACCTTGGAGTTATTGTGGACAACAAGCTAAATATGAGCCCGCAATGTGATGCAGCTGTGAAAGGGGCAAATGTTACTTTGGGATGCATAACTAGAAGTATCCCCTTCAAAACAAGAGAGGTACTAGTTCCCCTTTTATCTGCACTAGTCAGATCTGGAATACTGTGTTCAGTTCTGGGCACCCAAGTTTTTAAAAGGTGCAGAAAAACTAGAAATGGTTCAGAGGAGGGCAAAAAAGATGATCCAGGATCTAGAAACAAAGCCCTGTGATGAGAGGCTGAAAGAACTGGGCATGTTCAGCCTCGAGAAGAGAAGACTATGAGGGGATACGATGGCAGTCTACAGATACCTCAAAGACTGTCACAAAGAAGAAGGACAAAATCTCTCCTCACTCATCTCTGAGTGTAGGGCATGAAACAATGAACTTAAACTACAGCACAGCAGATTCAGGCTAGACACAAGCAAAACGTCCTCACTGTCAGACCAAAACGACAGTGCCAAGAGAGGCTGTGGGCTCTCCCACACGAGAGGCATTCAAGGCTGAACTGGACAGTCATCTGAGTGGGATGGTGTGACTTGGTCTCCTGCACTAGCAAAGGGTTAAACCCATTGGCCTACTTAGCCTGTTCCAGCCCTATTATTCCATGAACCTATGAATTTACTTTGCATGTATTTATAGCCAGGCTTTTTTTCTCTTGTGAGAAACCTAAGGTGTCTTACCTAACTCCATTTTTATCCTTACAACAACAACCCTTTGAGGTAGGTTGGGCTGCGAGTGGTGACTAGCACAAAGTGAGCTTCATGACTGACTGGGGACTAGAACCGGGATCTCCCAGTTCCCCAGTCCAGTACTCTAACCAGCAGTCCGCACCAGCTTGTCAGCTCTCCTCCTATTTTTCATGCTCACTAAGTTTTCCCTCAGAATGTGAAACTGACTGATTCCCAGCAACTGCCTGGTTTACCTCTGGGTCCACTAGCTTTGGGATTTTACCTCTTCTGAGTCAAACCTGCTCCCGCATCTCCTGATATCCCTTTGGCAGGAAGAATGGGCCCAGTCCCTATTCTCTGTCCTACAAAGCATACAATGGATGTAACCCGTATAAACCATTTCCTAGGCTGCTTATTTCTGTGTGCTCCATGAAGCAGTTAATGTGTCGGGGTGGAGCTCCTTAATAACCCTGGGGTAGCCATTCTGGGGGGTTTAAAGTCTTATTTACATCTTTAAGTTTAAGCATATGAACAGCTTCACTAACATTTCTTCGTATATCTGCTTAAACATAAACACATGAGCTGAGAGGCTTTGTTGTACAAGGTAATGTGTTTTCATTCAGCTTCAGAAGAACACAGAACAGTCGTGTGACAGGATGGCAAAAATGTATTGAAAAAACCAAAGGCAAATAAATATGCTTTGGAGATGCATTAGTAAATGCACCATATAATAATAGAAAACTTTCCAGCTGGTCCAAAAGTTATAAGGAAACAATTCCCTGGGAAAGTTTGGAATGCCTTCCACTGCAGCTTTCTTAAGAAGAGGGGGAGTTGTCAATGATGGTCTAAACCAGCCACCCCTACCCTGGTGCCCCCCGTGGCTTGAACTTCCAGTCCCTTCAGCTCCAGCCAGCATGGCTAATGGCCAGGAATGCTGAGTGCTGGATTCCAAAATACTTTGGGAGCAGCAGGTTGGGGGGGGGGGGCTGGTGAGCACTCCAGGCACCCTGTCTGTCCAACCATCCTGTGTTGGGCCAGCGAGACAGGCTGGGGATTCTGCCGATGTAGAATCCACCCACCCTGTAGTCCATCAGTCTCCCTGCCTGAGCTGACGGAGGTAATCTGAGATGTGTTGTTACTATTTGGCTTAGGGCCGGGATATCTGAAGGAATGGCTGTCTCCATATATTCCTACCAGACCCATGAGATCTTGTATAGATGCCCTTCTATGCAATCCCCTCCAAACGAAGTAAGAGGAGTAATGACAAGAAAAGGGGCTTTTTCTGCTATCGTGCCTCTTCTCTGGAATGCCCTTCCTGAGGAGGAGTGATTGACACCCTCATTGCTCAGTTTTCATTGCCAGGTGAAGACATATTTATCTCCTACCTGATTTTAGTGTAATTTATGGTTTTATTATGTCTTTTTCACTGCTTGCTTCTAGTGGTATAAGCATTTGGCTCCCATCCCCATTGTAACGATTAGATTTTATGATGTATGGATTATTAGTTTTAAATTTACTAATTTTGTTCTCTATGCCGCTGTTGCTTTGTGAGCTTTGAGAGCCCTTGGGCTATGGAGCGGCATACAAGTGCCATAAATAAATAAATATTCTTTTCTAGCCTACCATTTCCTAGAAACAGGGGCATGAGGAACATCCTGAAGGAAACAGTGAAATGAAGTGAGGTCAAGGTCACTGATGTAGAGAAGAAACAGAACCCATTGATGAAATCAGTACTAGGGTGGAATCACCAGAAGATAGAAATGCATAACTGGGTATGTACCATTAGGTAGCTGCCAACACAGTTTTCTTTTAGCGTTTCAACACTATCCCATCTGATAAAGTACATTCAGTTGTGGGGATCTCTCTAATGCCAGATGGAAAATGGTTCTTCCTGATCTCAACAGTCTCCATGGAATAGAAATGAACATTTAAAGCCAGTTATCTACTCCAATTGGCATAAGTTTTCCCAAAAGGCAAAGGGAAAATGGGGCTTTACATAACTAGCTGCCTCAGAACATTTTAAATTGGGTATTTACGAGTTTCTGTGCTGCCCAATAGCTGAAGCTTTCTAGTTGGTTTACAACAAAGCAAAATACCATACAAATAGTATAAAGGCAAAACAATATTAAAATTAATTGAAAATGGATAAAAGCATACAGTAAAAAATGATGCTGCAAAGGAAAAGAATTACCTGAATGATCCCCTCAGGCTGCTGGGTAGCCAAGTAGTGAAAAGATGGTGCTGAAAAGATGACAAGTTTGGTGCCGTATGGGCCACAGTGGAGAGGTTGTTTCAAAGATGGTGGGGGGGGGGCACCACAGAGAAAGCCCTCACTCTTGCTGCCACTCTCTGAGCTTCCCTTATGGTTGGGACTTGGAGGAAGGCCCCAGATATTGAGCCGAGTGTCCAAGAAGACCACGGCTGGGAGAGGTGCTCCGACCGTTATTGCTGTCCCAAGCCACACGAAACCTGTGCTTTGCCAGTCTGGGCAAACCTCACCCTTCAAACTGCAAGATCAAATTGAAACTTATCAAATATGCTTTTGCATAGGCATGTAATAACCATACTGGATTGCATCCAATTATTGGAAAAACCCCTCAGTTCATGGAAGGAAATGAGGCCACCAGAGGCTCTTGCTGGAGGTATGGAGCTGCTATTTTGCCAGTTCTTCTGTCCCTCTGCAGCTAAAAGCATCACTTCCCACAGTGCTCTCAAGGACCCTCTTTCTTCTCCCTGGGAGAAGCTTTTCAGGGTTCAAAGTGAGCCACAGGAAATGGGGAAATCAGCAAAGCTGTAGCTAGCCTATGAGTAGAGTTACATTCATGGGTGCTTTGGATCCCTTCAAGATGCTGCTGGACAGCCATCTGCTAGGGATGCTTTAACAGAGTCCTGCACTGAGCAGCGAGCTCAATCCGATGCTGTTACTGCTGTTTTCCATCTCTACTATTCCATGCTTCTGATTCTGTTCTTCCAGCCTTTCAGGACTCAGAGCTCTGTGAGCGCCCTCTGCAGAGCAGGAGGAATAGCAGAGCTGATCACTTCCTCCTCCTACTTCCTGCTTTGCAGTTCAGCTAGACAGCCATTTTTGGCCACCTAGTTGAAGTGCTTTGGGGGGAAGAGAGAGTGCTGGCAGAATATCTCCTAATATGGTGTCCCTGCCAGCTCCCCCTACTTCCTGCACCCTTTACCACCTCTCTCAGGTCACTTTTCTGACACTGAGGAAGCAGTGGACATGGTTGTCAATTAATGAAGCAATCCACCAAAACAGATTAATGTCTGAGAACAATGTTTAACTGAAGGCATATTTCCTTTTTAGAGGATTTTTCTTATGTACTAGAAAATGAAAAAGAAACAAGAAAATGCTTAAAGTGACCTTTCTTTCTGAGGATGAAAGACAGCTTTTGTCTATTTCTTTGTTAAGTCTTTCTATTGTTTTTGAATATTGGAAAGTGGGGTTTGGAAATATTGAGAAATGGGACCTACTTGGGGGATTTTGATGTGTAAATTAATTTCCAAAAGGGAAATGATGGATAAGCTACAAAAAATAGGCAACCTTTAATCAGCCAGCAGCTCTAACCAGAACACTGTATGAGACTCCTGGAGAAATGTCTTGAGCTGATGTGATACAGCCCATGCCGCTTAAAAAAACATTAAAATGATCACCTCGTCTAGATTTAGTTTTCTATTCATCTATAGAACTTCTCAATTATGTCTGACTAATTTAGCACAAAGTCATTATTTGAAGCAATTTGTCTAAGTATGAAAGGCAACACCTTCACCTCTCCTGGAAGGTGGGTGGGGGAAAATGTCATAATCTGCTCTGCTTCAGCATGAGTTATTAAGCGGTCACAGGAGTTCAAAAGACGGGGGAAATGAGCAGGTAAGTCATTACAGGCAGGCACATACAAAGCAGCAGCAGTGGCGGCGGCAGCTGACTTATTCTATACTATCGCATTATGTATTAATTACAGATAAGATCAGGTGTGGGTGGTTCCCCCTGTCTTTAATGTTCATTTTTTCCCAGAGATGGTAATGACAACATACGGGAGGGGAGGAGCAGTAATGTATAGGGAAAGAAGAAAAAAGTTTTATTAATGTTGGCTCCAGTACACTGGAAAAGATGTTAGCTAAGAAAGCATCAAAAGGCTCAGGAAAAATGCTCTGGGACATACATCAATGTTTTTATTTTATTAGAAAGAGGGTGCTAATTCATCCATCGCATCACTCCAATGGAATGATTCCCAAAGCAGCAATAAAATTATCTCCATTCAGCCATTATGCCTTCCATCGATGCAATCGGCAGGAAAAACTGCCTATCTGTGCCGCAAGAGCCTGGGAAGCTTTGTGGTTGCAGCGCTTTCAGAAGGCTTCCATAGGTGAACCTAAGAGGGATGGCCGTGGCTCAGACAAGCACGTAACCCATCTTCCTCGTGGAAAATAGAAGGACACCAACCACTCTCTCATCCGCTTTCCTGTCTGTCCTCTGCCACATTAATATCCCTCTGACAACAAACATTTTCAAAATAATAGTCCTCTGTACTTAAGACTAATCAGAGTGGGCGCCATCCAACTTGCAAAGGTAGCAATTTTCCTTCATTAAAGCCAAATAAGGAGAGAGAACTTTGGTATTCCTTAGGGCAAATTACAAGGTGTTAATAATAACAATATAATGGCAGCAATTTTCTAGCTTTGCCCAAACCTATAATCTACTTTGAGTGCCTCATAGGATTGTCTGTGAGTTTACATAAAGCCAAGTATTAGCCCTCCCCCCAAATTTTAATTTTTACATCATGTCTCTCTTCAGTATTTGCAATGATGCAGTAATTGTTCTTTCCCTGATGTGAAACCTCTTTGCAAGCAAGCTGCAACACGATCACGCAGAAAAGCCCTGTTTCTTGCTAGTTGAAGTGAATACTGTGTACTGGAAACAGATTAAACATCCACCTCAATGAACCGGGCAAGCTGTTAGCGCAAAAGGCTGGGATGGAATTTCTCCTACCACTCCTACCTGCAGAATGAATTAGCTTAAGTGATTACCGCAGAACTTGAGACAAAAAAACAAATGTGCCAATTATCCTTGTATCCATCTCCTAATTGCTTGTTGAAATCCTACTAGGACACCATGATCGAATGCCACATGTTGCTAGAACAATGATTCATTAACTGCATGGTTTTTTTTAATCTTCAGTGCAGTCAAGTGCATTGACACACCAACGATACTTGAGATGGGGAGAACAGAATTGTGCTTTGCTTTAGTCATCCACTTGCAGGCATGAAGGCCTTCACAACAGCAGTCAGTGCTTGCTGATTTGTAGAAGATGTGGGACACAATGGGACAGAAGACATAGGATGCGCTTTTTCTTTTTGGCAATTGCCATGCTTCATTGATGGGGGTTTTCATGGTTTTTCATCATTTCTGCCATCCTTTTCTTACTGTAGAAAAATAATTAAGGATGAAAACATGGAATAGCTGCATTTTTTTTCATAACTTCCATCTGGAAGCACCCTTGCTGTCCAATAGGCTAGGGAGATGGTGGGGTGGAAATAATTTTCAGAGATGTTATAAAAACTAAAATGAGGATTGCCATTATAAAAAGCAGTGGGAAAGAGCTAGATTATGAAGATGATGGGGCTATTTGTATGTAACAACAACTGAACAGTTTAGAAAGCAATGGTGACTCGGGGATGTATGCGTACACTGCCTTCAGTGTACCCACCTCTTCTGGATAGTTCCACAACCCAGGACTTGCTCAGCAGCCCAGTCAGCTGCTGCTGAGTGTAATGTCTGAACCAAGATCACTGGGTGGTTTAAGAGCTAAGCCACCTGCTCAGCAGAAGCTTATTGTGAGTTACCAAGTGAAAATAGAGAAGGTGGGAACTGATGCCCATTCATTTTTAAACTGATGGGTTGTCGGTCATTGTGTGAACTGAATCAGCAGGTAACTAGAAGTGCTTTTCAACCAGGCTTTGATCATGTGTTCCTCCTGTCACATTCACAGGATTCTACTGAGAATCCCAATGACACTACAGTCCATTGGTAGTCAAACGGCATTCTCCCACTGCTGCACCTGTTGTTTTTCTTTCTGCCAAAAAAAAAGTGCTAAGGGAAGGGGAAAAGTGGAAAAACAGTGCAATTTTTTTTCTGGAAGTATGGACAGGAAAATATGCAACTGAGACAGGTTAGGAGGACTGGTCCCTGGGGAGCTGGCTGTGGATTTCTCACTGCAACATCCTTTCTCCTCTCCCAAGGCATCTTGAAGCTTACATAGCAGGGCTGGAGCCCAAATAATGCAGCAGCAGTTGCCTCTGAATAAACATGAAAGGGCAGTCAGTAAAGTTAGGACCTGAGAAAGTCTTCTTATTTCTTCTGAGCTTTCCCTGATTATGTTTTATTAGATTATTCTGAGTTTTTAAATACAGTTGTGTTTTAGATTTAGCAATATACAGGCTATAACTATACTTGATTGTCTTTGTTAAGTGTATTCCTGAATTGTTGATTTGCATGTGTTTAATTGTGTAAATTGCCTTGAGATGGAAATATTTTAGCTAAATCATAGAACAAACAGATGTGTAGAATTTTGCTATAATGCTGCAGGCATATTACAAGTCTTTAGTCAATTTAAACTCGTTTATTCCAAATGTCACTCTGAAATGGCACAAGATCTCTTACATTTAAAAAACTGGCAGATGGGGAAGTACAAGCTCTCAGATTGGCAGAGATATTTGCTTGAAGCAGAACCCATGTGAGGGATAAGGGGCCAGTGTATGCATGGCCCAGGGTTCGTGACTGCAGGCACGCTTACCACCCTACCTTGGAACCAGGCAAAATGAAAAATGGCCTCCTCCCAGAAGAGGCTGCCCGGCTCTTAGGCTCTTTGGGGAAGGCATGAAGCCTACCTCTTCTAGGGGCACATTCAGTGGCAATGCAACAGAGAGCCTTCCCTGGGGTCACTCCCAGTCCCCCAGTCGCATTGGTGGGAGGAGCCAAAGGGGTAGGGCCAAAATACCCCCAGACACCCAGATATTATAATTTAAATCTCTTATTGAGAACAACTAGGCCTGAGGGGGGCATTCCAACCTTTTAAATGGGAAAACCTGTGCAGAATGCTGGGAAACCATCAAGCAGTTGGTAGTTGGGGAAATGGGGTGGGCACCAAGGAAACAGCTTTTGGAATTTCTCCCCATCTGTGGTATATGGAACACTGATTCCACAAAGAAGCATTTTATTGGCCTTCATTAACTCCTTCCCTGCTCAGTGTCTGGATTGCACAGCAAAGCACGGAATTGCCCCTGCCCTGTGGGCATCACCCCCTGTCACCGTCATTCCAACAGTCTCCAAGTAGCTGCCACTGAAGCACACAACCAGGAATCACCAGTGGAATTACTTGCAGCTAAATGTGTCTTTTTTCTAGTATGACAAATACTGTTGGCAGGAAGGCATGTCTATAATCATGTTTTCTAGCACCTGTAACAGGGGAAGTTACAAAATACAGTTGTGTACTTATTATCACACCTATAAATTACAGTTGGGGGGGGGGAGTAATCATTTAGATGGATGATTCATGTGAATCAATGTGAGATTAACCATCAGTCAACCTTTGTGTTCTTCAGCGCCACGATCAAGTCGCATCCTGCATGTGGTGCTGCAAGCCATACTCAGGGGCTCAGTACGCAGGAACACAAATAGACCAGAGGCAATGCAAAAAGAAGAAAAAGAAAGGCAACAGAATCGGTAGGTGGGGTGAGATGAGAGGGCGAAAATTCCTGCGAGTCCCGTAGGCATAGAGTTGTGACAGTTCTTCAGAAAATCTCTTGTCTAATGCTACTATTTGCCCTGGATAATTGTCCTGGTGCTAGCACTGATGACATTGCGCTGATGTAAACCATGGCTTGCACAAGATCATTAGGATGACATTGGATACTACCCACTCAGTGGAAATCCTCCCTTGGCCTCAGCGAGGTATGAAGAAATGCTATACATCCGAATATAGCGATGTCCTTATTTCCTATTGTAAGAAAAGCTGTCTTCCCAGCTCCATAGCTGCTCTAGGGTGGTATTTTTCTTTGGGACCACAACAGGGAAGAAACAGGTTAACCCCACTCCGAGGACTTCATGTTCTTGATGAAAGTTTTCCATAGGACCTGACATGGACAACCTTGCAAGCATCCTTATTTGGGATGCATCCCATTGCAGAACAGCCTCCAATAGACTTGTGTAAGAACTGCGGGGGCAGACCAAAAGGCCCACTGAGTTCAGCATCCTGTTATCCCATGGACCAGCCTGGCATCTCTAAGAGCCCACAAATGGGATACGAAGGTAACTGCTTCCCCCACAGTTGCTTCTCCATCAGGGGATATTTTCCCAGCATCAATACTGCCTTCAGACACGGTGCTTCCATAAAGGCATCCAGGCTAACAGGCCTCTCCTCCATGAATTTGCCCTTGATATTCCCTTACCTGCAATAGATCACCACCACGATTGCTTTCATTCATACCATGCCACCCCACCGAGTTGCCTGGGCATCTTTTGATTCCTTTCCATGACCTGGAAAGGGCATAAACCAGTTGAAATCAAGATATGCTGGCTTGATGATATGGGTGTCATGATATTTAAGGCATAGAGGTGACCAAGGCCATAGCTGCTTATTCAGAGAAATGGCCCTATGCCTGGTTCTAATTAAAAGTGGAAAAACAAGGGGGAACCTCCTCTTCACTACAGACCCAGCCTACCTAATCCACCCTGTTGATTTTCACAGGCATGAGCTGTCAACATAGCATTAATAAAGTATTTTCCTAGATTTATGTTCCATAGCCCTCCTTGCCCCAGAGATTTTTTTAGGACATGAGCTCTAAGTGTCACATCAAGGAAAGATGGGCATCTACCTCTAGCCTGGACATCAGTTTATTTATGCGGGAGAAGGCCATGAGTTCAACCCTTGTATTCATAACAGGGCTAAGCAAACAGTTTCAATCACATTCTAAGCCATTCTAAATAGAAGGAGAAGCTGGTAGCCTCATTCTCAGCCATTACCAGAGTTCATGTTTGGGCTGTGATCTGACACTATTCCCCAAAGTCATCTTACCCTCTGTTTTTCAGGAGCTTGTTTTCAGGGATTTATGAAATGTGAGATGACAAACTGTTGTACTGATGTTGTGGCAATTGAGTCTTAACTCTGCTCTCCTGGAAGCATTTCTATGCAAAGGATACTTGGACAATTTCCAAAGCTAAGACTTTTTAAATTCCCTCCTCCAGGAAAATATGGGGCAGGGGGATGTGGATGCACAGTGCATCACTAAATATTTGACCACAGGGGATAGGAAGGGACTTTTATCCAGATTTACTTAGTGGGACAGTTATCCAAACATTTGTCAATGGGACATTTACCCTAATCATTTGTTCAGGAGAAAACAAAGCAGCCTGAATGAAAATTTTGTGCAAGGGGATACATTGTTTTTTGCCTTTTGAGTATTTGCTTTGGAATCAAAGAAAGGCGCTAACAGCACATGGGAACTGTATCTGTGAGTACTCCTTTCATGAAATTAAGAATCAATAAAAGTTTGTGACCACATAATTCACAAACTGAAATGAATTGGCCAATTCCAGGACTGACAGAAAGGCAAATTCTTAAAGGCTGCTCTACTCTAACTTCTCCACAGGCTTACCTTTGATATACCAAGAAGAGTTTTCTTTTTTCCCTTAATTGATGATCTTGTTGTATTGTCATGTTTCTACTTCTTTTCTTGCCTATATTCTAACTTTATTTCAAAATACCTTGAGTGGCACTTTTACAAGGCCATATTTCACATTGCTAAGGTTTAATCAGTTTATGAAAATCACTGCCACAAGATGTTGTTCTGATGGACAAGCCTATTTAGAGATGGTGATTTATTTTAAGTATTAAAATCATGAGGATACAGCTATTAATAGCTGTTAGCCATGATAACTAAACAGAGATTCCCTGTGCAGATGCAGTATATTTTTGCTGACCAAATGATGGGAGCCCAACATTAGCTTGCAAGTTTCCTGCAGGCATTTGGCTGGATGCTTGTTCTCCCAGCAAGACATCAGAATTATGAGTTTCCTGGGTTGTGAATTTTCCAAAGGCATCAGTCTAGCCACAGCTGGAGCAAAACCAGTTTGGATTCAACAATAGATGGATGGAATTTGGTATAATCAAGAAAAGCAGTTCTATGGACTGTGAAGGAGGATGAAGAATGCACAGTAGAAAATACTAAAAACCACACCCAGAGAGTAGGACATGCTTATTTCTTAGTTCACTTAGGCATCATCAGCATAATTTTGGGGTGGAATTAGTTCAGGAGTGTGGCCAGATTATAGATCTCTCTGGGATGGGTTTAAAAACAGAACTGGGGCAGCTTTAAAAATGACAGATTCATGGAGGGTAAGGCTACTAGCCGAGATGGCTATATGCTCCTTCCAGCATGAGAAGCAATGTGCCTCTCAATAGGGTTGCTTAACAACAACTGTAGGAGAAGCTGATATGCCCACCTCATGTCCGGCTTGTGGGCTTCCACTGGGGCCTCTGCTTGGTCACTGTGGTAAACAGGACTTAGGTAGGGCCTGAGCCAGCAGGACTTCTATGATCTTAAACTTGGAGTATGAAATGGGGAAAATGATGGTTAGATCTTAAATTTATCACCAGAAAGTCTATTTTCTTTTAAAACTGTCCAGCCAGGGTGACTCTGTAACAGAATAAAAAAGAAGAATGTTGCAGAAATCAGAATAGTGGGTACTAGGAAAATGCAGCTTCATGATACAAAGTTGATTCCAAAATGAATACCTCCTTTTACCCAAACCAAAAGGTCTCCACCTTCAGGGTGGTTCTTCTGGGTATGGGCCAGTCTCTGTGAGCATCTGACATTTCTCTACTGGTCTACCTACTTTACCTGATGCCAAACTGATGATGTCTAGTCTCTTCCCACCTGTTTCTGAATGTGCAACCAAGTTTCCATAGCACTTGAAACAATCTGGTTCTCACTGGCCTCATGGCTTATTTGTAGGCCTGGTGGCCATGTCATTTCAGCGAAACATTCCAGTTCTAGTGCTAATTCTGAATCTAAGGCAACTATCTTTGAGAAGCTGTAATCCGTGAGAAGAGGGTTCCGTCGCTACATTTATTTAATTCAGTTTTGAAAATAAATGACAAAACCATGGTTGTTCACCACTTCCTGGACAATAAATTACCTGCCTTTCATGTTAAATATTCAGCATACAAATGTCATTTTTTTCATCCAGCCAGTGATGCAACAATGAATCATCTATATTAACCTGGCTGGTAGGTCAGTGCATGTTTCTTTCCTTTACTGTTGGTGAAAGAACACGGAAGATATGGCTACCATTGGCTACTAGTCATGATGGCTATAAGAAGACAAGAAGAAACACGCTGGATCAGACCAAAGATTTCGCACTCACTTCTTACAGTGGCCAATCAGCGGCCCATGAGAACCTCACAAGCAGGACATGAGTGTAACAGCACCTTCCCATCACAGTTCTCCTACAACTGGTGTACAGAGACATGCTGCCTCTGATGCTGGAGGCGGCATATAGCCTTCCAGACTCCTGGCCACTGGCAACTTGTTGTATTATTGTTGTACAACTTATGTTGTACAACTTATTGTTGTAAGCCGCCCCGATATTGTAAGCCGCCCCGAGGCTATTGTTGTAAGCCGCCCCGAGGCTTCGGCGAATGGGGCGGCATAAAAATGTTTTAATAAATAAATAAATAAATAAATAAAACTTCGACCTCCATGAAATTGCCCAACACCCTTTCAAAACTGTCCAAATTGGTGTCCATTGCTATATCTCATGGAAGTGCATCCCATAGTTTACCTATGTGCTAGGCAAAGAAGCACATCCTTTTATCCACCCCGAATTTCTCACCAACAGCCTCATGGGATGACCCTGGGTTCTATTATTATGATAGAGGAAGAAAAATGTCTCCCTCTTCACTTTCTCTGCTCCATGCATCATTTTGTGCCCATCCATCATGTATCCGCCTCTTATTCGCCTCTTTTTTCTAAATTAAATAATCCTAAATGTTGTAATCTTTCCTCATAGGGGAACTGCTCCAGCCCCTCGATCATTCGAGTTGCCCCTTTCGGCAATTTAATAAATTCCATGGGATCCTTTTTTATATGTGGCAACCAGAACTGTGCACAGTATTCTAAGTGTGGTTGTACCATAGATTTTTATAAGGGAGGTATAAAATCTTGGCAGTTTTATTTTCAATTCCTTCTTTAATCATGCCCAACATGGCATTTGCCTTTTTTGCAGCAACTGCACGCTGGGCTGACATTTTGTGCCGGAGTCCCAAGATCTCTCTTTGTGTCAGTCACTGCTAGCTCAGATCCTATCAGTTTATGCTTAAAGGTGGGCATTTTGCCTCCAACTTGGGTTTTTTGCAAAAGGAAAAAAGGCAGGATATAATGCAATATAAAAAATAATAACCTATATCACTTTACATGTGTTTACATTGAACTGTATTTGCCATTTTGAGGCCCATCCTCCTAGTTCAGAGAAATCCTTTTTGAACTCCTTGCAGTCCCTTTTTGTTTTAACCACCCTAAATAGTTTGGTATCATGAGTAGACCAGGCCACTTTGTGGTTCAGTCCTAGGTTTATATGTTTTGATCCCAATACAGATCCCTGTATGACCCCGCAGTTTATACCACATAGTTCTCTGCGGTGGCGCCCCATCTGTGGAATGCGCTCCCCAGAGAGGTCCGCCTGGCGCCGTCGTTATTTGTTTTTCGGCGCCAGGCCAAGACCTTTTTATTCAAACAGTATTTAATAATGTTTAATATTTATATATTTTAATTGTGCAGCCAGTGTGTTTCCAGGTTTTAATTGTAATTGTAATTGTTTTATTTATTTATTTCTGTGAGCCGTCCTGAGGCTATGTAGCAAGGGGACAGCATATAAAAACTTTAAATAAATAAATAGTTCTACTCTCTGCTTTCTTTTATTTAAATAAGTGACTGATCTATAGGAGGACCTCACCTCTTATTCCATGGCTTCTGACTTTATCTTTAGTGTCTAAAGAAAGGTATCTTTAGTGAGAGACTTTGTCAAAAACTTGTTGGAAGTCCAAGCACACAATGTCTACCAGATCAGTTCCATCCAGTTTATCAACATTCACTCTCAAAGAAATCCAAAAACTTGGTGAGATAGAACTTACCTTTGTGAAAGTCATGTTGATTCCTTTTCACTAAAACTTGTCTTTTTATTTATTTATTTATTTATTTATTAAAACATTTTTATGCCGCCCCATTCGCCGAAGCCTCGGGGCGGCTTACAACATAGAAGCTTATTGATTTTATCTTTAATAATGTTCCCACCAATTTGCCTAGGTTATGCTCACTAGCCTGGAATTTCCTGGATCTCGCACATCCCTTTTTAAATTTTGCTTTTCCCTGGATCTTTCTTGCATCTCTTCTTGAAAACTGCCCATTTTCCAGTCCTCTGATACAGAGCTGATTCTAAGGAAATGTCCTATTTTTATTAGAAGATCAACAATTTCATATTTGTGTTCTTTGGGAATTCTTGGATGGATACCATTTGAGTCTGGTAAGGTATTTGCTTTCAATTTGTCCATAAGTTGAAAAATGTTTGAGCTTTTCTCACAACTATTTGCCTCAGCTCCTCAGAATCGCTTCCTGAAAATATTAGTTCAGATACAGGAACCTGTCCTTTACCTTCCACAGTGAGAACAGATAAAAACAATTCCTTCACCTTATCCACCAACATTATCCAGAGACCCACCTGCCCCCCTAGCTGCTTGCCACCTTCTGATATAGTTAAAGAATTCCTTGGCCTTGATGTTCTTCATATGGCATATGAACGCTGAAGTTGATAATAAAATTTCCCGAAGCTGCAAATTAAAACAATTAAAATAGCTTTCCAGAAAGCAACACATCAAGAAGAAACCATTATCATTTGAAACATTCAAGAACCATAACAAATTTTTACAAGCCATTTCTCCTTAACTCTCTCCCCACCCAATTGGACTGAAAAAAAAGATTCAAAGGACTGCCAAAAAACAGAGAGGAAGGATGCCAACAGTGCTTTCATTAAAGGGCTGTTATGGTCGAGGAAGGGAATGTGCATGCCAGCTCCTGGGTGTAGCAGTACTACCATCCCAGGCTTCCTGTTAAGGAGTCTACCATCCAGACCGCTCAGAACACCATCAGTCAATTTTCCTGTGATAATCATACTTTGCTAATCATACTATTTTTTTTTTTTTTTATTTGGAGCACTCATTCACAAGTTTCCATTAAACAAACTCCATTTTCAGAAAGACCTCTATTACATCTGTTTTAGAGACTGGGCCATGCAGTGGGGGCAGTGAAGCTAAAAGCCCAAAGCTATGAACTCTCTGGCTATGTTTGTACATCATACTAAGCTTCTGTGGGAATGAGCTATGCAGTGGGGGCTGCTTGCATCAGCTTTCCCCAACCTGGTGACCTTCAGAGGCATTTGGACAGCAACTCCCAGAATTCCCATCCAGCAGGGCCATTGACTGGGAATTCTGTGTGTTGCAGTCCAAATGTGTCTGGAAGCACCAGGTTGGGGAAGGCTGGTTTACACAACAACCTGTGGTATACCCAGCAGATAAATGAGCTCACAGCAGCTTGTTCTCCTCAGACTTCCCTCTTGGTCCTCCCATTGGTATCCCAGTGTCCTCAGTGGCAGAATCCATCTTGTCTCTTCCCTCCCTGCTCTGATCACTGCCCCTTATCATCTTCCAGTGGGGTACTGCTTGTTTCTGAACCTCCAGTATGAATAATTGAGGTTATTTTTTTAAAAAGTCCCCCAAATTTGGAAAATTGTTTTCATAATTTTTTAAAGTTATTATTATTAGTGTTGCTAGTCTTTTTTCTTACAACAGCCTGATATGTGTAGCCTGGTCTGGTCAATTTTCCTGCATGTTTCAGCTGAAAAAGGGAGCAGGAGTAAGTAACATATAAGGAAACCGACACATTCCTTTCTGCTAAGCTGTGCAGGGTTGCCAGTGTCCAACTGATCAGTTGTCAACTGAAAAGCAACGAAAAGGGGCAAACAGTGGCATAAGTTGCTACACCAAAAGCAGTGGGACAATATCTTCATTTTGGCAATATGATTCTGTTGCATTTTGGGGAGACAAGGAAATAGATGCAGGTTTAATGGCTGTATATTTCTGTCCCAGATTGCTCAGATTTGCTAGATCAGATGAAAGAAAATAACTTTTTTTACAGCTGTCAAAAGAAAGTGCTCATGAAAGGGCATTAAAAGGATGTATATCTCCCACTTTCCAAAGTAATTGCCTGCTTGGGGGAGTGTGGAAAAGCTGGAGGGGACTCAGAACAGTCAGAGCAATCTGTCTAGAGTATCATACCTGAAAGGAACAGATAGAGCAGGGGCAGGGGATCCTTCAGCACTTTGCTTTACGATTGACAGCAGTCGGGTGGGCACAAAGGAACTTATACACAGCCTCATTTGATCAATGTCCACGAATGCTGCCTGGTATATTTGACACACACTGATGAGGACATGGGCCAGGTGAGGCGCCACATTTTGGGAAATCATAGGTGCACTCTGGTGCATCAGCAAAGAACTGAGATTCTTAAAACACACACTCAGGCAAAATTGTATATATCTGTGCTTTCTGCTTTTTTAAGGGTAACAAAGCCAGTGATGGTGGCCCCAAAGTGCTCCTTAGCCATCAGGGCAGCAGCACAGGTAACCTTTCCAAGAGCGGCAAATGCTTCCCCCTCCTCTTGCCAAGGGGCTCTCTCTCCACTTCCTGCAACCCACAGTGGGGTTGGTGTCCCAGATGCAGATGCCATGCCAACCCATTGCGGGTTCAGACACCACAGAGTGTCAGGGGAGCTTGTTGCCTAGAAACAAGCCATCCCACAGATGACACAGCAACTCAACTTGGCCAGGTATCTGTGATGGGCTGCCATGTCATGTGACCCCAGTCAGGGCACCATGTTCCACTTGCCATGGCCCAGCTTGCAATCCTGCACACACTTGGATGGATTTATTCCCTCCTGAACACAATGGGACATACCTCAGAACAGATGCGCCTCAGACTGCTCTTTCCGTTGCTCAGGGAAAGTACAGCTTGCACTGTCAGTCTGCCAGCCAGCAAGACAGAAATGGTAAGAGCGTACCATCAAGAGTTGCTCTGAGCAGGAATGAGCTTATGAAGTCAAAGCAGCGATGCATATTTCACACTAAAAGTCTCACCAAAATGCAAATGCACATTTAAAATTACCCAACCCGGGATGTAATAAATAATAAAGTTGAAACTAAGGCTGTGTAGGTTGCAGGAGTAAAGTCATTGAGCTTAAACGAATGCTCACAGTGCTGTGAAAACATCCTCTTTCTCTCTCTAAGCTACAATCTCTGATTAGAACATTCAATCAATTAGCAGTGCTGTTGTCAAAACTTGCTCCAAACAAAAGATGAGAGAGCCTGCCGGAGGGGAAGCCTTAATGGCTAGCCAGTTGTGAGCCATGTGCAAAGGTGGGGAGCTCTCACCCCTGCAAGAAACGTCATGTTTTACGATAGCACAAGGCAGGGGAGATGAGGGCCCTGATCTGCCACCAGTCATCACTAATAGAATGGCAGCTAATCCCCACCAGGGGAGGAAAATAGTTCCATGCCCAGAGCAAGAGGAGTCAAGTTTCACTTCAGACACGCTCTCTTTCCTTCTCCACTTTTCAGACGTGGGGGATTAGTCAGCCTTTTGAAAGTGGGGGGCTGCTTAAACCCACGCCAAGGTCAGCGTGCAAAAAGCCAGAAAGCTCTAGCTGCCATCAGGGAGCCTGAGAGGCGTCAACTCTGGACCAGCTCCAGCATTCTGTGTCCCTCGAACAAGACACCTTGATCAGATCAATTCAGGTTTGTCTTTGCTGTTCAGGGGACCCGCCGTGGTCCCCACTCTCCGTGAGTCTTCCTTCTCCCCGGCTGCTGCTGCTGCACCTCTTCCTTGGCCTTGCCGTTGCTTCCAGGGGCTTGCTCGAGAGACAGAGTGGCAGGCAAGCGGCCTGCTTTTCATCACCAGCAATGTCTGGGCCAGAGCAAAAAGCAGGTGAACAAAACTGGGTGCAAGGAGAAGTCTGAGGGGCCTTGCTCAGCAGGCCCCAGCTGGGGTCCAGGTCCTTAGCAGTAGCCAGCCATGCCTGTTCTTCATGCAGGCCCTGCATGCAAATGTCTGCTGGAGTGGGGCCTCTTGATTTGATTTGATTTGATTTGATTTGATTTGATTTGATTTGATTTGATTTGATTTGATTTGATTGTAGGACTAACTCACCTGATTGGCAAAAGCTGCCTTGGGTTCTAGCAGCCTTAGTCTCAACACCAAGAACAGGCAGGATATAAATACATTAATCATCATAATCACTGCCACCATCACAGTTAGAAGCTTCCAGTGAATGTACCTATTTCCCAAGGTTACAGCTAATGGGTGAGCTTCAGTCAGGCAAGTGGCATAGGTGTAATTCAGTGAACAGATGGCCATGGAGTGTTTTCCTGAGACTGTCCTCTTTCTCTGATCAGAGATCGTGCAACCAACTGCATACGGTAGGCCTTCAGTGTTTGATCAGGTTGTTTTATTGCTATAGTGGCCATGTCAAACATGGCTGGAAGCAGAATTCAAACCATCTGGAATCAGCATTCCATTTTAAAAATGCATTAAAGTATATTTGCATTTTAAGTATTACTATTTTTTGCCCAAGGTGAAATTAGGATAAAGGATAAAATATGCAAAGGGAATCTAGTTTTAGGTGTTCTTAAAAGCAGTTGGAGAAACTACTTTGGGCACTTCTCATTTTCCTCTACAGTGAAATTAATTCACTTAGCTGAACCAGTTGCAGTAATTTCTATCCTCAATGAACTATTTTACAAGCTCTGTGTAGCCCACCTGGGAAGCCTTTCCCCCAGTGTTGATAAAAAGGAAGATGACCAGATCTTTTTAAAGTGTGTCTATATCCCCTAGCTTGATCCTGCGAATTTCTGTGTGATGTGGCCCACAGAGTGTGTGGGATGTGGAGTGAACACAGTTTACCTTGCGAGTGAAATTGACTAGCCCTGAAGCTGGTTGAGGCTGAGCATCTCTGTCAACACTCCATTAACTTGTGCAAGACTACAATTAGGCACTCAGAAAGTTAGGTGAGCAGGCTTTTCTTCTCTGTAAGACTGCCCTCTACCCCAGCCTCCATCACACTTGTACCAAGAAGTTATCACAGCTACTAATGTGCTTTCAGCGCTAGCACCAGAGCAGTCAGTCCTGCAACCTGCCCAAAGAGCCTCACTAGCTAATGGGGTGAGAGATGAATCTAATACATAAATAAGGGGGAAGACTTGCTGCTTCAGCAAAGTAGCCACCTGTGTGCAGCCTGTCTGCCGTGCTGGCCCCATAAGAGCCATAGAAGCAGGCACTGCAGGTGCAGCAGTGCCCTTCCTCCCCCACCCACCTCTTGACTGGGGCAACAGAGAGGTCTTGCTGGGGGCACGCTTCCCTTATCTTCTGGAATGATGCACCAGCCGCAGCCCAAGCAATCAGGGACACTGGGAAATGCAACATTCCCAGATTACCAAGTCCTTTGGAGGAGCATCAAGTGCCCTAGAACGTATACGCCCCAAGGCTTCTGACACGTGCAGCATTTGGTCATTTTTGACTGTGGTCTCTGGCAGAGGTCTTCTTCAGGGGCTCTTGCTACCTAAGCTATTTTGAATGGAAATGTTAGATGCCGAACTTCTACAATGGAACTGTTCCTCCTCCCCAAAGAAACAGTCTTTGTTTCATATAGCTAATAGCCTATGTAGGTAAAACAAAAAAATACAAGGAGGTTCTTGGGACTGGGAGTGGGTTTCCAGCTGGGGAGGAAACTTAGAGAAGTGGCATTAATTGCTCGAAGTCACACTGAGACTGATATTAGAAGTGTGGGCCTGGCCTATTTGAATAATGGTCTTTCCTTTGCCATCCACTTATGGCATTCTACAATGCTTTTCTATTGTCAAGAACTGTTCAATATGTTTAAGCTAGGAAGTGGGCATGAGTCTGTTTCCCTCAACTAAATAAATTGCTTACCTTACTATCTAGCCATTCCTATCCGAGTGTAGCTTGCACATTGGGCAGAACCACCTTATTTCTGAACAAAAATTTGTAACAGACGGAAACATCAGAGAAGCTTTGCAGCCCAGAAAGATGTCAATAAAATGTCTTCCCTATTTGAAAGGCCAGCACATTATAAAGGGACAGATTTGAGCAGCTGATGAAGCCATCTCTTGAAAACATGATATCAAATTGAGCTGAATTTACACATCCCCAGGTGAAGTACATGTCAGTCATCAAGCCAGGCACTAACGCCACGAGAAGCAAAGCCCGGAAGCTCAGTCCAGTTCCTGATTGGAGCATTAGCCTCCACCTTCATGGGGCCTTGGATGTACCAGTGTGGCGCATCCCAGTCTCACGCTTTTCCAATAAGCGGCAGGATACCTCCTCCTCCACCGTTCCACAATGAAACAAACCCCTCGTTTCATGTTCTACTTGATAAATGTTTCGTCACTAAGAGATGAGTGGGATTACTAGGGGCACCTTTTCATGGATGAAGGCAAAGAGATGGGGTGGAGACAGGGGGGGATTTTCAGCAAAACTCAGAAGCCTATCATTGAATATATTCAAGAGTAAAACTCTAAAGAAAGCAATGGATTGGATCTGGCATAAGCCAACTAAAACAGAAGGGTCCCTTTGATCTCCAGGAGACTTCTGATTCATTGTGGGAATCCTAATGGTGGAAAGCCATACCCTGCTTCCCCTGCAGTCCTCTTGCCCTTGAAAACCTGCACCAGAGAGTCAGGGGGTCTTCTAAAACAGTAGAGGAGACGGCATTGCAGGCTAAAGAGAAAGGAAGGGAGAGAATCTACAAAGATTATTTCCCCCACTCCTGCCACTGACGAAAACATTCTGAGAAGAGTTGTATTTTCGTATATTAATGTATTCCCATGCAAACCACTTAAATTTTGTTTAAAAATCATAAGCAGTGTACACATCTATTAAATTTAAAAGAAAACCCTGCCAGTAGAATAAAGCTGGCACTAGTCCACTGCTTTCCAAAAGCACTGATCGTGCTGGCATTTACACCTTGCAGCATATATACACTCATGAAGGATAAACATGTAAACCTAAATTGTAGAACTATGGCTACTCACCTGGCCTTTCTAAATGGCACCTTGAAGGCTCAGAGCAGCAAATCTGAGAACGCATCAGTCACAACCATTCATCAGCGAATTGCCCAACCACCAACCTTGATTACTTCAAGAGCAATCAACACTTATACACACTGATTCAATGCTAATGCAATTTCATTTCATTGGGAAAGTTGTTTGTGAATGGTGGGGATGTTGTGTAAAAACACATCAAGAGTCCCAATGGTGAAACATTTCAGGGGAAATGTAAAGTTACTTGCCTTATGGATTCAGGGCCAGCCCAAAACATTTTGCTGCCCCAGGCAAAAGACAAGATGGTGCCTTCTGCATTTTCCATACAGAAGCCAATCAGTCTGGCTGTTGAATCCTCCTTCAGCACTGGGGATGAGACAGCCTCCCTCACCACCTCTGAGGACAGCGGGCCAGCAGAAGTGCGCAGCATACTCAGATTCGCCCTCTGAAATCATGCATCTGCTCTGTCTGCAGGCTGGTTTCTGCCCACTGAGGTAGCTGCCTCATTGTGCCTAATGGTAGGACGCACCCCATTCAGAGATCATGGAGGCAGAGGAACAACTCATGATTATGCATTTGTCTGACCATATCAAACCATACAGAGATGAAGTCAAAGGTCACCTAGGGTTAAATCCAGTGGCATAGTCCATTACTGCAGTACAGAACTGGAAAGATCATATCCACTTTGCACCAGATTTATCAGCTTCCAGATCATTTCAGTACTTCGCTCAAGGTGCTCCCTTTGACCTTTAGGGCCCTACGTGGCTTGTAGAGAAAGAATCACGTCCTCTGATGAAAGTGTGCCTGCAATCTTCAGTTTCTGAGGATCTTCTCACTGTCCCTTCCCTGCTTCCAACAGCAGGAAACCTGGTAAGGACAAGCTTGGGCTGTGGGCCATTCAGCTTGAACTACATCACAGGTTTGTCACTATGGACCTTGCAAGCTGCCCTGGGTTCCCGGTGAGAGGAAGAAAGGCTAGATAGAAATGCAGTGTAACACTAATGCTAGAATTGTTTCATTCTACCAAACATGGTTTTAGTTAGGGGCTTTACATGGATCAACTTGGCTGCTAGAACTGGATTTACCCATCCACTCCTTTCCAGGGCAGCCCCTCCAATCCCCTTGATATTGTTACACAGAGAGTCAAGTTATCCTGCCAAATGGGGTGAGCAGCAGGGAGTAGGAGTGGAAGGATCCCCCAGAATCAGCCAGTCGGGGCTTCTGCAAGCAAAATCCAAGTTCTCCATGCATTGCAGTGATGGTGCTTTTGGGGAGGGGGGGGTGATTAAAGTTGGCATTTCATTGCTATTGTTTGTTTTTATTTTTCCTCCAGTTTCTTAGTGCATTTAGCTTGTTTTGTCATTTTTAAAAAAAACTGAACAGCATCTTGAATACATACAGCTGTAGGAAGGCAGGATATCAGTGTTGAGAAATACAAGTTAAATGTTAAAGAAAGAGAAGAGGAACAGCAGATCCACCCTATGAACCACGGGGTGGCTAGTGACTGGGGGATTGCCCTTGGGGAGTCAGCCAACTGTATCCTCCACTCTCAAAACATTTGTGTCCTCCAAAAGAAACTGATCCAATGAACCAGAATTGAGTGTGCAGAATTTTCATTCTAAAAACCAAGGAGGGTGTGGGACAGCAGCAACCCTAAAATGTCCTGCTAGGACAAAAATGTTCCATGATCCAAGCAAGCAGAACTAAGTGCACTTTTTCCACAGACAATTTTGGTTGAGGAACATTTTATGCATTTTATTGAATGAGTGAGTTGGTGACATGTCCGCAAATCACACTGAATCCATAGTTTTGTCTGTGCTTAGTCATGAACAGCAACTGAATATATTGCAGTATTTTTAAAACGATAAATCTAATCTGTAGATGCAGACACAATTAGTCATGGCAGTTTTTTCTGTTTAGCAACGAACACGTATGTGTTCCAAGTAAGTTCAAAGCATGTATAATTCAAGATAAATCATTTACTTGCACTGGTAGTCATGGTGATGCAAAGTTCTTCATCATTTTACCTTTTTTTCTCCCCAGTATTTGTGGATGACAGAATCACTCATCATCGCCAGCAATAAATATGGCAGAGCTAACATCACATGTCCGTAGCCAAATGAAAAGTGCTGCTCTAGGAGCAGTATTGGGCCATTGCCAAGTAATGAAAAATAGAAGCATGTTCAGTTAACTTTGTTTGAACTAAGAGCTTGATCTAGGCAAAGTTAAACACTTTCAAGTTCCATTCATTGAAATGGGAGAAGTTTAGGCACATGCTTAAGACTCCCCCTAAAAGAAATGGGATTACAGAATACTTAACTTCTGCTGAGTTACATCCATGAATTCCCACCCTGATGGAAATGTGGTTCCAGTGACCTTAAGCAAATATTTACACCCAAGCCAAAGGCTGATTGCCCATCACTGAGCACTGTGATCTCTGCTAGTCTCGGAATAGATGCTGGCATGGCACCTGTGGACGGCTGCGGGCAGGAGAGAGCACTGGTGGCACCAGTCATCTGGCTCCACCAAGACATTGAAGATGCAACAGGCTCAGTGGTCACCAAGAGCCATGGGACGCTGACAAGACAAAGACCAGGTAATGGTTGGGAAAGGACAATGTGAAGGCAGGGAGGGGGTTGGAATGTCCCACTTGAGTCCCTCACAACCTACAGCAGCTTCCCCGACCAGGTGGCTTCAGACTGACCCACACTTCCAATCCCATCAGCCCAAGTTGGGACATGGAAGGGGCAGGGATGCTGGGAGTTGTCATTCAAAGCATCTGATGGGCACCAGGGTAGGGCCAGTGTACAGAATCCTAGCACTGGCCTGAATGCTGAACAGGCTGGCCCTGTTACGGAATGAGGATGCTTAGCGTCAATATACTGATGCATTTCTCACACGCTGGCACTTGTGTGCTTTGAGAAGGTGAAGAACAAGTAGGGCCAAGGCCAGCTGTGCCTCCACACTGTCATTAGCCCTGCCATGCTCTCCACTTACAAGGCGGGAGCTGAGGAAGCGGGTGGGGTGGGGTGGGGTGGGGTGGGGGCAAAGAAGTCCCACGTGCAAGTGGAGGTGGGTGTGGAGGATGCAATGGGTTGTGTCCTAAATGTTTTGCAGAATATATGCTTGCCCTCTGAAGTGCAAAGTACATTGTGGTAACATAATTAATGAGGCTTTTTTTGTAATTTTGTTTGTTAATAGCAACTTGCACTATGCAAGTTGCTATTATAGTATTTAAGTGAGTTGTAAGGTAAATAAACATTTGCTATGTGACACTGGATGCCTAATTACTTTCATATGGAAATTTAATTATTTGCACGTCATTAAACACACAGATGAGATCATGAATTTCAACTTAGCAAGTATGCATTGCAAAGCTGAGTTGTCCAATTTACAGCACCTGAGTGAGGAGCTGCAAAGCATGAGTCAGAAAGGCATGCACACCGCTGCTGGCACTCAGTAACCATCAGAAAGCTTCTGGAAGAGAGCTGTGAACACCTCCTCGCCAAAGGTGCTCACCGCATTTTTCAGGATTGATGCAGGTTAATAATTGCATCCCAAATCTGCCAGATGGTGATTATAAAGTCTCCAGTTGGCTCTCACTTACTTGACTCCTCCTTTTGTGTCTCTGAAATCCATCTGACCACAATCCATTTGTCTACTGGATGTGATGGGAACAGTCATGCCAGATGATTGGTACAGATGGCAGGCTGATAAAGCAAAGTATAAGCTTAACTTCTGAAATAAAGCTATGTAGGTCTTGTTCTCAAAAAGAGCAACCTGACAAAAGCCACTTGTGCCATAAGACTGGGTGCCCCCCCTCAAGTAAAGGCAGAAACTGTCCTGAAGAATCATAGAATAGATGGGTTGGAAGGGGGCAAGAAGACCATCGAGTCCAACCAACCCCCTGCTGCGGCAGGATGCCAGGGTCACCATCCCACTCAGACGACTGTCTAGTTGCTTCTTGAACGCCTCCAGTGTGGGAGAGCCCACAGCCTCTCCTGGCAGCTGGCTCCACTGTCGCACTGCTCTCACAATCGGGAAACTCTTCCCTGTGTCTAGCCTGCACCTGGTGTACTGTAGTTTAAGTCCAGTATTCTGTGCCTTACACTCAGGGCTGAGTGAGAGGCAATCTTTTCCTTCTTTCCTCTTTGTGACAGCCTTTGAGGGACCTGTAGAGTGCTCTCCTGTCCCCTCATAGTCTTCCTTTCTCAAGCCCGGTTCTTTCAACCTCTCCTCACCCTGTGCTGTGTGCACTGCAGCCCCAGTCAGACATCCGATATTTTACTTACCTAATCGTGCAAGTGGGGAATGGGATCACTCTGCTAACGGCACAAATTACTATAGAAACAAGACCTATGCATATACAGCTGTATGTGTGCAAATACAGACCTATGCAAATACAGCAGGAAGTGTGCCCACAGCTACATGACCATGTACCACTATCAAGAACACTTGTAGGCTATCAGTTAACTAGTACGCTGGAGCCTTGCCTCGTCTAAGGACTGAGCTCAATTATTACTAGCGGTGTACCATCAGTAATATATTTTTTAAAATACAGAACCAAAAGAGAGTCATTCGCCTAGCAGACTACTTTCAGTCAATGGTCCACCACACCAGAAAGTAGTGATGCTACAGCGCTAGTCCATTATCAGATGCCATGAACTAGCCTGATGCTCTTCAGTCATGGTCATATCAACAAACCAGCCATGAAGGAGACTAGCCTCCCCAGTCCCCACATAGCAACATCCATTACATATGGAAGGGCCTCTATACTCCAGCTCTTCTTCTTCTTTGAAATACCAGAATGGTTGTGGCTTGCACAGCTATTGGAAGCTACTACCTCCAATGTCCCGGTGGCCTCAGTTTTCCTCCCCATTTTTTGTGGACATATCAAACACATATTTAGGCACAGCCTACAAGGAAATTCTTCCGTGCAAGCCACCATGAATCAGAGTTCTGGCAGAAGCTGTGCTCTGCTGCTTTTGCGCAGCTCTCAGTTTCAATAGGAGAACATCTTGGTGGACCAAGTTCTTCATCAGTAATGGTTCAAGATCCCCCACTATTGACATGAGCTCTACTATCTGCTAGATCAGCCTTCCCCAGCTGGATGCTTTGCACTTCCACTCCCAGCACTCCTAACCAGTATGGCCAATTGTCAGGAATGTTGGGAGTTGCAGTGCAAAACCTCTAGAGGCCAAGGCTGGTTTGGAGACTTCACGACTATAGGATCCCAGGGCCCACTAAATGCAAGACCGAGAAGAATGCTGAAGACCTGCTTCCATTTTTTGTTTCATCACACAATAAACTGCTTCTCGATAAAGGGCTGGGAAATAGGTTCTCTGAGCCTCATTTCCCTTCCTATAAAGCAAATCAAAGAACTAATGTGGTCTGAGTGTTGGACTGGGATGCAGGAGATCTGGGTTCCAGCTGCCACAAACTGGGTGACATTTGGCCACTCGCTGACTCTCAGCCTAAGCTGCTCTCACAGGATCATTGTGAGGATAAACGCCGAGGAAGAGGATCATGTAAGTCTTTTTGCGCTCCTTGGACAAAAAGTAGGAAATGATGATGATGATACACTAGCAGGGTCTTCTTTCCTTCCCTAAGATAATTACATGAAAGACTGGTGGGGCAAGGCCGTCCGATAGTATTGGGACTGTCTACAGAAAGTATCTCATACAGCTTCAGGAGAAGAGGTGGGATAAATAGACCTTTTATGGCTACAAGGATTTCTGCACTTCCGTGCAGTACCAGAGATGCCTTTTGTGAATGCAGCTGGGCATTCACCCCGCACACACACACCTAGAACAGCAGCAACCAGTTTTAGAATAAGGGCAGTGAGAGGGAGGAAAATGGAAATGGAAAAGGGAAAAGAAAGAGTGAGGGGATGAAAACAACTAAATAAGAACCTACCAAGGAAGTGTAGGTGCTTGGGCATGATAAGCTTTTGGCAAATTTAAATGTGTTTTCTTCTTCTTGAGGTATGTAAAGAAAACCAATTACCTCAGTCCTGAGACTTAATATGCCAAGATTTAGCCTGGAGAAGATTTTACTGCTGAGTTATAAACTTCAACAACTGTGGATTATAGTGGATAACAAACTGAAAGATGTTTTACTGTAGCAGTTCTGACAGGACTGCCATGATTGCCTTGGCATATAAATACTCATTAAATAAAATTTATGCAAACAAAATATGCATTGCCTTAAAGAACAGGCAGCAGTCTTGGTTGTCAAGGTACAGGAAGGGAGCCTTGCTGCTTTTCTGCTTTCTGACAAACCGCCTGATATGGCAGCGTGGGCTAGCCCTGAAAAATCTCCTCCAAAATCCAGACTTGCTGCTGAATTAACGAGGGACATATTTGCACAGTTATTCTGGTTTAGCAACCACTGGACTCACATCAACCTCCAGTTTCTTCACACATTCAAGGGAGGAATCAGAGGGGAAAAGTGATCAACCTCAGCTGAATCAGAGGGAACCTGGAGTTCAAATCTCAGCGAATTCATTTGTGCACTGAAATGAGTCATCTTTCCAGCCCAGGCGATGGGGATGAGCAGCGCTGGGCACAGAGGTAAAGTCATACGAAAACAAAACATCCCAGTTGTAACTGAAACAACTTGTGCAACTGAACCGTAGGAAGAGCAGTGCAGCTTGTCAGTCCAGTAAATGAATGAAGCTCTGCTGTCTTCTGCGAATCAGGTGGAACAAGGTGTCCTCTCCAGTCATAGAGGACAGAACAGGGGAAGCTCTCTTGGTTGGGAATTCCAGAGGGAATAGACCACAATAATTCCCAGTACCAGGGAACAGTTGTTTATATGAAACACTCATATCTGAATTTTCTGTGTTTCTCTCCTACCATTCCCATTTGCTTCTGCCAACGTAGCTCCAAGAAACAACTCTTTTGTTTATCCGGACATGCTGCTTACTTTAAAATTGTATCATTTAGTCTAAAAAATTCTAGGCCAGTTTACTGACAAAAGCTCTTCCAGGATGTCTTCAAGCAATGAAATGGCATATAATACAAACCCACATGGTGATATATTCACAAAGAGGCATAAAAATCAACAAATCACAATAAACACAAACTACAATCCAATACATTTGTAGCTACAAATCAGAATGGGACATTAAAACATAATCCAGAAAAGACCAGTGAAAATGAGAACATTTTCAGGATTTTTGTAATAGCTTGCAATAAGGGAGCCTGCCTTTGGGGAATGGGAATCCATGACAGAGCTGTGAGGCCGCTGCAGAAAAGGCCCTTCCTTGCGTATTTGCAATTTAACTGCCCTCAAATGTGGGCAAGAGAAAGAACCTCTGTTGCTGATCAGTACAGACAGGCTGAAGGGGGTAAGGCTGTCCTTCATGTCAAATAGGTTCAAAATATTTCAAACTTTTAAGGTCAAAATCATAAACCTGACCTGGAAATGCATTGAACAGTACATCCGGTACAGAACAGGTGTGAGGTGATCGGACCACTATTCCCAATACTCAGTGGCCACTTTTTGCGCATTCTGGATCAGCCCTACATACTCCTAACTGAAGAAGTCTAGCCTGGACCTCACTATCGTATGGCTAACCTTATCCAGCGAGGGCCACAGCTGGCATGCCACCCTAAGTGGATCAAACATACTTCTGGATGCTACACTCACATGAGCTGCCTATTAGCAGAGTTCTCACTTGGATTATGCACTTGGACTTTTAGAAGTGCAACTTGATCTAAAATCAGTTGCAAACCTTTATCCAGAAGAGTTAGGTGCAGTACCCAAAGCACTTCTATCTTGTCTGGATTTAATTGCAGCTTATTCATCCTCATCCACCCCAAAACAGCTTCCAGGCATGAGTTGAGGAGTCCCACAGCTTCTCCGGGAAGTATAGATGGAAATGGGAGGTAGAGCTCAGAAGCATCCACCTTCTGATGACACTTCAGATGAAACATCAGTGATTTTACGTGGAGGCTCAAATTCATGGGGGCCAGGAAGTCAGGGGGTGGCCAGGGGGTGAAACAAAAGTCTCCCAGCACCATCCTCTGAGACCACTTCTCAGTGGAGGCTGGTGGCCAATCTGTCTTGGGTAATGGGAAGCAAGCCCAGGAGCCAACAGAGGCAGAGTTGCCTTTCAAATTCTCAAGAGACAGCAACCCACAGTACAGAAAGGGAAACTGAGATTTGATTGCAAAGGCAGGGAAAGGGGAAACACACACAACCACACAAAAATACTCCTTTAGTCCCATAATCTCCTGTTCCAGGAATAACTCCCGCACAAAGAATCAAGTTACTTTAAATGTATGTCTGAGTAAGGAACAAAGTCTGTTGTTGTTGTTGTTGTTGTCGTCATCGGGCCAAGAAACCCAAAAGCAGGCTGTGGAACCCAGCGTCATCCAGTGCAAAAGGGGACAGACAGAATATGTCTGGCAGTGGTGCAGCAGAGCTTCAGTCAGGAATTTTTTCAGACTTACCTGGAGAGTCTAGGAACTGTGCTTATTAGATAAAACTCCTGCATTGCATCACAAAGAAGCAGCCACTCTCCTTTTGAACACCTCTGAGTCATCCTGTAATCTTCAGGCTGATAGCAGATAAAGCCGTTCAGACTAAATCAATTCATTCCTCCCCACAGCCATTTCATATCAGCCATTTCTGACAAACAAGTCTTAATACTTATGCCTGTTAAGCCCATTTTCTAGATTAGCACTGAGATGGAAAGGCAATTGCACTTGAAATAAAGAATTAATGAACCAGAGCTATTCAGTTTCAGTTACTCACTTATTTTGTGCATGAATTTGTGCACAAAATTGAAACTTTCTGAAGCCAAATTAATTTTCCTTAGAGAGGAATATGAAGAAAGCATTGTAAAAGATACCAGAAGGCTCCACTTTGAATTTCTGTTATCTGGGAGGAGAGCAATTTTCAAAGTGGGACTCATAAGTTTTAGAGCATGTTATAAAGTGTAATTACTGGTAAGGGGCACTGTATTTATAAACCATCAAACACTACCACAGTATATTCCTCCTCCTAGTACTGAAAAGCAACAACTTGAGACTAAACTTTGAAGGATTTTTCTTTTCTTCTCCTCCCCTCCCCCCGTACCTCCCTCCAACTTACTTCGGCTTGCCTTCCCTCCACTCCTCCTATGCAATCGCCATTCTTCATCCACCAAACCCCACCCACCCAGAGAAATGAGTTTCATCCCCACTCCCAGGAATGAATCAACCTTTTCCATAAATGCACACATACAGACCAGACCAAGAAAATGTACCCATTTTACATATATTTAATTTCTTGATATACATACATGACATGCTTTGTGTTTGTGGCCCACTGGCATAGTCTGGCTTGGGGGTCACAATGCTGCCAAATTCCATTTTTTGAGAACTCATTTGGTCGTGATGCACAGTTTGGGCCCTTGCCAGCAGAAAGTCCTGGCTAAGTCTGCTGGGGGGGGGGGGGGGGGCTTCTAAGAAGCCCAAGCAACCAGAGAAGCTGCAATAGCAGCAGGAGGAGGACTGGTAAAGGAAAGGGCACCTGCCCCCCAGCCACCTCCTTATATAGAGCAAGGCAAGCACTACAGCTTTGCACCCTGAGAAATTTCTTAGATGCTCCCAATATCCCAATACAAGAGGAAGGCCCAGGGGGTGGTGGGGAGCTGCCTCTTCCTCAGGGTGGCAAAGAAGTTGCAAAAGGGCCAGCAGGATTCCAGCACATCACTAGCGGATGCTGCAAGAGATGATTATGCAGTCAGACCTGTGAAACAACCAACCAGAAAGAGGACGTAACACGAGGAATTACATGATTCTACACGACAGTTCCAGACTTCAGCAGCTCCCATGACGCACCTTGATGCACAGAAACTTGCACACAAGGAAGGAGATTTTGTGCTAAAGAAGAACTCTCCACCAAAAGCACATGGACAAATGTGTTATTTCCTGAATAAATAACAATTCCATAAGATTAATGGGTTAACTTAATGAGGTGGGCTGACAACAAAGGCCCCCTGGCATCTGATGGAGACTACCTTATTCTGGAGTTCGAGTTCTACCTGTGGATGATGGAACAACACATGAGTTGTCAGCTGATACATCCCTGAAAGAGGACAGTAGTAGAACCTTCTTCTTCACACAGGGACAGGCCACATTTGACGATTACAGTTCTGCTCATGGGGTGACACTTTTCTATAAACAATATACAGTGGACTTTCGCTCAAGCTATACAGGTCAAAGACACACATCCTTTTGTTCAAAGCACAAAACAAAACAGTAAACCATCGTAATGACATTGCAATCATTCTCCTGACCCATGAAAAGCAACATCAGCATAAAGTGCCACCTCCATTGCTGCTGCTTCTTTTCAAACAGCCCCCCACCCCACCCCTTCTTTTCATTCTAATCTTGAATAGATCCAGGAGCCTTTGAACTTTCTATAAATCCCTGCCCCGAAATCTGAAATGGTAGCTGTGGCTATCAGGAGTCTTTGCAGGATTGGATAGGAGTAAGACATGGGATTAAGCAGGAAATTTACGCAGGTTACAGAGCAAAGAACTTCCAGAAGAATAATTAGCTTGGAATCACAAACAGCCTCCATTGTTAACAGCTTCATCAGTTCAGCTGCTTTAGGTCTTGCAAGGCTGAGTGAGTCTTCAGAGGAAGCTGGTGTATTTCTCTCCCTTGCTCTCTCTTCTTCCTCCAGCAACTGTTGCATGGGCTCATTGCCTAAAATTAGCCTGAGATAGAAAACAAGTGTCTTTAATTATGAAACTATTTCTTTGGCTCTTTGTGTTGTGATCAATGCTTCCAACTCTCTTTTTGTATGTAAGTGGCCATAATTACAATCTATCACTCTTGGAACCACAAGTTGCAATATTTAATGGCTGGAGTTTTTAGATGCACTTCTGCTGTTTATTTTAAGGATATGTTGAAAGGCACATGCCTAATTGTGTCTTGGAGCAGCAAGTTTATTTTGTGGTTTAAGGGTATGCAGCAAGGTATCAAGTTACATTTGCAGGGAGGGGATTACTAGCTTTTAAAAAGCAAAAATAAACCATGGTTGTGATAAACTCCCCCATATAAGCAGTCTCTCTGTGAGGTGCTTAAAGAAAAAGAACTCTATTTGACAATGAAACTAAGTTATGAAGAAGGAAAAGTGCCTCCAAGAGGTCCCTTTTGTGAGTTTTGATGTCCAATTTACCCTACATCAGGGATAGGAAACCTTCATTCCATGGGACCCCTTTCCCCAGCCCAAAGCTGCACCCCCTCAAAAGAAGGAGTTGCGGGTGAGCAGCTGCATGTTCCATCGCTTTCAACCTCCATTTGAGGAGCCATGGAGTCATCCAACCCACAGAAGGGGCTTCTTGGGGGGACAGCAAGTTTTTTCTGACATTTTGCAAGATAGTGTCTGTACTTGATACAGGACTGGACAGCCTGCAGCCCTCAAGCCTGGTACAGTCCTCTCCTTGATTTTACATGGTCCTTTGGTGCATCCAGAGCCCCCTACAAAGATAGGTTGAGAGAGCAAGGGCCATCTTTCCTTCTCCCAGCATCCTGCTTGACAGGGAGGAGAAAAGCTGAGGAGGGGAAAGAAAGGAGTGTCAGCAGCCGAATTTATTTATTAATTACATTTTTATACTGCCCCATAGCCCACAGGGCTCTCTGGACAGTTCACAAGTATGACAATCTCACATTTTTGCTTTGCTTTTACTATGTGTGTACATTTACTGGGAGGCTACAGTAGATTAACTTTCAAGCACATGTATGCTTCATGTACACAGAAAAACCTGCATCTGCAAATATGTGTGGAATTCATATTGTTTCTATACAGGACAGTGAGAGAGAGAGGGAGGACAAAAAGAATTTTGGTGACAGATCAAGTAATTAACTTGGGGAAGGAAGTATAGCAGTGTTTGGATTCAGGCCTACTGAGAAATCATACTAAAGATTTTCTGTCTAGGCCTGCAAACATAAACTCATACATAGATGCTTTCTCTGCTAGTGGCACATCCAGGCAGAACTTCAGAACAGAATGAGAAAGAAGGTACAGCAGAGAAAGCAGGGGCTGTCCGGCTCACTGTTGATCTTGGATCTGCCCACTGTCAAAACGTGGCACTCAGCGGATTACTGTGATGTGGCCTTAGGCAGATGAAAGGGATCCTCAGCCTCATAAGCAGTTGCCAGTGTTCGATAGCTGCCATGCAATAGCATTAGCATGCAATTTAGTTGAAAGCTGACATGCAACGGTATGCTACTGTATTGAAAACGAATAGGCCTGTGAGGAATTTGACCCTGGAGACAGTAAAAAACAAAGTCACGGGAGGTCAAACACTTTTTTTTTCTTTTAAGTCAAGAGATGCCAAGTCTAGCAATCTTGGCTTTGAATCAGGATATAAATATTCATACTCAAATTTGAAATGTGGCCAGATTTTGCACTCTTGAAAAAACTAAATATTTTGGCTGTGCCTCAGCCTAAATATTTATTTTATCACACCTGCCTGCCATCTATACTGGAGAGCATCAAAGCTCTTCAACTTGCATGCAAGCTTTAGGGTTTGGCTGTGATAAGGAGAGCCACCAACCCTTTAAGGAGGGATGATGCCTTAGCTGGTGACTGGCAATGAGAAAATGTATCCCAAATCTTACAAATTGGCTTATTTGGGACTGGCAAGTAATACACCTATTGTTGCCCTGTTTGGGATGGAATGACCACAAGTCCTAGTAAAAACGATGGGCATCTGCTGCATCAGAGGGGCCATCCTCTCACTCCCCCGACCCATTTCAGTCCAGTTGGAACAGGCAGCCTATCAGTCATGTTGGCGCCTGAGGCAAAGGGCAGGATTCGCCAGCACCATCCTTCTGGTCCGCATACAGAAGCCGACTGGCAGCTGAATCCTACCTCAGCAATGGTGACTGAAGGCAATATCGACTGCCTGTACTAGGGGGCAGCAGAATAGCTTACGGGGCACAGGGCAGACTGCACAGGCAGCTCCATCGTCCAACACTCTGTTTTTGCCCCGTGCCACCCAGCATTTGCTGCCTCACTCAGCCTCATGGCCGGGCCAACTGCCCGAGTTGTGCTCCCTCTCCCCTTGACAAAAGCTGCAGCTGCACAAGAGAACAAGACTAGATCCTGCTCCTTCTCAGTAAAATCACCACCTCCTCTTCCTGGAGAAAAGAAAAGCTTGCATGGGGTATCTGCTTGTCAGAGCTATTCCACAAAGAGGTGGAGAGGAAAACATCGACAGCACAGCATATGGGTTGGATCCTGCTACACTGGGATCCTAAGGCTCCTGGGTCCTCTGAGCAGGAGGGTTTTCCAAGTGACGTCATAAGAAAGCTAGGAAAACTTTTTTTAAAAAATGGAATATTTCAAATGGCCCCTGCTTTAAAAGACAAAAATGCCTCTTTTTTGGATCATAACAGTTTGGCTTATGGATCTCTCAACAAATAAGGATGTCATTGGAGGAGCTCCTCAGGGCACTGGATGCTACAAAGGCGCTGGTCCCTGATGGGTTACACCCAAGGGTACTTTGGGGGTTGGCAGAGGTTCTCTCACGCCTGCTGCCCTCCATTTTTGAGGCCTCATGGAGAACGGGTGAGGTTCCAGAGGACTGGAGGGCAGCGTCAGTGGTCCCGGTTTTCAAAAAGGGTAGTAGAGGGACATGGGGTATTACAGGCTGGTTAGCCTTACATCCATTCCAGAAAAGACAATGGGAGGGCTCATAATAGTGAGGGATCTAGTGACCCTGCATAAGCCGCAACACGGGTTCCGCAAAAACAGGTCCTGCCAGATGAACTCTGTGGAATTCAATGACAAGCTTTTGAGGTGACTAGATGGAGGGGACATGGTGGATGTAGTTCACCTGGATTTCAGCAAGGCCTTTGACAAAGTGCCTCATGATATCCTGGTACTGAAATTGAGCAGCTTGGAGATAAACCAATGCACTACCTGACAGATTAGGACATGGTTGATGGACCAATAGCAGAGGATAACTATTAGTGGGGAATCATCAAGATGCAGCCAGTGACGAGTAGGATCCCCCAGGGCTCTGTCCTGGGACCAATCCTGTTCAATCTTTTCATCAACAACATGGAAGAGGGGGTGACCAGTCTGCTGATCAAATTCACAGATGATACTAAAATGGGGGTGGTGGCCACAACTGAGGAGCTGGTACTCTGGATCCAGAAGGATCTGGACAGACTGTGGAAGTGAGCAGGGGACAACAGGATGGTGTTCGATGTGGTTAAGTGCAAGGTCTTGCACTTGGGGCATAGAAATGTAAGTCATAAGTACAGGTTAGAGGACAAGTGGCTGGAGAGCAGCACTTGTGAAAGGGACCTCTATTACTGCCACTCTATACGATTCTGGTGCACCTGCAACTGGAGTATTGTGTTCATTTCTGGGATCCACATTGCAGGAAGGATATAGCCAGGTTAGAGTCGGTGCAGCAAAGGGCCACAAGGATGGGGACCGGATTGCAGGGAAAGCCGTATTAGGCAAGACTGAGGGAACTGGGTCTTTTCAGCCTGGAGAAGAGGAGATTCTGAGGGGAACTGTTTGCAACATAATGTGAGAGGGTATCACACAGAGATGGAAAGAGACCTGTTTTTTCCCCTGCAGAGGAGGGCAGGATGTGTTCCAATGAAGCAAAGCTCAGGGAGCCAAGGTTCAATTTGGATGCCAGGAAGTACTTCCTGACAGTCAGGACCCTGAGCATGTGGAATGGGCTTCCATGGGAGGTGGTTGAAGCCCCATCGGTGAGGATGTTCCAGGATAAGTTGGACATGCACATTATAGGCATGTCATGAGCAGAGTCAGCTGGAGCCAAAGATCAGACTAAATGGCCTGGGAAGCCCCTTCTGACTTGTTCTGTTTCTATGTTTCAATATTTCTATAAAATATTTAGTATGGAAAAACCCAAAGGAGAAAAAATTAAGAGTATAAACATTCTCATTTTCAAAAGTATTAATTTCCAACACAGTGCCCTTTGGATAATATGATTTACACAACTCCCGGCATCCCTGACCATTGACCATTTTGTCTGGTACTGATAGAACTTGTAGTCCAAAATTTAGAGATCCCACATGCATCTGATGAAAGGAGGTCTTGTCCACAAAATGTGTGCCACAGGCCATCGTTAGCACGGCAGACCTGGGTTTTGTGTTGCATTCTATAAAAGCCGGTTTCCACAGGTTCCACACTTTCTGAATAAGAGAACTGCAGTACAATTCCGCTGAGTTGAGTGGTACAATTAGGTACACCCTTGATTTGCTTCCCTTAAATTTAATGTAAATAAGCTTAACTTTGGGGGATGGATCATTCATTTTAAAAGGACAGACAATTCAGTGAAACTAATGTTACTGACAGTGTAACATTAACGCCCAGAATTCAAATGGACCTAAGTTAGTGCTGAAAATGGAGGGAACAACCAAAGCTCATCAACAAAATAAGCAGAACTGAATTGAACTTACTGTAAAGGATGTGAAATCTATGATCTTAAGCACAAGTACTTAGAAGTAAGCATTTTTGAAATTCACAAAATCCCAGTAATTCTATTAAGATTGGAAGGGTGCATGACATTTCAAGAATAACAAAATCTGTGTTGTGATTCTTCTCGTGTACCAAAGCCCATGTCATCAGGTGCACAAACGTCTGACCTCTGGTGTCAGATACATTGATATTTACAGGAATAAACATGGAGATGAGAAAGGGCATGTTAGAAACAAAGCCTTGTGAAATGCAAAGGCTTGCGACCATTGGGATGTTTCTTTGAAAAGAAATATATCCTAAGATAATATAGGGATCATTCCGATCAGCAATAACTGATCATACAATACAGTGTTTCCCAACCTGGTGCCCCGCACATGTTTCAAACATGTTTCAACTCCTCTCAGCCTCCACCTACTGGCTAGGAGTCCTGAGGATCCTGGTCAAAAACATCTGGAAGGCACCAAGTTGGAGAGCAGCAGCCTTCTGCTAGCCTTGCTGTACTGTGTCTGCAGTGGGAGAGAAACCCGAGCCGTGATTAAGTCCTGAATGAATGCCCTGTTGGAACAGAAGCAGGGCACTTGTGTGCTGCCTGGATAGATTTCTGCACTTCACAATATCGGAAGAAATGCCTCTTTGCAAGTATCAGAAGAAATGCTATATCTCATTGTAAGGGACTCATGAAAACGTCAGGGCAGCACTCAGGTTATGAGGCTTTGCGATGGATCCCCTTGGTGGGAAGGATGATTTGGCAAACACTAGTGACCTGTGGTTTTCATTGCACCTCCCCCACCTAGTTCACCCCCTCCGTAACCAGAGACAGGGAATCATTTGGTCCTATCCTGAAGCCTTTTAAATGGATTCCACATAGACCAAGCGATCAAGAGGGCAGCAGAGCTTGGGCGGTGGGGCAACTGTGTCCAGCCAAACCCGGATGGCCAGGCAGAAACAAGGCACGCCAGCACAAAGCAAGGCAGAAGCACGCTTAAAATGGCCATTAGTTCCGCTCCAAAGTCTTGTCCTCCAAGCACAGGCATTAGACAAAAAGCACAAGGAAACCATGCATTTGTGCGTAGGACTGGAGGGACTAAATCTGAACTCTGGGTTCTGTCCCAGGAGAGGCTGTTAGCCTGAAGTGCCTGACCCTGCCTCACCTTGGAAGCTAAGCAGGGTTGGGCCTTATTGAACTGTGGATGGGTGACTTAAAATGTTGTGAACTGCCCAGATTGCTTCAACGACAGTATAGAAATGTAATGTAATAATAATGATAATATGGGTCTGCTCCAGCACTGGTAAGAGCCTCTGTATTTGCAGTCCTAGTTAGACTGAAATCCTAGGCAGATGTTTTACCAGAGAACAACCGCCATCGAGCACTTCTGAGCAAACATCCACAGGATCTGGCCGTAAAGGCAGAGATTGTCTGGATACAAATAAAGTCCACTGAAAGTATTGTTTCTTCCCTAACGCTGGGATTAGGGGCCAGGAGCAAGGGAACGTTTCCCAGGAATCCTTCTGCTCCACAACTCTGTGAAAATTAGCAAGGTTGCTCACTAATGGGAGTTCTCAAACAGTGTCCCATAGTTTCAGGATAACAGTATATCCTGTGTCTAAATGCATGCACATCCAATATTATGCATAAAATGTATAACACCAAAGGTATGCATGAATATTAAATTAAAGTAATACTCTAATTAAATAAATTTCAAAGAGTCCTTGTGCTTACATTGATCAGTCACTTTAGTGTCTAAGTTCATAAATGTGGTATAAGAATCACAGGTGGAAATGAGCAAAGCTTTTCCATGCAGGGAAGGGGTGAGGGGGGAGGGAGAGACCCTCTGCTTTCATTTATGAGTTTGAACATTTTAACAACGTACACCTCACTTACTTGGAGCAATTTTATTTTAAAACAAAATCGCACAGAAGGAATACGAGAGGATTGTAGGACACCGATCTGAGCCAGAAAGGGAATCGAATCTCAGCAAAGTCCCTTGCAAACAAGGCAGAAAAGGCGTCTGGAAACATCCTCTTGCCCGACCTGGGCTGACGAGCGTGCAGTCAACGACCCCCAAGCCCTCGCCCCTTCCCCACCGCGACGCGGCCGCAGAGACATCGCATGCGGACTTGAGGTTCATTCTCTGACCCTGAGGATGTCGCGGCAGGTGCCCCGATGCCCTCAGCCAAGCTCGAGCATCGGGAAAGTGAGGAGAGGTTTCCCAAGTGCCAGTAATCTGGAAGAGCAGTTGCGGCTGCTTTCCCAAGAAATGTTTTACTGTGCGAAGTACAGTTCCAGGGGGCGATTTCGCGCCAGCAGCTGCGTGCCGGCGCGGGGGCTCCCTCTGACCTCTTGCAGCTGCCTGCCTCAGCCTGCATGGAGAGGGCTGGTGGCCGCTGGAAAGACCCCTGGGGGGAGCAGCCCATCTCCCCTGCCCTCGGCACTACGGTCGGAACGGGACTCCTCTGCCGCAGGCGTTCGCGTGCGGGTGGAAGTATTTGCGCGTGTTGCTTGTTTTAGCGTTGATTCGGGGTCTCCAACCCAGCAAGGCAGGAGAAGAGTCGCGTGTCACCGGGAAGCGTTTTCTAAAACGAGCCGGTGCGCGCAAGCCTTTGCTTTGCGTTTACGTCCTGGGGAATTCGCAGCGCAGCAGCAAGTCGCCTGAACTGGCGCGGCATTCTCGCCTCCCGGGGGAGACGTGCTCCGCGCGGCTTAGACCTGAGGCCTTTAATGCCGATTAAAACGTGAAGCTGTACACAGTGATACCTAACATATTTGGCAATACTAGCAACCCTCCCGGTTTCTCGTACACCCGAAATCTCGCGTGCCTTTTGCTCAAATAGTAAGGAAAGAACGAACGCACGGGAGAGGGAAGTCCGCGGGGTGAATGCAAGGCGGGCGAGGCACCAGAACGACCAAATTGCCCCCCTGGACATCTCTGGGGTCTGGGGATGTCCCCGGCATGCACGTGTTCGGCTTTAAATCAAAGAGAGGGACAAATAACGGGGGCGCGGAAGCCCTGACATGAACCCGTTTCTGACACATGCATGTTTGCTTAGAAGTCATTCGCACTCCGTTCAGGGGGGACTGCTTTGAGTGCGAGGAACCAGGAGCAGTTCGTGGGACTCTGCTTGGGGAAAGAACTCCCGGGCAACTCCACCGAGCTGCGGAGCTGCCTGTCCGCTCTCCTTTCCAGACTCGTATCCGTATAATTCCCTCTGCAGCCCAGCAACGGTCCGCCTCCCCACCTTCTTCCCGGATTTATTTATTTTATTTATTAAAACATTTCTATGCCGCCCCTTGCCGGATCGCGGACCTCTGCCATCCCGTTCTGAAACACGTCTCCCTGGAAGTCAGCCCCACTGAACTGCGCTGGGCTTACCTCCTGGTACTTAGAGGAGCATTCACTCCTCACCTCACCCAGCCCCTCCGCCTTCTCCGTCTCCTCTCCCTAGAAATAGATATCCAGCGGTATACAATTGCCTGCAATGGTAAAGAAAGAAAATCCTTGTTGGAAGACAATTTGCACTGAGGTGGGGGGGCACGACTCCGGTTGCGTGGCGGGCAGGTACGCAGCGCTGTTGACAGCTGACGGCCACGGACACAAGCTGGAAGGCTGCTGTGAGAGGGGACGGAGGCGAAGGCTGGCAGCCCACGTCGGCCGCCTCGACTTTCACTGGCGGCGGGGAGGGAGGGGGCGTTTAGGGAAGAGAAGACGGGGAGGCCCTCATGCTCAGATCGCTTGCGCTTCGCGCAGATCTGTGCACACCGCGGGCGCCCCTGTTTCTCGTGCCGCCTTCCTCCGCGGCTGGCATGAACGACCGCGTGGGCTGACGCGCTAAAACACGCGTGTCCAGTGCACAGATCCTTAGGACCCTCACCAATAAAAGCCTTTGCCAATGACTTCTCTGAAGAATACAAATGGGCTTCATTTTATTTAACGTTTTCAGTGATGCTAATCCTTATTGTATTGTACTCTGCACAGAGAGCGAGTTGCACGGAACTGAACTGGATTTATTCCTGGGAGTTAATCGGAAATAGGTTTCGCCAAGTTCAGCGAGGCTATCTCTGGGGCAAGCGTGCAGAGGACTCCAGACTTGGATTCCTGCAGCTCCTGCTCCTTCCGCGCATCCTTAAAGAGCCTCCCCGCTCTTTCTCTCGTGCAAATCATTTGCGCTCGCCCGACCCAGCGGCGCTGCCCCATCCAGCGACAAAAGAAGACCACCTCTCTTCCACTAGCTCACGCACACCCCAGCTCAGGAAGTCCCGATTTAGAGGCGTCACGTAAGCTTTCGCCCCACACCTGCACCCGTTCACCGATTGAATCAGGAGAGCAAGCCAGGCCTGATCCCAAGGCAGCGCGGGAATCTTCTCTTGCACGCTCCGTTTGAGAAGCCGAGTGGGCGAGGAGAGCTTGGGCAGGGCCCCACCTGCTGGGATGCCCCCGGTCCCGTCCCGTCCCCCCCGCTGCTACTCAGATGCTGGCAGCTCGAACGTTAGACCTGCGCAGACATAACAAGAGCCAAGGGGAGCCGAGGCGCGGGCTTTGAAGGGGGGCGGGGGGGGGGGGAACGGCTTGCAAAGCAGGGGCCGGCTCATCGCTAGGAGGCTGCGATGCCCCCCCCCCCCGTGTCTGCAGATAAATGCACAAGAGGCTGCCTACAATTAAGACTTCTCTTTGCCGGCTCCGGCTCCCCGGTTGTTGTCCCAAACGCAGGAGGGCAAAGAGCGAGGGAGCGGGGGCGGGCAGGGCTCTTCCGAAACCGACTAATCGTCTTGTTGAGTCTAGCAAGACCAAAGATGAGTGCTTAGTCAATGTCATTCCCGCGGTTCATCTTCGGAAGAGGCGGCCTGGGGTGCGCGGTGTGGTGCAGCTGTTGCTGCTCCTCTTTCGCAGCGATTTCACTTTGTCCCGCTGTGCCTTTGATAGGGAAACGTGCCGAGCAAGAAGCGCACCTTGAGAGGGACCGGGGAGGGGGGCCCGGGAGCACGCGCAGCTCTGCCCGGCTCGGGGTGCCTGCGCCCGGGGGCTGTCATTTTTGACCTGGGGAGGGGTGGGAGTCGGCTCCTCTCCCCGCTGATTTAGGATTTACTTACGGAGGAAGCAAGAGATTATTCGATATTGTATTGATAAAATGCACGATTCTTTATTTAGAGGCGGAACTGAATTCCCATTATTGCCCCGGTTATTCTGTGGGATGGAGATAATAGCCATGCATGTTCAATAAACCGCGTTCTTTCCATTTAACCTGGAATCCACTTTTGCTGAGAACACCCCGTGCACAGAGACAGACAGACAGACAACAGGATATATGAAATGGTTCCTTGATTGCTAAGGAGGGTGTCGTGGGAAGTGTGTGTGGGAACGAGAGGAAGGTCCGAATCGGATATATTTACAAAGATATCCAGGGGTTTCGACCGAACGTCCTAGCATGTAGAGGATCATACTGGGAGAAAACACGACTCTCCTTTCACTGCACCAGGAGGGAGCGAGCGAGCGAGCGAGCGAGCAAAGCTTTTGTTTTGCATGTTTTGTTTTATATAAACATGATACACTTTCATCATGGAGAGAAGATGGTAATTATGCTCCTCAAAAGTATGGCTTTGGCTTGTGTGTGTTTCTTTCTGCTAACGAGGTAAAGAGTCCCGCTTCCTTTTTCAACTCCCCTAAGCTGAACTAAGTTTCAACTCTCGGAAGCAAGCCCCGCTCGTTCCACCGCTGCTGGCAGCGAAATACATAAGCGTGCGCTTGCGGCCTTGCAGCTGCCGGGCTTGACGCTCGCGGCCCTCGTCCCCGCACCACGCGCGGGCGGGCGGGCGGCCCTGCTGGCACCAGCGATGCCTCCCCGAGGTGGCCGCCGGCCGGTCGCCCTCGCCCGGAGCGATCGCGATCGGCGTGACACGCGCGCCCTGCTCGAGGCCCGCGCCGGCCATGGCGATGGACGCGTCCCGGGCGGCTCGGCCCGCCGGCGGCTCCCTCGCTCCGCGCCGCCGGCACAGGCGCAGCGCAAGGGACGTGCAGTGGGCGCTGGCGGCCGCCGCTGCCGCCCCGGGGGCGGGGCGGGACGGGACGGGACGGGGCTGGGCTGGGCGGGGCTGCCTGGGACGAGCCGCCGCTTCTGCTCTCGCTGGAGCCGGTCAAACTGCACAGCCGCTTCCCCCAGGAGCTTTCCTTTCATCTCCCCGCTGCTGGCGCCTGCAAACAGCCCCAGTTTGTCTGCAGCGTCTCTCCCGCCCTCCGCCCCCCCCCCCCAGCTTCACCCCTCCCACTCCGAGCTGCAGAGTCTCCGGAATAGGGCGCATTTTTCCCAGCTGGTGTAATTGACCAGAGCGGGCCGGGGCCCAGCGGCGGGGAGGGGGCTGCGGGCGCGGGCGGGAGCCGAGTCGCCGGGGGGCTCTGGGAACTGTGCGGGCAGGTCGTCGTCTGCAGCGCGCCGGACCGCCTCGCCAGTCGCGGCCCTGCGAGCCGAGCGCGTTCCCGAGCTTGCGATCCTGTCCGCGGAGCTCGTGCAAAACCGCGAGCTGCCCTCGCCCGCGGTGGCGGGCAACGATCGCCGGCGTCGCACACAGACAGAGCAGCCCCCCCCCATTCCCGTCCCCCCGTGGATTCCGCCTAAGTTCAAGGTCCTTCCCTAGACAAGCCGAAGAAGCCGGAGCTTTTGCAAAGAGGGCGCGGTGGTCCCAATGCAGGACCTTCGAGGCCGGGCCCGCCATCCTAAGCTTATCTGCTTGGAAGGGAGCCCCACTGAATTCACAGGGTCTCGGTCCCAAGTCTGTAGAGTCGCATCCTGAGTGGCTGCTGGGTTCTTTGTTCTCAGTGGGGAGCACATGCCGCAGGGCGTTTGTAGGGAATGGTTGCAGAGATTAATTATTGTTGTTGTTATTTGCAAACCGTTTCAGAAGGTGTCAAAAAGAATCCATTAAAAAGACAGCAATTTGCTTTAATCGCGCGGATCCCATCGTATGGCGATGGTGCCTCTTATCGAAAATACAGAACACTTCGATCTCAGTGATACCTGGCAGAAAAGGAAGAGAAAATCTTTTTTTTTTTTAATGGAATACGAAGATAGTGGATTGCTTGTTCAAAGAAATCTTTGACATGCATCTTGGTTATCCCACTGGTCTCCTGAAAGGGGTAATTACTTATACATCCGGTTTGTTTATAACTAGTTTAGTCACAAGCCTTTTCTAAATCCTGGGAAGGTCATTCTAAAGCAACATCAATTTTAAGGCATGATTCCTTTTAAAGAAGACTTCTTTCCCTCAGCGGTGCCATTTCTCCCACTATTTTTTTCTTCTCCCCTGTGTCCTGTGCCTTCAATCCAGGTGCGAGGTAGGCTGAAGAAACTTGTGGGCCAGAGGGCAACTCGGCCAAGAGCAGAAGATGCACGAAAAAGGGTCAGCAGGAAGAAATTAGCAGCCCGATCCCATTGTTTCGGCTTTGAAAGAAGTTCCATCTCGTTCAAGTCAGTGGCAGTCTTGGGGGTGCGCCCTCCAAACCTCTAAGCTTTAGGCTGCCTGTTCGCTGATGGTCGAAGCTGGCAAACGAGCGCCAGCATCGATTCCTAGACATCTGTGGCCACAGTTCTCGAGTGGGGTAGAGCTGCCTCAGCTAAGCACCCTTAAGGTGGAAACCCATCCAACCGAAAAGGAAGGACTCCGCTCCGCGGTAACCCTGCTACGGGGGAGGGGCGCTGGTGGCCTGATCCACCGAAGCACCGGCCTTGAAAGCCACGCTGGCACCGCGAGGGGCGGGAGTCGGGCCCTCGAGCAGCAGCGTTAAGCCCCCGCCGCGGCGCGACCCGGGGTCTGCAGGCGGCAGCCCATCCGTGCTGTCTTGAGGGACAGCCGTGTTGACCTCAGAGCGGGCCTGGACTAGCATCCCACTGTAGCGATGAACGAATACGGAAGCTTGCGACCCCCTTCCCACTTCCGTATATGGTCAAGCTGTGCATGGGAGAGAGGGACCTGCTCCCACCCCTCCCAAGACAGATTTATCAAAAGACCCCCAAGATCAGCCACGGAAATCAACCAGAGTTAAGGCCGGTCAGTGGGGTTCGGACTCCATCAGCCACGTGCTTGGGCTGACTTGGACGAGGGATGGACCGAATCTAAGGAGCGTGAACTGGAGGAGGCCAACCAGAAGATGCTCGGGCCCGAGAAGCAGCACACTCAGCGTCTGTCTGAAGACACACACGCAGCGCGGGCGCCCAGTCCTGCGAACCGGGTCGCCGCGACCCGAGCCCAAGCCGGCATCTATTCTTCGCCGGCAGAAAGCCGTTGCATTGATTCGGTGTAATTATCTGTAGCGCTCGGACCGGCGTCGCTGGCCTTGCATTGTCCCCTGTTTGCACACATTGTTTCCCCACGTTCATCCATTCTCATTTACCTGTCACGGACGGGAGGAGGATCAGGGCGCAGCCTCGCTGCTAGGGCAGAATCGCGGCAGCCTCGCGAGCTGAAGTTCCCCGGTAACAGGCCGAGCTGCTGGGCTTTCTCTTTGAATCGCTCCCCTGCCTAACTCCGTCCGCACGTTTTGCAGCTTCAGGTTTAGAGACCGTCTATAGCTTGAAGGTAGCACCAAGTACAGTAATAAGAAGTGAGTGGGCTGGGGGAGTGAGTATTAAAAGTTATTCAGTGTTCTGTATACCAGGACTTGTGGAGTAATTGGCAACATGTAGGCATTACACTCATAATGTTGGCTTGGTGTGTGTGAACCGTAGCAGGAAAGCAACAGAGGATTCCACGCGTGTGGTTATTTTCGGCGATGCCTGTCTGTTACGGCCCAAGAGCTTAACAGAAGAGGTACGGGATTTAGAAACGGCTGATCTAGGCTTGCAAACGTGGAACAGTCCCTTTGAATTACCACGGGTGCAATCTAGATGAGAAAAAGAGTCCAGAAGTTTCCAGCATTCCCCAGTAAACTGGCAGAAGAATGCTGGGAGATTTAGGACGTGTTTCTGTTTAAATATGCGTGGGATTGTACCACAAACCAATTCAGTGCATGCACCAGCAGTTGTTTCTCTCTTCTTGTATCCCTAATGCTATGCACGCTTCCTGGGAAGTAAGCCCCTTTTGGTTCAGTCGAAAGGACCGCCATCCTACCCCTGTTTGCTTCCAGGTGAAGGACTGAAGCCTAAGAAAGAATAAGGACTCGTAGTTTAGGGTTTTTGGTTTTGTGTTCTGCTTTTTTGGCATGTGGAAGTCAATATGGTCCGTCCCCCCTTCCATTCATGGGCCTTTCAGAATCCTGAAAGATGAAGCCCAATCCGATGAAAATCCACGGCCGTGCTAGCATTACCTCAAGGAGAAGCGGACCACACCCGAAGAACCTGCACGCTCCTTTTCTGTCTCCCTCTTTCTCAATTCGATGAGATGGTTTCGGGGTTTGGGGGTGGGAATCGATCCAGGTAAAGCGGAGCAGGCCAACTATCTCTTGCACCCCTAACAGGACCCCTTTCCTCACACACAACAGTGAACGGTTTCCAGAAGTCCTGAAGCTGTCCCAAAAGCCTCTCTCAGAATGAGAAAAGGAAGCTCTGGAGCATGAAATGGTCAAAGGGGGGGGGGGGGTCAGAAAAGAGGCGGACTAGCCGAAGTGGTGACCGAGGGATACCCTTGGCCTGTCTCTCTGCGGTGCGGCGGCCTCCACAAAGGGGCTGGATAGGCGCGAGATGCACAGCCACGCGCGCCTTTTGCGCTGCCTACAAGCCGGCCGTGCGAGCAGCGCAGCGCAGCGGGGCACGGGGCACGGGGCGCGTCTCTCGATCCTTCGGCTGGCAACAGCCTCCCCTAGCCGTGCGCTTCGCAGGAGCTTTTAAGAACATGAGAGGAGACGTTTTGTAGGATTAGACAGACAGAAACCTCAAAAATAAACTCGTGGCGGGGGATCTACCACCGCGCCTAGTTCTTCCATGGCTTCTCAGGGCCGAATCTGGGGCGGGGAGCACTCGCCCTCCCGCAAGCTTTTTAAAAAAAACAGCTGCTGCATCTGTATCAATTGCCTGCTGGAGGGGCAATTGCCCCTCTTGCCCCCTCCCCCGAATCCAGGCCTGTGGTTTCGCCACCCTCAAACTGATGAAATCGGTTTCATGTTTGCTCCTACACTGTGAAAGCACGCCACTTGTCGCACGACAGCAAATGCTTCTTGTTGTTTTAATAAATGAGACCTAACGCCCTTGAAAGTGCTTTTAGGAGGCGATTCTACACAGCTTCCGTGGAGCAAGCTGCGCTTAAAACAGTGGGACATCCATCTGAGCAGGCAGCCAGAGGTCTGTGCTGCGGCTGCAGCCTGCAGATCTCCATCCATCCCATAAAGTTCGCCGGGCTTCTGTTCACTTTCGGGGAGCTTAGCATTGCGTTTTTACAGGTCGGTTTTCTCTCCTGCCACCCGCCCAGCCGCACGAATTAATAAAAAGCAACAATCGTTATCAACGGGCAATGAGATTGCTATCATTATGAGAGGAAAATTAATTACGAAGCCGAACTGCTTCGCTTTCCTCTGGTTGGTAATTGAAACGTCTCTTTAAAATTAATACACCTGGTTGACTTTAATGGCGCTCTGAAGTCGGAAAGTGGGACGGCGGCAAGTTAGTGTCATCCCTCGGGCGCTGTGATGCGCTGCGTGCAGACTCCAGCTCTCGGCTTATTAAAAATACATCTGTTTGTCATCCAAGGTTAGGCGCCTGCTGCAGCTGACATTCCCAACACAATCAGCGGTGTGCTGTCTTTTTCTTTTGTTTTTGAGGACATAAAAATAAAATCGGCCTCTCTCAAGTGGCATGTCATTTATTCGCTTCTGCGCGGCTGCGTGCAGCTGAAGGCGCTGGCCAGTCTCCCCTTGCTGTTCCCACGAGTGCTGTTTTGTGCATGTCACCCGACTAAATCCCGCCACGTGTGGAGCTGGAGGGTCGTGCTCCCCCCAGCCCCTTCCGTCCACTCCCCTCGGCTGTCCTGAACGGCAGAAGGTTCCCTACTTCCGAGGAGCTGAGGATCGGGTGCCTCAGACGTTCCCTGGCCTGCTTTCTCGTGCTCAAGCGCTTCCCTTCTCCGTTCAGACGTGCGCCTGCCCGGCCACTCGAATCATTTCCAAGGGCTTTCCTGGGTTAGAACAGGGGGTCGGGATGTGCCGATTAAAAGTGAACCGGGGCAGAAGCCAGTGCTGCTCCTATGAGCAGGGAGACCCATTGAAATGAATGGGTTCGGCCGACCCTGCACGCATGGCAGGCACCCCTCCACCGCCACGACTTCGGGGACAGCAGTCCCCCGCCCCCCCGCCCGCCGCCCCGCGGCCACCCCATAACCTGGAAGTGAAACGCGCCATCGCTTGGTGCCATTCTTGCGACGGCTTCCCGCTCCCTCCGCGCCACCGGCAGCATGCGCCGCCGAGGGGCACGGAGGCGGCCCTTGCTGCGGGCATTCCCGGAGCGCTTGGAGCTGGGCCCCTTCGGCCCGCGTGTGCGGATCGCGCTCGGAACCCCGCTGGCGCCAGGCCGCAGCCGGAGGGGCTCGGATGGCCACGTCCTGGCGGAAATGCCCCGGCCCTGGCGCGGGCCTCGGCGTGCTCTGGAGCGCGGCCGGCGAGAGCGGCCGGCCCCGGCTGCGCTCCCAACGCGGGACCTTTCCAGCGCAGGGGACGCGGCGCAGCGAAGGGGGAGAGCGAGAATCTGCGCCCTCAGAGTTTCCTCTTCGTCTCATCAGCCCTAATTACTCCGCCGACTTTCCTGTTGTTTTGGCAGAGCTACAGAGTTGGAAAGCTCCCTAATAACACCGCTCCGTTCGCTGCCCAGGTCATTAACTTATAATTTATTTAAAAGCGGAGGGAGGGGGGGAATATCTAAACGCAGACCGCGCTTAGGGCCAATCACATGAGTCATCGCTTGACGTCACCCGCAGCGCCAGCTCCCATTGGCCGAGCCGCGCTTACTCAACTTCCCAAAGGAGGAAACAGCCAGAAGTCTCCCAAAAAAGGGGAGGAAAAAAAGTTGATCGGCTGTTGGGGCTGATGCGAGCGGAGCTGGTGAGTCCGGGAGCGCCTGAGCGAGAGATTGATTGAGTGGTCTGGAGCGAAAGGCGAAGGAGGCGGTGGCTGTTGCGGCGCTGTTGCGGCGGCGGCGGCGCTCAGGCGGCTTTCTCCAGGCGGGGATCTTACGAAACCGCGCCGCGATGTCTTCTCCTTCCACCGCGAAAGAGGTTTTCTCCTCGGACGAAGAGGGCCCCGCCGCGGGGGCGGCCGAGGATCACCACAAAGTCAAGGTCTCCAGTTTGCCTTTCAGCGTGGAAGCGCTCATGTCCGACAAGAAGCCTCCGAGGGAGGCGAGGGAAGGCATCGAAGGGGCCGGCTTGGGGACTTCCAGGAACCTGCTCTTGCCCGCTCACGTCTCCAGGGAAGCTCCCAGCCCCGGGGGGCTTACAAAAACCTTTGAGACCTCGTCGGTTAAATCCGAGAATTCCGAGGATGGCTCGTCGTGGATCCCAGAGGCCGGCAGATACTCCCCGCCCCCAAGTGAGTCTTGGTTCCCGGAGGTCGGGGTTGGGCACGACCGCAAGGGCAGATCCGCTGGAGTCTGTAGAGGGCGATCCTGAAAGAATCGGGCATTGTGCCGGGGGAGGGCGGGGAAACGCATTGCGAGGCTTTTGGGTAGCTCCTGCGAAACCCCCCGAAGAGCCAGTGTCCCGACTTGGGAAGAGGAGGGCGGGGGAGGGAAATCTTGACTTGGAGCCGGCGGCACGGACACTGCGACCGAGGCAGCCTTAACAGCAAGCGAACAGCGCGGTTTTCGGGCAACAGTGAGTAAGTCCTCCTCAAAAACTGAGCAATGTTTCTTAGCCGAAGCCTCAAAGCCCTTCTTTTGACGTGTAAGTCCGGACTTAAAAGAAAAAGCCCTTTCCCACCCTACAGGCGCGATCTCCCCTAGACTTGTCTGTAAGGGGCCCTGAACTCTTCAGGCGGACTCCAGCAGCCTGAGGCCAAAAGCTCCGGGGTGCCGGATCTCGGTGGATCCCTTTTCCCCGTGGCCCGCGCTTCCCTTTGTTCAGCCCGTCTTAATCGCGTTTCCTCCCTCCCTCCCAGTTTCCGTCGGCACGAGGGATGTGGGGTTGGCGTGCCCTGCCGAGCATCAAAACAAAACCCTCAGTGTCCGTGGAGGATCCCCATCGGAGCGCCTCTGCGCAAAGGTTCCCTTGCCCATCCCGGCTCTTTCGCGGCAGCCTTCGCCCAGCCGCGCCGGCGCTCGGTGCCGCCCCGCCCCTCGGTAGGAAGGTGGCTTCGCCGGCTTCCTTTCCCGCTTGGAGAGTAGGCGATCGCGGTGCGTACAATCGCCCTCTGTTGCCTTCTCCGGTGCACCTGTAGCAGCAGCCTCCCCGAGGCTCCTAGACGCACCTCGGCGAGGGTGCTCCTTCGGTGTTTCCTCCGGCGGCGCGTCGCTGTACACCGAGCCGTGTCTGCGGCCTCCGAGCGCAGCCCAGGAGCAGAATACATTCTTCTGATCGGCAAGGAGCGGATTGTGCGTGTCTTATGCGTGAGTTCAGAGGGGCCCGCTCCGCTTCACCTGCGGCAGCCCACTAATCCTAAGGCGAAGGACCCTCGAAAGTGGCTCAGCGCACGCTGCTCGTGGCCTTGGCTCCCCCCCCCCTTTCTGGGAAGACTTCTGCGCCCCCTTTGCATACCCCACAAATCTTCTTGCTCTGGAACACACTTTCCTGGGCCCAGGTTTGCACCAGTTTGGAGTTCTATAATATTTGGAAGACCTTATATACACCTTTAGAAGCCATATTCAAGCAACCTCTTTTGCCATTTGCTGCTTTCAGTTGGCACCTTGATCATTTTAATATCATGTTCTATTGTGTTCTCAGCAGCCTTAATTCTTGGTACCAACATGTAAATCGGTGCACAGATACCTCGCTTTGTTACCACTATTTTCTGCTTCATTGAATATTGAAGGCAGGGGCAGGCAAATTCCAGACTCATGGTAGCTAATTTACTTTTATTAGAAACCCAAGATCCACCAACTGGAGTTTGATACAAAAGACACACACTTAGAATGGAAGAAATCTGAGTCCAGGAACTGGCTGGCACTCCCAGTCTTTTCCATGAAAAAAAGCATTCTTTATCGTGTGCTTTCTTCAATTTCAGAAGCGTAATTTAGAAAGACTCATGAGCTATTTCCAAAAACCTCGGCATCAGAAAGCCTAGCCGGTCTACTGCAAATCATCCTTCAGTCCAGATCTATCTTCTGCCCACTCCTGATGAGCTATTTGGAGAGGCGGGATAAGGGGACTGGGAAGGTGAAAAGAGGACCGCAATGGATCATTTAATTCCAAAAGTGTTGCCATGTTGGCAGAGTTGTAGCAAACAAGCGGCTAAAGACTACAACATTTGTTGTAGTGTATGTCTTTTTTGCCACAAAGACTTATGCCACAAAAAATTTGCTGGTTCACTTTATCGTATATAATGAAAGGGCTCTCCCTCATGAAAGCTAGGAAGATGTGTTAGTCGTTACCACACCAGCTTCCCCGTTGCTTTTAATGGAACTTGCAAGTCCGTGGTCTCAGAACCAAGGCACAAAGGACTATTCCCCCCTGCTCCCATTGCATGCAAAACTTCAGCAGCAAATAAATTTGCTCAAGAAAATGTGAGGAAAGCAGAGATTTCTATTGTTAGCTGTTTGTTTTCTTTTCTACGCTACAAGTCCTTACAAAAGCAAAGACGACCTAAGTTGTTCTCCAAGCATTCCGGTGCCTAATTCCCCCTGCCCCATCCTATACATAATTACTCAGAAGTCAGTCCTACTAAACTTGGGGGTGGGGGGATTGTTCCTATCTAAATTTGCACAGGATTCCATAGAGAGTGTTCCTCAGCAACACACCCAAGCCACCAAAAATAGCTGATTATTCTAACACTCCCTAGCAGCATAATCTAGAAGACCTACCCTTTTTCTTAAGCTATCAGAAACTGCTGTTCATTCCAAATACAAATAGCAGGATAGAGGGATTTTTGTTTTTCTATCTAAAAAAATTAAAAATTATAATAACCACATAAGTATATATTAGAATTCCGGCTTGTTTCTTTAGGGCTCACCACAGAATTCATTCATATCCCTGGCCTTTTTGCTTGTTGCTGGCACTAACATGGGCTAAGAAAACACCAAAAAAAGAAACCAAAACTCATCTTAAAACAGCTCTTACTTGGAAAGCTTTGGTTCCAACTGATTTCAGTGGAACTTCCAAGTAAATGTTTCAACCAAAGTAATACATGGGGGGAAAGGGGTTGGAGAGAAATCCCAGTGTAGCGGGGCAATTTTAAACAATGACAATTTTTCAAAGCTTATACAAATTGGTAAATTGCTTTGACAACACAATCCTATACTTGTCTAATTTGCATGGTAAGAAAAAAAAGGATTATCTGGTGAAAGTGGGTCTTCCTAGATAATAGTCACCTGGGACAAATGGAGCAAAGGGAAGAAATAGGAATGTTTTTCTCTCTCAGACACATGCACACAACTATAATTTATAGGAGGTGAAACCAACTGCAGTTGTTCAAAGAACTGTAAATAGTGAAAATATAAACTTGATGCTGTCTGTCACTTTTAAATTATTGCACTATAAGGCAAGGAAGAATGGGAATAAGCTGAAAAATAAATAGGTCAATAGACAAAAACTAGGACAATAGACTAGGAGACAAAAGCACAAATGCAGAGAACATGGGCCATAAAATGCTACAGTAATGTAGGTTGGAAGCAAAGGATGTGCCATTGTGGTTCAAAAGATTCTTGTCCTTGTTTTCGCCTTCAGTGGATTACCTCCTGCCCCAAACTTCTTGTTAAATCATTGCTTTCTATATTCCCATTTAAAATAAAAGGCTCCCTCCTGCCTTTTGAATTTTGGTAGGAGGAGGAAACGATCACAGACCCCTCTTACGAAAGCCACAGTCTAATGCACATTGGGCATAAGCTCGGTGATACCCAGGGCACTTATGCGTTTAAGGATCTCTTGGCTTAAAAAATTATCCACAGAACATGTAATTTGTTCCCATATGTACATGAGAAAGAGAGCTATACAGAAGTCTCTTTCTGTAGTGTCATTAAGAGTACTCTCCTTTAATGTGACGGTCTACTTTACAAGCAAAGAATTCATGATTTGCAGAAAAAATATAGTATATCTGGTATATGCCTGCCCTTGACCAGGAATCTAGCTAGAAAACGGGCTTCTAGCTATTATCTGCCCAGAAATAAATACATAAAAGTTGTTACTAAGAGGTACTACAAAATACCACATCTTAGTGTTTTCATCAAACTAAGGGGAGCGAAAAACTTGGGTGAGCCTTCTATATGTTGTAATAGCAGCCCACTTGTATTTTCCAAAACATTTATTTTTTTCTCCCAAATCCCAAATTATTCCCAAATTTCATACAGTCACTTGGGGAAACTGCACAAAAATTCACTTACAGCATGATCCTAATATAGGTTTAGGACTCTGTCAGTTTAAGTGGGACATGCTACTGCAACCAACGTGTATTTTACTTTTCCAGAAACTCCCTTTAAAGGCTGATAAAGAAGACAGAAAAAAACACAACTCCTTCCAAACTAGAGGCATGCACATGCTCATTTTGATTCTGAAATACGCCAGTTGTTTAAATCTTTGGGTTTAAAATTTAATATTCTCTTAGACAGCATTTGCCTCTGAAACCACTAGTTACCCTCAACAACTTACTTTATAATTCTGAGGCCAAAATCCTAAACGCATTTGCTGGGGAACATGGTAGGATTTGCCTCGGAGTAAAGAGGCATAATGGGCTGAGCTGTAAATACTGAAGTGGTTTCTTCAGGACTGTGATCTTCGGTTCAGGTGCTTGGGAGTAAGGCTCAGTGATCAGTTTTGCACCAAATACTTCAGGATTTTGATGCTGGCAATGTCTCTCCCCTCCCAGCCCCTGCTTTTCTCACAGAAGAGCTGAACCTTGGAAGTCCAACTACTGAAATGCCAATTGTGCTGAAAAGAGTCAGGGCCATTACTATGTAAATTACAGGCTTTGGGTTGTAATGGAACAAGATATGCAACAAATTCCACATTTTGTATTAACTACAGATGTTGCCCAGCTATATATTTTTAAAAGATTAGCACATGTCATAAAAGCTACATGTTGACTTAGTGGGCCTGCCTCTTGCCTTTTTTCTCCCATTTTTGCTGCTGGCTGAGAATGTAGAAATCTAAATTAAGGAGTAGAGGGGAATGACATTCAGCTCTTCGCTCACAGATCACAAGTCTACCATTTATTTTAGTGAAAGCCTTTGCATGCATGCAGACCATAAAAGAAAAGAGAGGCGGCAGGGCAGGGGACAGCTTATCAGGCCCTCCTCCAGTAACCTCAGGCAAAACTTCAACAACAATTTCTGATCAAAGATCTCATTCACACTCGATAAATCATAACAAGTAGAGTCTGGAGATGCATTTATTTCTATCCCTTATGAGACTTTGTTTGGAATGCCTAGCTAGCAGTTCAGTCTTTTAGTCATATGTTCCACTTTCTGCTTCAACTGGGACCTGTAGGCTGCGGAAACTCTTCTTCCTTCCATCTCTTACTGAGAACTCCTGGGTAACATATTATAGTCTTGGTCTCCTGATTGAAGACCTTCAGATGTCACCACTGCAATGTCAAATATTGATAGCATTTTTTCAAGCGAGGGAGACCGGCTGCTGGCAAAACTCGATTTTGGTAAGATGGTGACTTTGCCGTCTGCCTGTTCCACTTGACAATGGAGCCACCAGCGTCCCCTGCCTTCAGGGGAAAGCCCACATGATCTGTCCCTTCCACCACCTGGAATCCTGCATGGTGATGTGGAGGTGCAAGCAAACCATTCCATTAATACAACCCCGCGGCTCAGAAATGCTGTGCACAATGTCTTTCCTGTGTTAAGCTGTTGTACAGTCAATATTCTGATCACTGCTAGACTGACATCTAAAATTAACTGTATGATATTTGCATAGCACACCCAGTTTGCTCCTTCATTTGCACCTTTTTACATCTTTGCATCCCTTACAGACCTATGCACCCTTTGGATTCCTGCTGGTGCGCAGAGTGGACTATAGCAGAGCTTGAAATGTATTGCATTATTGCATTGCATTGGTAACCTACCATTTTTCACCCTCTTGCAAGGAATCCAGGGTGGCTTACATAATCCTTGTCCATTCCTCCTTAATCTTCACAACAACCCTATGAGGTGGCTTGGGCTCAGAGTCACCCAGTGAGCTTCATGGGTGAATGGAGACTAGAATCTGGATCTCCTGGGTCCTTAGTCCAGCACTAACCAGCACACTGCACTGGCCCTCCTATTTAACAGGGGTTTAAAACTTGCGTGGTAGGGTCTCCATGGTGGCAGTAGGAGGGGGGATTACAGGGCGTTTTGTAACTGCTTCACAAATTGTTTTCTAGCAGGACATTTGAAGTATGCATCTTAGAATATAAGGTGTTAAGGTGACAAACACACATTGCACACTCCGCAGGGAGCAATAATTGGTTGCAGGTCCCTGTCGAGAGTCTGCTTGGTGTCAAATCCACATTTGTTGCTATGTAATGTGTGAAATAGCCACCACACTGGGATAGTTCCCAGTTGGGCTGTTAAGGGCAGAGCATCCCCATGAGCTGCTGAGGTTAAGAAAGTTTTAATACAAGTTGAATGTTGTAACTGACAGCGATGATATTGGCTCAATTCATAAATATTACAGAGAAACATTAAGCGGCGTGATGGGTTATTGCTCTGAGCCATTGTAAGCTTTATGTGCTCTTGATAAAACCAGCCTTTTATGTTTGTAAGCAGTTTAATGCAAAAGGCCCATCTTCCATTATATCTATAGCCCTATCTATATGATCTATACCTATCAATGTAGTGCATGAGTTTGCTGTGTTCTCCTTTGTGTCCTTTCTCATCACACAAGCATAAGCTCATCCTTTCCTAGTAACTCTGTGCTCTGGGGGCTGTTGGGATGCCTGTCTGATAGCGAGGCTGGCATGTTGCCCAGCAGGGCCTGGCTACCACTGCACTGTGTCTTTTTGCCTATCTACCCATTTCCTGTCCCAGTAATTGGTCTATCTTGACATAATTACTTTCCTTTTTTTGAATTATGCATTTCCCCGAACTTTCGTCCATACGCTAGGGCAGAATGGCACAGTCATTTTTCTAATGTTTGGCAGCTGACCTTCTGTTCCTTTTCTTGGGTAACCGATCTTTGTTTTTCCTTCCAGGACACCTGAGTCCTACTGCTTGTACACTGAGAAAACACAAGACAAATCGAAAGCCCCGAACACCATTCACCACTTCCCAGTTGTTGGCTTTGGAGCGCAAATTCCGACAGAAGCAATATCTCTCCATTGCTGAAAGGGCTGAATTCTCAAGCTCGCTTAACCTCACAGAGACACAGGTCAAAATCTGGTTCCAAAACCGGAGGGCCAAGGCAAAGAGACTGCAGGAAGCTGAACTGGAGAAGTTAAAGATGGCTGCCAAGCCTATGTTGCCTTCTGGCTTTAGCCTCCCTTTCCCCATCAACTCCCCTCTCCAGGCAGCCTCCCTCTATGGAACATCATATCCCTTTCACAGACCTGTGCTTCCTATCCCACCTGTAGGACTCTATGCTACTCCTGTTGGATATAGCATGTACCACTTATCATAAGAAGCTCAGCTGCAATGCAGTCATAGACTTTCTGATGGATCTTGCCCAGATCAAGAGTGCAGTACAAAACCATTGCTGGTCCTTTTTCTGCATGCTTGTATGTGCCTTATCAAGTATATAGGAGATTGAAAGCAGAACCTGTATTCAGCCGGGTGTGACTCAGAATCTGATCCTGAAAGAAAGGTGTATTTTTTTCTTTTTGACATACATAAACTAATATAGTTTCTTTATATACTGCACATGGGGTGGGAGGACTCAATCATTAAATCATGCATTTTCACAGCATATAATATTTTCCCCATGATGTTCCCAGTGGAGTATTGCAACATGTGTTTTCTTTTAAAAAGTAGGAACCATTCATTCTTTAAAGGGCAAGACGTGCAGCCCCATCCTATGTACATTTACTCAGAAGTAAGGTCCTCTTCAGTCTATGGTGCTTACTCCCAGGTAAATGTGCATGCAGCTTAGAATGCAGGGTTGATTTGTTGTTTGATTGGGCAGCGATGGGTTGGGTAAAGCTTAAACAGTCATGCGAGTTTCATGTGTAGAACCTACTTTGGGATAAAAGCAGCCTTAAGGGAGGCAGAATGGGGATAGCGCTGTCAGGGTCTGCCTCTCTCTTCAGGTCTCAGACTGAGTCCCAGTCCTGAAACTGATGTGCAAGGAGCTGCTCTGTCTCCGATATAAAATGCTGGACTAGGCGGACAGTTGGTCTGGTCCAGCAAAGCAGGTACGCAGAATAGAATCCTTTGAAGCCCTCTGAAGACTTGCTGCAGAGGGTGCGTGGAAGTGGACTTGACCGTTGTACAAAAGGTCCAGCGGTTGTGATCGTGTTGCTGCTCATTCTTCGGGCGCAGTTGGTCCTTGTGCAGCAATGCGCATACATGGAAAAGCGAAGGAAGATGGCCTGGGAGGTTTGTCAGGGTTTTATCTGGATTCCAGCCTCCTGTTCTTTCTCAGCAGTTGCCCCTTACAATCAGTTTCGATTATATGTGAGGTCCTGGATATTGGGAAAGAAGGCCAGAAAAAGTGGGGGCGGGCATAGAGGTATGGAGAAAGAAGTGTTGCTTTTCTGAGAGGGTGTGTGCATGCCTGTGCAGAGAGCCTATCAAAACCATGTTGCAGAGTTGGTTGTTTTTTATCGCAATAATTTGTGCTTTAACCATTATTAGCTTGTAAAATGAATGATGTGTAATGTTTCTTGAATCACCCATAGTTGCAGAATCCCAAATAAACCTCTGGGAACAGATAGTGCCACCCACTCTAAAGGCAGGGCTTCTCCTCCTTTATTTTTCTTTTGGAGCGGGGAGGGAGGGAGGGAAGAGTTCTATTTAGTGTACTTGGTACTATATAACCCATTGTTCTAATTATTTTATTATTCCTATTGCTAAACGTTGTGGTAAAGTGTCTGTGGAGGATGCAGGTTGCGGAAGACGGGATGTCTTTCTCCAAGATGCATTTTTTAGCATTTGTAAGTGGAAAAAAAGAGCCACAAGATTTGTTGTTGGGTTTGGTCGCCCTGCTACACGCTGTGTTGTGAACTCTTGCCCGGTAGCTCACTTCCACCCTTTTACCCCCAGTATATTAAATCCCTTTGAAAGGGATGCCTTGTACAATTTTATATATTTTATTGAAGATTTATTTCTTATCTCTTATTTAGAATTAAATTAAAAATATCTTGTTTAATTGTGTGTGGACTGTCCATGCTTGGAGTTGCTTGTTTTTGAGAAGCTGAATGCTGTTTCTACCCTTTGGGGTTAAGTTTAAGATCAAGGGAATAGTAGGGGTTATTGTCATTTGTATTGCCTTAATGACAGGCAGTTTCTCCTAAATTTTAGTCTGAAGAGAAAACCAAGTGTGCAGCAAACCAGTACTGAAGTTACAGGTCTAAATTCGCCTTTGCGTACCTCTAGTGTATACAAACTATTGATACTGATTTCCTGGCTTCTTCATAGCTGACTTCGTAAAGTTACTCACAGTTTGCACAAGTGAGTAAGGAGCAGTAATGAAATTCTCCTAGTGGAATGAGATAAAGGGGATTCTGGATTTCACAGCGATTGCAGTGCGTGCCTCTGCTTTGCCTTACTCGGAAGTAAATGCTGCCACATTCAGTGGACCTGCTCCCCAGTAGGCAGCACTGGATGGCCCTCAAGACGGGCTGAAGAATCCGGTCTAGAAAGATAGTTAAGACAGAATCAGAGCATAATGCAAAGGCTACGTACTATTCACAAGGAGCATCTCTCTAGAAGCAAAAAACGCACGTACGGTTGCCCGCCTGAAAAGTGAGCGCTCAACGCCACGCTGAATACCTCTCCTCTGACAGTCGGAAATTGATTAGGGAGCTGGAAGATCATGGAAAGATGAGGTAATGTCATTCCAAATGTCGAAGTCATATTTGCCCATAATCGAGATGATCTAAAAGCCCCGGGATATGTTGATACTTCAGGCTGCAATCCTATACCCATTCACGCGGGACGAGACCCCGTTTAAAGCCTGAGCGGGGCTTGCTTTTGAGTAGACGTGGCAGAGAGCATCGTCATGCGCCCGGGCTAATCGGGGCTACTTCCCCAGGTGGTCGCCCTTGATGAAGGGGCGTGTGCGCACGTGTGTTCGCGTCTCCCCTTTTCTTGGCGTTCTCCACTGGCGACTGTCTCAGCCGAGAAAATGCGTTACGCATCCAGGGCGAGACAGCCTGAGCGCTTCCGCGGAAGGACGGGATAGAAATGCTTGTAGTAGTAGTAGCAGTAATCTTAATGCACCGCTTGATACCCCACTCTCGCATTAGCGTGCTGTATCAAATCTACTCTGCGGAGTCCCCCCTGTCCCCAGCCTTCCGTCCACCCTGAAACTCCGGGGCCGCACTTGGGTAACCAGACGGATTCCCCGGTCCCATCCCCGCTGCAGTTCGCTAGACTCCAGGAAGGCTCCGCTCAGAAGAGGACACGAGCGCCAGGGCAGCGAGGTGAGGCCAGTCTTAGGCCAGCGGGTGCTTGCTTCTCTTTCGCAGTTCAAAGGAGGCCATGCCCTCATCCTCCAGGAGATGCCCGGAGAGCCTAGGGCTGCCAAGAGCCCAGCTAGCGACCCCCTTCGACTCTGCTTCACAGCAACTGCTCAGTTAGCGTCGCTCTCTCCGGCCCGATCCTCAGCACGCTTCCACAGAAGCAAGCCCTTAGTTTAGCAAGGCCCTGTCGCAAAAGCGCACAGGAATACAGGCCTGGGGTGTGAAAAGCGCTTCCAACCGGCATTACCTGGACCCACGAATCTATAACCTCCCTGGGGGTAGGAATGACTTCTGAGCGGACATATAAAGAGCAGTAAAGAAGGCATCCTATATAACAGCTTTGTAAGGCTCGCTACTTTTGGTCTGCCCTTTGTGCCGAGGGCAGAGCGCCTTTGAAGACTGACTTTTCGAAGGCCACACCAGCTCAGTGCTCTGTCCTCTTACCCGGGGAAAAGCCCCATTAACCTGGGCAGGCCCCGCTTTGAAACTTCCGGCGCTGTTAGTCTACCGCGTGTAGGACGAGGCAGGGCTTCAAAAGCCACCGTGAAGCCTCCCTCAACATCCCGATGAAGCTGCTCTGGCTTCTGGGCAGGCGATTAGAGGACCGCGCTGTCGGCACGTCCATGGCAGAGGCGAGATGAGGAGCGGGTAGGGGAGAGCCACAAGCTCTGGGCGTCTCCATCTGCTAGCCGCTTGTTCAGATCACGTCGGCTCGGCCGAAGAGCGCTGCTTTGCTGGGTGTCTGGCACTGCCAAAGGGCGCTGCAGTCATGAGAAGGGGGCACTGGGCCGCCATCTAGACACAGGCCGCTGGGTAGGGAAGACAGAGCCGGCTGCCTCTCTGTTTTGGAGTCGGGGTACGGCGGCCACTAACCAACCGCCGCGCTTTGGTCAGCCCTGCATTCGAGTATCTAGACGCAGAATCCGAATTAAAGCCTCCAACTATGTGCGGCTTTATATGCAGTCTTTCTTTCCCACCCCTCACCCTCTGCAGACGTTTCTAATTACCGTTGATAGCTGCGTTGTAAAAAGGTGGGGAGAAGCACTTTCTCTTTAAAAGAACGATTTGCCTTAATTTAGCAGGGAAAAGAGCGAGCCTCGCCTGATCCTGAGCTGCCCTTAAAAACAACCGAGCCGGGGGAGGGTTATAAAGCAAAGAGCGCAGCCGTTCTTCGGCATAAATCAGCGGTGTCAGGGATTACTAGGAAATTTCCGCGCTGGAAATTCTTTGAGCAAAGAAGCTTTAAGGGTGTTAGGAGTGATCTTGCGAGGGACTCGAGGATTTATTGCAGAAGACTGGGGTGTTGAAGGGAGAAACTTCCAAGGCCTCTCTTCGCAGGCGCTCCCCTTTCATTCCTCTTTTAGCAGAGACAGCTCCCGGCTGCCTCTAACTGGAGCTGTACCCGGCGCCCAATTTATTAACTTGCTCCAATCGGCGCTTTCAGAAAGACGGAGGTAATTGAGTATTAGATTTTACGAGAGGGAGGTGTCTTTTTTAAAAACACAAGCACACTGGTGAGATTTCATCGCGGCTTTAATGGGAGGTGCCCTGGAGGCAGTGGCGAAGGGGTGTGTGTGTAAACTCAATCAATTACATATCCAGGGAGCCCGGGCAGAGGCGCTGCCTCGCAGCTACCCCCCCCCCCACCCCGCTTTCCGCCAAGACGCCGCGAAATCCACCTTTCCATAAGGGTTCTCTGAACGCGAAGCCGAATTATTCCGGAAGAATGGTTTGGACACACCACGGATGCCGTTCCGAGGGGGCCTAGACAAGCCGGCTATGGGGAGCTTTAAAAAAACGCAACCTAAACAATTTCCAGGAAAAAGCGGAAAAAATTGGGGGAAATATCGCAGCTTGGAAACGGGTCCCGAGCTCGCAAAATTCCAGCGCGGTGAGCGGGGCCTGCCCCCTCCACGGTCGGAAGAATGGCGCCCCCGCCCCCGATCCGCGGATTCCCCCGCGAGGAGCTGTTGACACAAACAGTTTAGGCATCGGCTTTTTGGCACAGCCGAGCCAGCGGCCATCAGGCGCGGCCGCGTCTGCATTTCATGTTGTCGCGCTGCCTTGTCAAACTGCGCGGTTTCCTGCCTTTTGTGGAGGAGCAGGGCAAAGGCGAGAGACTACCGGGGCGCTATTAAACCGAGGCGTTGGTTCAATCCGGAGCTTGCTGGATGGGCCTGATTTTCCTGGCAGGCCGGATTAGCCCTCTTCTCCCCGCCTCCCCTCCCCTCCCCTCCGTCCCTCCCTCCCTCCCCTGCCTCCCAACGCGCGCGGCTAAGCCTCCAGTCGTAAAAGCACCGCTCGACGTGCGCGCCGGCCTTCGCCTGGCCGCTGAAGGGCGTCCTGCTGCAGCCGGGGGCGACTTTCCAGCTACCTGCCCCGACGGGGAGGATGCCTAAGCGCCGCTCACGCTCGCGGAGCACCAGGCGGGGGGAAACACGCACGCAGGCATCCCGTGTTTCTGCTAGCAGCGGCCACCCCATCCTAATTTTGCTTTGTGTTTAATACCCCTCCTGACACCCAAGGCGGCTTTCATGGTCCTCTCCGTTTTATCCTCGCAGCAGCCCTGCGAAGTAGCCTAGGAGGAGAGTCAGAGAGCCTAACGTCATCCAGCGGGCTTCATGGCTGAGTGGGGACGAGAGCCCGCACCCCCCCCCCCCCCCCCGGGTTTTCCCCCCCCGGCCCCCCCCGCAAAGGGCAGAGCCCCCCCCCCCCCCACACCCGCCCCGGAATGGGAGTAGGGGAGCGGGGTTGATATCTAGGCCGGCGCACGCTGGACCCAACGCCAAAGGGGGACACGGCTCCTGCTTTGACCCTGAGGGTCTCCACAGCCCGAGCTGGTGGTGCTTGCTGATGCCAGAAGCGCGTCCAGCTGCGCCTGAGGTCCACGAGAAGGATCGGGGTGTTTGGCTCAGGGAGCAAAGCAGGACCCCGAGGGAAAGAGGCGCTGGCGTTCAGACCTGACACCAGCAAACCGTGTGGCGCCCTCAGCGCCCTCTCCTTCACACGCAGGGTGGGCCTGTTGGCACGCAAGCGGTGCCAGCCTTGGAGGGTGCTGGAGATCTTTTTAATTCACGAAGTTCGTTCCCCTCCGGGCTCCTCCTAAGTCCAGGTGACACTGGAGGATGGCGCAGGCACGAGCTGCGGGTTTGCGCAGGAGCCTGAGCCGAGCCCTAACCCCTGCCGAGCAGCAACGCGCTGTCCTGCCTCCCCCGGGCTGCACGCTTGCAGCGGAGGAGAGCCGTCATTTCGGCTGCCGCGCTAGACCCTCCGAGGTGCGAGTATGCCCGATTGAGATCGATGGGCACGCCGTCTGCTGCTGAGAAGACGCGCGTAGGATCGCGGTGGGCCCTGTCTGCCCACGGTGATCCAGGTCAGCCCCCTCCTTTGGCAAGTTCCGGTGTGGCAGTAAGATTTCCGCGTTTGGCTGCCGAAAATCCAGCTTGCTTTGATTTTGAATTGAATCTGGGGCAAATTCGTCCACAGCAGTTATGAAACGGGGACGTGACACTTCCTTGGCGATCTTCTGACTGGATTCTGGGGCAGTTGCAGCTCTTCGGTTCCGTTAATTAAGGTGCGGGCAGCTTAATTTTCTCTGCTTTCTATTTTCAAACAAAAGACATGATTAAAACGCAGTTTATAACTTTGTCTTTAAAGCTTGCAAACCAGATCAACTGACCTCGACTTTTTTGGCGCCTCCCCCCACCCCCCCACACACACATTTTTCCACTGCCGTCCCAGGCTATAGGGCCTGGTGGAGGCGGAGCGTTTCGCACATTGAGAATATATGCTGTGGATTGTATCCTAACCGATGCCAGGGCCTTTTGAGTTCCCGGGCCCTATTGACTTCAGCAGCAGGGTAGGTCTGCCATGGTTTGAAGACCGCCGCGGCGCAGCCCGATCCTTCTTTCATGCGCCTTTGGATCGGGATTCCCGCTGCGGCTTTAAGCCGTGAGACTCTATTGCGCGCAAGGAGCCTTGCTTCCGAGGAAACGTCCCGTGGGTGCGGGAAGCTCACTCCTGAGGCGCGTAGGCTCGGCCTTCCGTCTTCCACTGCACTTCGCTTCCCCAGGCTTAATGCGGAGCGGGCTCAGGCCCCTCAAAGAGGCCGGTTGTTCCTGGAAGGTCCAGAGAATGTGCTTCTGAGATGTCGCCCCGTCCCGCCCCATACGCGCCTGGCGTTTGGCGGCAAGGACAGTCCTCGGGAGGGTGCCGCGTGACATCTCCCCCCGGGCTTCCCGTCTGACTTGGGAGCAACGCTGGCTCCGTGTATTCCGGCAGGCCCCCGTGGCGTCCTCCGGACCGGATGCCAACGCTGGCCGCAGGCCTTCCAGAAGCGGGGACCTTTCTTCTCGGCCCCCGATTGACGCTACGCCACAGAGCAGAGGCCGAGATGTAGCCGCGGGTGGAATTGCACTGGGGGCTCGCTCGTGTTAATGGCAGGATTGAGAGCGCCAGTGGCCGGGAAGTAATTTCTGGCGAGCCATCATCATCATCATCATCATCATCACCATCATCATCATCATCAGGTTGCCGAGAGGCTCTCTTAGGTAGTGCCGCTGATGGTGATGTGGGTCAGATCCTGCATGAGGATGGATTCCCATTATCCCCCTCCCCTGTGCACGCACGCAAGCACAGCAACTCCCTGAAGTGGCTCCCGCACCAAGCCGGCCGCTTCCGGGGTGCCGCGCTCCCAGCAGCGGCCTCCGCGCCGGGGAGCAGAAGCCCGCGGGGCCCCATGCGGTGGCGGGGGACGAAGCCTCCTCGCAGGGAAGCCGCGTCAGGTCTTCGCAGGGTGGCAGGACACGCGCGTTCTCTCCCCGGCGGGCGCAGCGGCATCCTTTCCAGATGCTGCTCCAGTTTAATGCTCCGGAATGGTACTTACGGGCTCAGCTGCCTTCATGCACTTCACTCGCCCGCAGAGCGACAGTGCCAAGCCCAGGGAACTGCATTTGCTAGCCAAGTTCCCCTGAGCCCAGTTTAATTATTTCAGGATTTACTGCTGTGCCCCGTGTCCAGTCGCCCTTCCACTAGCATGGTCCCTGCAACCGGTAGCGCTGCTGACCTTCGGTCTCCCTCACACATATACACCCGCCCCTAGAAATCTTAAACCACGAATGAAATTTCTATTCAGCGCCAGACCGTTGCAGAACTTTTATTTTATTATTAAAACAGAACAAAACCCCACACTCACTCTACGCTTCCCTATTTATTCGGAAGCAATCCGTGATCTTATATACACTCAGCAATGTGTCTCCTTGGTTTCAGTGAAACTTGCACCCAGCAAGGTGTCCACGCCTAAGCCAGAATGGGGACTTTTTCGTGTCAGTATACTTCTGATTGCATGATGAAGACGACGACGACGACGACGACGATGATTTCAGACGACTTACGGACCTCGCATGTTGTTTACAAATGGCCAATACCATATGATGGTGTACATGCACCATCATATATGAAGTTGACCGCACAGCCTGGTCGTAGAATGCACATGCATATACGCCCACACTGCTGCGTGTGTGGATGTGTGTTTCCCTTATTTTTGCTTCCCGAAGTTGCGGAAGGATCGCGGGAACGCGCCGCTTGCTCAGGAATAAGCCTTCTTCATTTGCAAGAAAGCGTCGCTCTTCCAAGATCTCAACACCAAGCAAAGTCATGCCGCCTCCCGAAGTCACGCAGGACCACCCAGCCAAATCCCAGTCAAATCTCACTGATTTCACCCAGACGGATTCGGCCGCAACGATCCGACCTACGCACAGCTGCTGCCTCGTAAAGTTGCCGCGTTTAGGTCGGATCGTTGCTTCTGTGCAAAACCGCTGGTCTTGCTCCTCTCGGTAGGTGCGGTCAGCACTGCGCGGTTCTTCCCCAGAAGCGCAGCCATAGGGGAGACATGCTTCGGCATCCCATGGCTTCCCTGCTGAAATCTGCGGGACATGCCGCCCCGGCTCGTCCGTGTTTACACCGAAGGAAATTCCGCCAAATCTGCAGGGCGCCGAAGCCCAACTCAGCCTGCGTCAAACGTGGCAACAGTATCGTGAGAAACAGTCTCTCTCTCTCTCTCTCTCCCCCCGCCCCGAAAGAGAATCATTTGAGGCGAGGAAAAGGGAATCGCTTTCACTCAGAAAGATTCCCCCTCCCCGATCTACCGACCGTGCAAACACAGGAGCACTTCACACGTTTCAAGAAGAGAGGAGGTGGACTGCTAGGAAGGAAAGAAGGCAGGAAGGCAGGAAGGAAGGAAGGGTTTATGACAGCTTTACAGACGATCACAAGAGCGCAGCCAGAGGGAGGAAGAAACTTTACAAGCAAAATAGAAGTGTGGAAACGCCGAGCCCGAAACGTCCTGCGCAAAAGTGTACCAAAACCAAAGTGTACTCCGTTCATTTGAGTGGGATTTTCTTTCAAGTCAACCTGCTTAGGCTGGAGGGGAGAGCAGATGGCCTTGTGGACTCCGATCCGGAACAGATTTCCTCGGGAGTAAATCCTTCGGATAGGAGCTAGCTGAGTGCTTTTTCCAGTGCGCTTGGGACAGCAGCCCTGAGTTGGGCGTGGTGGTGTGGGTGTTGGGGGCGCACTCTGAAAGATGCGCAGCCCTCCGACTCTGTCTGCCCCGGTTTTGCGCGTCGACCTGCCAGTCTGCGCTGGGTTAGGTCGGCTGAACTCTTGCGGGGGTTCCTCGGACGGCAGCCGAAGGTGTGGTGTCAGGCGCGATCCACCACCAGAGGAAGCCGATCCTGTCTCTCTGGCTTGAACGCCAAGGGCACGGCATCCCTGGCCGCGCCTCGGTGCGTCTGCAGACCCGCCGGGAAAACAGCGGCGCCCACGATGGGGCTCCGTCGTTCTCTCACAGCAGCTTCTCTAACAACTCAAGGAAAGCCCCGTGAAATGAAATGAAATGAAATGAAATGAAATGAAATGAAATGCTCTGTCGGTAACGCTGCAGCAATCGAGAATGCCAGCAAACGCGGGCGTCTCATTTTCGAGGGGCCCGAAATCATCCAGCCGTCTTCCCACCGTACCCGTGGGCACACACATTCACACACACACGCACACTTACGTGTACGCACACTCACCTACGCCCTGAAAAGGTCCAGAACTCTCGCATAATTTGTATGTGCTAATTTAGTTATGCTCCAAAGTCTCCCCCCCCCCCCACAAAGAGTCTGTTTCCTAAAGACGCCCCATTTGTAAAAAACGATATATGAAGAAGGGAGAAGAAGGCATTTGATTTCAGGAGAGGAACAGGCAGGCAGAAAGAGTCAGTGGGGGACGAGAGGAGCTGAAGCACATGGAGTTAAAAACACAGTTTATGGGGGGGGGGGTCAGAAGCCGCACAGCTCATCCGGACCCCGTCCTTTTATTTCAGCAAGCGCCCAGAGAGAGCAGGGTGGCGGGCAGAGGCACCCCCCCCCCCGGAGGGTGAGGGCTTCAGGACGGCAGCCCCAGAGGCTCGTCGCTCACCCTGCCTCTGATACACTCAGGGAAGTGTTCATAAAATATTTTCAAAGAGATTAAACTCGCCGTCGTCCTCTGACAGTAGCAAGCAAGTGTTCTTGGCAGAGCAGACCTTCGCCCCCTGTTTTTCCCTTTGAAAAATGGCTGCGTTACGCACAGGCAAGAAACTCATAAAAAGGCGGGCGGGGGGCGCGGAAGAGACCACGTCCCTTGGAAATAGGCGTTGCCCGTTCCTTTCTCTTTCTTTCTTTTATTAAAGCGATTGGACCAGCACTCAAGTCTGAAGTTTGTTTGAAATAAGAATATTTTCCCACAAGTGTAATGGGTCGCTTTAGAAACGTTAAAAGAGAAAGAGAGAGAGATTGAGTTATTTGCTTTTTAATGACTTTGAATAGCCAATTCTGGGCTATTAAGGTGCTGCATTAAATAACAAACTGGAGTCCCTGGAAACAGAAGGGGGGGGGGCGAGCCCAGGAGGAAAGTCCAGATCAGAATGAAAAGCGAGCAGCCCAGATAATCTCCCATCACGAGCCAAAAAAATGCAATAAAGCTAATTTAAGACTGTCAAAACTTCAAAGCTGAGAAAAGGAGCTGCTAAAATAATGTCTCTTGATAAGGAAATAATAAACACACTCGTGCGCGCGCAACCCCCCCCCCCAATCTACACAAAATGTCTACTCAATAAACCCCCCTGGATATCGGGTCTGGGCTATATTTTATTTGGTGATGAAAGCACTTTGATGTCAGTGTATTCCAAACAATTATTATTATAATTTGAAACAACCTGGTGTTTTCCATTACTAACGGCTTACGCTTTGAAGTTACACCTCATAATTTCTTAAATTAAATAAATCATTTTCAGTTTGCACTGGGAGCCTTTTAATAGCAGAGAAAGGAATACCATTATCTTATTGAGAGGCAATTGCCGCGGCTCCAGGTTGGCTGTAGCTGCGGGCAACGCGGTTCCCCCGAACAGACAGACTTTATTAGCCTCCCATAACTCTTGAAAGAGCATTTTTATATTTTCTTTGATTCGGCCCCCCTCCCCCGCCCGGCCCTTGTTTTCAAGCTGTCCCAACCTTTAATTACTGCCTAATATGAAAAGCATTATTTTTTAATGCTGTGTAATTTACCAGAGGCAAGGGGCCAAGGTAACAATGCTTTATGGGGCTTGTTGTTTCACACGGGGCAGCGAACGCGGCATCGGGCCTCGGCTTTCCATGGGTGGTTGCACTAATCAAGACGGTGGCTGAGCTGGGGAGGGAAGGGGGGGGGGGTTTCTATGGACGCGGGGGGGCGGGGGGGGCTGGGGGGGGGGGGGGGCCGGATCCTGCTCGGATTTTCTGCTCTTGCCTTGTTTTGATGCTTGTTGGGGGCAGCGGCTGGAGCTGCCTCTCCCCGGAATCATTTGGTGTGCCGCGATTAGGAGAGGGAAGCCCGTGCTCAGGCCTTGAAGCTTCATGCTCTGACTCTGGAGAAGACCTCTCTCCATGCTAACTGCAGGGTCGTGTGGATTCATGCCCCCCCCCCCCGTTTGCACTGCACCCCAGGACTGTCTGCAACTGGTCAAGTGATGGGCATTGTGGAGGAGAGGACGTTTGCTTTATTGATGACAACACGTGTCCTTGAAAATGGGCCCAGTTCACATGTTTTACTGCAAATGATAGGCAGGGAATGAGGAAGTGGCCAGTAATGCAGATACGGGCTGACTGATCCACTGTATTCATAAGGCGCTGAGTCAGACTGCCCTGGTCTCCCTGGGCAGCTGAAATGAATAAAGGAGAGGGAGAGAGATCATGCCACCAGGCTTCAGGTTAGGAAGGCAAGACACAGGAGGAAAGATGAGCAGAGGTAAGAGGAAGCACAGGGAGGGCAACTTTTCAAGGTCAGAACTAGGTCGAAAGTCATAAGCAGGCACCGAAATGTGCCTCCAGCCAAGCTGAACTTCTCTGGTTGATGGCTCTGAGGGTGGCTCTTGTCCCTTTGGCCAGTGGAAAGGGCCCAGGAGGTCTTTCCCCTTCCTTTCACAGCCCCGGGAGTAGCTGTCCTTCGGAACCAAGCCTTCATTCCAGCACGGGGGTGGAAGCAAGCTCCCTGCAATCGCTGCTTCTTCAGCAGGTAGATGGGGTGGGTTGGTGATGCTCTTTCTGGGAAGCAGGGGGTGAAGCCTTCCTGTGGACCCAGGTCCCCTGGTGATGGGAGAAGCCCGAGTGTGCCTCTCTTCAGCTCCCCAGTCCCAGGGCAACTCAGGGCCAAAGTGTACATTTAGTGTAGGGTTAAAATGCGTAACGTTTCTCTCAGGTCAGCCTCAGCACCAGAAGACTATAGAGTGTGCAACATGATGTCAGTTTTTAAAAAGGGATCTAAGCAGGAGGAACTAGGTAATGACAGGGGGGTTAGAATAACATTTATTCCAGGTTAATTGGTGGAAAGCGTTCTTGGAGATAAATTTATCAAGCATTTAGAAAGATAGGTGCTGCTGCAAAAGAATGCCACAAAGATACATCCTGTCTTGCTGGGCTTTTTCTATTGCTTGAGAGTCTCAATAAACATATGAACAGGGGTAATCCTGAAGACATTCTTTCAAAAGGCTTTTGAAAAAGTTCTTCAACAAATTTTCTCCTGGGCAAATTTGGCTGTCATGCTATAAGAAAAGAGGTCCTCTTATGAAGCCATGACTGATTAAAGGTCAGAAAACAGAACAGCAGGGATAAGTGGTAAATTCTTGCAAAGAAAAGAAACAGTGGGGTCTCCCTTAAAGAGCTCTGTGTTGGCAGGGTTAGGTTGTTTATAAATGATCTAGAAATAGGAGTGACCAGAGAACTAGCTAAGGTATTTAGGGTGGTTAAGACAAAAGGGATCTCTCCAAATGGGACAATACGTCTCAAAATAACAATTACGGTAAAATGCGTATGGTGCTGCAAGTTGGAGCGTGCACACACACATATGCATGCACACGTGCGCACACATACATACCATCAGCTTTACATATTCAACAAACTGTGTAAAAAAGTGATCTTGGGGTTATAGTGAATGGCTCATTGAAAATTATGCAGACAGAAAGGATCCCATAATGTGGCTGCTGTGAAAACAGGCCAAATCCAGGTTAGGTATAATTAGAGATGCCATCAGAATAAAGCTGGCAATATCATCCTGTGCTCTCTTATGAGGAAGGCATATATTTGGGGCATAACTTAACTTAGGGAACAGGTAAGTAAAGGGAGGCGTGATTAGGGAAAGGTGATTGAGTGGTACCTGAAATTGCTCAGATTCTTCATACATGATCTTGCTGCTTATCTTTGGCCTGATTCATATTTGCATTTGTGATCTTTGCATCCTCTGTGTAAATGGGAACATTGCACAACAGAAGCCATGATCAAATATGATACTTGTGCAAATTTTCTAACTTGCACCAATTTCCTCTGCAGATTAAAGTGGGGCAGATTCAGCCTACAGAGGAGTATGTGCAATGCAGAAATCTATGCAAAAGTGAAGTGGAAATGTTGTGCAAATCAAATGTGAGAACATCTCCCACAGTCTGAAAACACCTTAAGTGGGCATGTACTCAGGCTTGTATTCAAGGCTTTGAACAGGATGTGGCCGCATGGCTTACAAGCAAAACTGATTTTCCCATCCCTCTCTAGGCAGGGTAGAGGTGTACAAATTATGCTTCTAGAGGAGCAAGTTGATTTGGGAAGGGTCTCTCTCTCACACACACACTGACACACAAGTGTGTGGGGAGAATTTGAGGTCATCCCATGAAACAGAATGGTGGGAGATTTCGGACAGGTAAAGAAAGCGATTCTTCACATAGTGCATCATTAATCTATGGAATTCAAAACCACAAGATGTACTGATGGCTGACATACTAGATGGCTGTAACAGCAGTTTAGCAGAGGATGAAGCTATCAAAAACTATCCAACTGTATCTGACACAAAGGCCTTCTAGACTAGCATTCTGTTTCTGAAAGAGGACAGCCATGTGTCCGTTGGATTGCCTTTATCTGCTGTTTTTCCCTCAGTGGCACTATACAGAGATAGATATATAGAAGAGTAACTAAATGGAATCTCCAGGCACAGTGGAAGGAACCTAGACTGATCCTCAGCTGATGTCTGAATTATTTCCCTGAGCACTCTTCTCATTTGGAATGGATTATTGTTATTGTTATTGTGCATTGTTTTCTATCTCATTTTTTCAAACCATTTTTTTTTACATTCAAACAGGAGTCATGGCTTGCTTTCTCCAGCAATTTATGAACTTTCTTGGTCAGATGTTTTTCAAGAGAGAGAATTCTTTCCAATCAAAAGGACAACTTTTGTGCAGCACATATTAATATATTATGACCTCATATGGCAATAACAAGTTCTGGAACGATGAACCCATCAATAAGTCTTGAGCCAGCCTAGGAAATGCACTCATATGTCCAGGAAAGTGTCCTCTGGCTAGAAGACCACATTCCTTCTAACCAGCCTAAAGCATTCTTTGGGTCCAGATCTGAATATTTTCAAGAACAGTGCCTAAAACATTTTGCTGCCTTAGCAAGGAACAAGTTCCCCTCACCCCATTGCCTTGGCCCAGTTGCACACACAGGACCAGCTGAGACTGACTGGCCGCTGAATCTTATTTCAGTGCTGGCGATAGGTGAGCAACCACCACAAGTAGATTAGCTCTGCGGGCTCAGAGAAGGCCCCTGCAATAGCTTGCTACTAGCATTTTCCACCTGAGGAGCTGCCTCACTTTGCCTTATGGTAAGACTGGCCTTGATACACCTCCATGCTAATAGAGGCCAAAACATGCAGGAAAGAATGAGAAGCATTGTTTATCTTGAATGCATCAGCCCTCAAGTACTGGGGTCAAGGCTTGGTCTGAAGCTGATTTTGAGGCACAGAGGCACAAACACGTTAAGTCCTTATTCAGTTTACTGACTGAGCTCTGTTTCTAAGGTGCAGATGCTTTCACCATCACCGCCAAGCCCATCCCACTGGGTCACGCTGCAACAAAACAAAGTAACTTCTTTTTTAATACCTACAATATTTTTCCTGTGTTTTCTCCCCCAAACAGTCCTCCCAGAGCATACAAATTCACACTATTTGAAGTAAAACAATCAACAGAGAAACATAGAAACAGAGTGAGTCAGAAGGGGCCTCCCGGGCCATCAAGTCTGACCCCCGGCTCCAGCCGGCTCCTCTCACGATATGTGTGCAAAAGCAGCACTTGTGCAATGAAAGGGGGTTGTCCTCTTGTGGTTAGAGCCAAAAAGGGTTGTGAGCAGCTCCAAGGAGATCCCCGAGTGGGCAGAAGGGGCACCAAAAGGGCAAATGCAGGTCAGCACAAGCGAACCTGAAGGAATGCATGCAGAGGTGGAAAATCCCCGCCTCAAGCATACACCGAAGGGATCTGAGCTAGCAAGAACTGGTCAAGAAAGGGCCGTGGGTGTTTGCTCCATGGGAATGCCAGCCCAGGACGCAGCCGCTGTGAGGAAGGCAAACCCCATGCTAGGCACAGCTGAGAACCAACAGAAAAGAGAACTGCCAAAATCTTACTTGGCTTCTGCAACTCTCTGGGGCAACCATACCTGGACTGTTGTATCTAGTCCCGCCTGCCTTACCTGAAAAAGGACGCGATTGAGTTGGCTGCAGTGCAGAGAAGGGCCGCTGAAATGCTCGGGGGCGGGGGCTGGAGCGGCTCCCTCGTGAGGAGCGGCTGCAACAGCCAAGGTGGCTTTGCTCCGAAAAAGAGGCCGTGGGAGAGCCGACAGAGGTGCTTAAGACGAGGCCTGGAGAAAGTGGGGAGGGGGCCGCTTCACTTCTTCTCCCATAATATTAGGCCCCAGCGGGTCTTCCCAGGCAGCAATTCAGGACAGATCCAAGGAAGCACTTCTTCAGGCAGCGCCTAATCAAAACAGTGGAGGTCGCTGCCCCAGGAAGTAGCGATGGCCGCCATCTTGGAGGGCTTTAAAGAGGACTAGACAGGCTCCTGGAGGCGGTGGCCACAGTCAGAGGCTGGTAGCCTTGCTGGCTGGTCACGTGTTGCCTCCATTGCCAGTGGCTGAGGAGCTTGGGCAGGAAGAGGCCTTGCACGCATCCTGACTGAGGTTCCCTGTGGACAGTTGGGTGCCACCGTGTGAACCGAGTGCTGGACGGGTTGGCCCACTGCTCTGGTTCCAGCTGCCTTTTCTTATGCCCAAACGAGGAAGAGGCAGCAGAGAACCCAAGCGAATTCTTTCCAAGCATCTTCCCTGCGGCTGCATTGGCATCTTCTGGAAGAGGGGAGCGGAGGCAACTACTGGCGACGGGGAAGAAGCGCCTGACCTTATTGGCATATTGAACACTGGCTAATCATCAATCACATGGAGCATCCGTCCCAGGTTCCTTCAGGGACTCTAACGTGAAATTGCTGATCCTATAGCATTTCCCTATGATCAGCTTTGGTACAAGAGAACTGGAGAGTCGTGAGCGTGTCATCAAAATCCCTCAAGCCTCCTCTCATTTTCATCAGTAGTATTCTGCCTGGCTTGCTATTTATAACCAACTCACACATACTGAACACATATTTAGGTTGGATGCATTTTAATTCCCACGATTAATTTTTAGTGGGGAACAGACCTGCCACAGTGACAAGGGCCAGGGACATGAACTAATGTCCTAGGTCAGGAGTAGGGGGTGATTTGTGGCCCTTCTGAAGTTTGGGTCTTCAATTTCCAGCAGCCTTAGCCAGCACAGCCAGTGGGAGATCTGACAAGAGTTGTAGGCCAAAACAAGTGGAGGGCAAAAGTTGCCCACTCTGGTCAAAGAGAAGATTGACCAGGAAGCTGATGGGGGCAGCAGGCAGTGGGTCTTCAGCTATAGCCTTTTAGATGGGAGGCAACCCCACTGAACTCAATGGGACTTGCCTCTAGGTAGCCATGTACACTCCAAAGTGTCATAGATCACTTGAGACTGTGTCATACAGTGAAGTACACGGAAATGTAGCGTGCTATAGCCAAACTAGATTAGGATGAAGAATGAGGTGCTGGTGGCCCAAGGCCACAGCCTGGCGTTGGCAGTGCCACCTGAGAGGCACTGCACTGTGCTGGTTAGCGTGCTGAGTTGTGACTTTTGTGATCTGGGTTCTAGTCCCCACACAAGCATGGAGCGTATGTCAGTCATTGACTCTCAGTCTAGTCTACCTCACAGGGCTGTTGCGAGGATGAAATGGAGGAGAAAGATCATGCATGCCACCTCGGGTTCCTTGCAAGAGGAATTATATCACCTTGTGATATAATAACAAATGCATACCACAAAATACAATTAAATATTTAGTAGCACTGCATGTGAATATTTCCAGTATCCATAAAACAGGTGGACTGATGGGTCAAGATGCATGGAGGCACTGCACATCGTCCTCTTGCATTAGAAAGTGTTTGGTTGTATATGTGGAACTCCCAAGTGCCAGAAAATGGCTGAATTCACCCAACATGACAAGCAATCCTGCAATGGTTCACAGAAGAGTAGGTCATGGGATCTACCTGACAGATGATCAAGTGGTTTCTACTGTATCATGGTTTCCATCCTCACCACTCAGTTGTCCCACCGTTGACACATATCCCATCAGCCACTGTGCCTGAAGTTCAGTCTTAAGATGAACCTGCCTATATAACCTGCCTCTTCCTCATTGGTCTGCACATAGAGGCTGGATGTCTGGAACAGCTCCTGCAGTTGCCACTCTTCCCAGAGGTCTTTGTGGTAGTTGCATACCAGGACCGTGGAAACCATGATCCCAGATTCAGATGACATGACATATTATGGTGCTCCAGAGAAACCACAGAACAAAGCACTGTGTTTCAAAGCTGAACCATAACATAACTTCAAAACTAATAAATGGCAACATCTAGAAAGAGGTAGCAGTCACAGCCAGAGTCTTGAGAGTTCCTGGCTGTTTTCAAACGTTTCTTGATTTTTCCCCTTTTAAATGATTTTGCCAGTCCCTTATGGGAAGAGAACAAGAAGGAAAAGAGTGCAGATCCCTCTTGGAATGGTCTTCCTAAGCAATGGAGCCAACCCAACCCATGGTGGGCATGTCATGAGCAGAGCTGGCTGGAGCCGGGGATCAGACTAGATGGCCCGGGAGGCCCCTTCTGACTCGCTCTGTTTCTATGTTTCTGCCACTTCTTCTGAAGGATAATCTAGTTTGCCCACACAAAGGACTTTGGAGCAGGACCTGATGAAACATCGTGCATCTTGGGACAAGGCAAGGCATCATACAGGATACTGCAGTCTTAAAGCTGCATCAGGAATCACCAGTTGCCTGTGGCAGAAAAAGCAAGCAGGGGTGTTTTCGCAGGCACTGTTTGCTTCGTCGGATGCCATCTGAGGAAAGGAACAGCCTGTTCTTGAGCATGTACGTTGCACAGAGAGGGTTTCACACAAAAGGATGGTGGTATTGTGAGAATGCAGATAGCTTGACAGTTGTACATGTGTGTTTTCCTCGTGGAAACAATACAAACAGTCTGTTACGTACTGGTTAAAATATTGTACAAATGTAAATGACCTGGCTCAACCAAGATTAAATTCAGAAGCTATTACAGCATAATAGCTAAGAGAGTGAGCTACAAGTCAAGAAGTTGTGCTGGACTTGTCAAAGCTGGATTTCAGAAGTCTGGATCATGATCCAGAAGCAATGGACCCACAACCATCCCCCCCCTCCAGATATTAATTAATAGCAATTGAATTATGCCAAAAAGTAGGAAAATGAAAAAATGAAAACTGTCCTCCACCTCAGCTATCCTCCATTTGAACCTGGCCTTTGTTACTTCCTTTATTTTTATTTTATGGCAGAGGAGTTACAACAATAACAACAATAAATTAAGTGCCCTTTAAGGAAGCAGGTGCATATTAACTCCTCTGAGAGGAAAGGGTTTCTTTCCTCCCTCCTCTCACCCTCCCCCTCTTTGGAAGAGGGGTATGTTTAATTATGAAAGGCCCCTTCTTGGTTGTAATCCATTTCCAGTTCAGTTCCTTGGCTGGATAAATCCCTTAAACGTGTTGTCGTTCCTTATTTATTGATTGGAGGTATTTGGGGTTTAATTGAGCAAGTCGGTCGTGGCCCAGGGCAGGAGTGGCGCTACATGAGCAATTAAATCTGATTAGTCGGAGCCCTTTAAGCCCCAGCTGGGTGATTGATAACCGAGACCGGCATTCCTCCATTGACTCGTAACATCAAAAAGGAAAAAGGCTTAGCTGAGAAATGCAGAAGTCCAGTGTGAAAAATAGCAACGGGGCTGGGCAGATTAGCCTCTTTAAAGGAGCTGAACTAAGGCGAGGGGGGAGGGGGAGGGGAGGGGAGGGGGAGGGGAGCAAGCAGGCCAACAATCCACTCAGGAAGCAAGCACCTCAGCAACTCCTTTCCAGATAAACAAACAAACAAACAAACAAAGTACCGCCTGTCTGTAATTTCAAAGGCCAGGCAAAAGGGACACTGAAAAAGGCCTATGCATGCATTGAGGCTGGGCAGCCCTGGCTCAGGGCTTCCTTCTTCACCTCCATCTCCTTGGGAACGAACCGTAGTCATAAAACTGTTGACTGTTTGCTGGAGGTGTCCTTCGCATTGTTAGTTTCCTTCCCCAGTCATTTCAGAAAATAAACTCTTACAGGAGCCAAGAAGCAGTGGCTCCATCCATATGTGTCAAGGCCATGTCCTTCCTTTGGGTGGGAAGAGCAGGAGATGCCAATGATGTTGATGGCGGTGATGCAGCATTCGTTATTTATTCTGCCAACTCTCCAAGAGGGTAAGGGAAATAGCACGAGTCCTTCCCAGTCCTCCATTTGTTCTCTTGCAACAATAGCATAAAGCAACCTCTAGGGGTTCTTGTGAGGAGCAGCTCAGCATCACACGTTGAGCTTCATGAAGTGAGCAAGGATTTGAGCACAGCAGCACAGAAAGCTGCCTTGTACCGAGTTAGACTAGCCGCCTCTCTAGTCCGATATTGTGGAAGCCGAACTTTTCCATACCAAGCCTTTATTGTGCACACATCGTAGCTGAGAGCATGACACTTCCGTTGCCTTCTCTTTTTCAACTTTTGGAGCAGTGCTTTGTTTTTGTTTTGACAACAGAGAACATGCAGAACAACCAACAACTTTTTCCAATTGTGCTATTCCAGGGTATCACAGTGCCACCTAGAGACTACATCATGGAAAGGCAGAAAAGGAACTGCTGTTTATGTAGTGTTTAGGTCTCCGTTCTGGTAGAATGGATTAACAGTTCCTGAAGAAAAGCACAGTGCTTGGAAGCGTCTCTCCAGGCTTTCAGGCAGGAATATTTCAAGGCCTCCCTTGAGTTACTGAAAACTTCTGTGTGCAAAGCAGGTGCTCTATCTCTGAGCTACAGTTCATATTCATGGATGGGACTCATGTGGCTCTCCAGATGTTATTTGACTGCCACTTCCACCAGCCCTTCTAATTGACTATGTTGACTCAGGCCACCAACATCTGCATGTCATATTTTGGGTGGCATAGAAACTCAATGAATAAATAAAATCTGTTGTCTTGGACCACCAGCACCCCATTCTTCATCCTAATCTAGTTCAGCTATCGCATGCTACATTTCCGTGTACTTCACTGTATGACACAGTCTCAAGTGATCTATGGCACATATTTATAAAGTTGCTTCTGGGTGTATGATGTGGGTGAAAGAGAGAAGTGCAAAAGTTGGTTTGAACTCAACATTAAGAAAACTAAGATCATGGCATCCGGTCCTCTCACTTCCTGGTAAATAGATGGGGAAGAAATGGAGGTAGTGACAGATTTTATTTTCCTGGGCTCCAAGATCACTGCAGATGGGGATTGCAGCCAAGAAATTAAAAGACGCTTGCTCCTGGGGAGGAAAGCTATGGCAAATCTAGACAGCATACTAAAAAGCAGAGACATCACCCTGCCGATAAAAGTGTGTATAGTCAAGGCTATGGTTTTTCCCAGTTGCAATGTATGGCTGTGAATGTTGGACCATAAGGAAGGCTGAGCACCGAAGAATTGAGGCCTTTGAATTGTGGTGCTGGAGGAGACTCCTGTGAGTCCCTTGGACTGCAAGGCGATCAAACCGGTCAGTCCTAGAGGAGATCAACCCTTACTGTTCTTTAGCAGGCCAGATACTGAAGATGAAACTCAAATACTTTGGCCACCTAATGAGAAGGAAGGACTCCCTGGAGAAGAGCCTAATGCTGGGAACAATTGATGACAAAAGAAGAAGGGGACGGGAGAGGATGAGGTGGCTAGATGGAGTCATTGAAGCAGTCAGTGTGAGCTTAGCTGGACTCCGGGGGATGGTGGAGGACAGGAGAGCCTGGAGGAATGTTGTCCATGGGGTTGTGATGGGTTGGGCACGACTTTGTGGCTAACATATAACAACCATCCCACATTAGTTGAATGCTAGCTATTGCACAAAGCACAGAAATCAGCAACACCCATCCTTGTACAGTCTTCTTGGAATGGATGTGTCAGAAATGAGAGGTAAGGTAAAACAGCAAACTTCATGTTTGTAAGGTTATTGCTTTTGTATTAGAACCCCAGGGTCCAACAGCCAGGGCCAGAAGCAAAATGGAATGTGTGTAGGAATGCCAGTGTATTCAAATGACTTTGAATAGCTCTGAATCCAGATTCTACAGCATACTGATTTTTCTGATTCACACAGATTCTGTTAACATGTGGACTGGCTTTTACTTTCTGGAGCTGAATGCACATTTAGTTATACAAAAGTATGACAGCTGCTGAGAAGATTCTAGTATGTATGACATTTAAAAACACACATACTATCCTATGCTTCCCTGATTTCTCTTCAGCACATGCCATGTGACAATCATGTGTGTGTGCCTGTTTTTCCCCGTGTGTGTTCACGCTCTCTGCTCATGTATTACATGCCAATAAAACTTCCATAAATTATGGTGGACTTTTTGGCAATTGTTTTTCAAAGGGGAGAAAACTAAACGTATCAATGAGTGGACAATTGAGTGAAAAATGCCCAACAATCCATGAAATGCAGGCAGAATGGATCAGGCAAGATTTACACTAATACATGTACATGTCAGAGGAGGCGTAGGATGAAAAATGACAGGTCAAGTATGGAACCAATAATATACTGTATATTATGAGCAATACAGTAGGATGACTTGCAGATTTAGGTTGCTATACATTGGGGAGAGAAAAAGTAGAAATGTGTTGTTGATATAATTAAACAATTGTGACTCTGGAAGAATTGCTAATCTATTGTAAAATATTCTACCATTTGTCAGATGCCAATCTGTCTTCACTGAAGTAAAAGGTAGGATAAAATCCACTATGAAGTGCAAGTCAGATTCTGAAATGATAACTCAGTCTAATGGGTGTACTTTAGAAAATGACCTCTCATTGCCTTTGATGAACTATTGTTGCATATAGACTTCACTGTTTAGATTCTGTCTGTTGTCCAGTGAGTATTGGAGGTTCTTAGTTCAGAAACATTATGTCTTCATTGTTCAAAATATATCCTTTTTCTCTCCATAAAATAACCAAAGTAAGCCACCCTTCCAATGTCACATCCTTTAGTTTCTGCTCTTTTCAAAGCCATCATGGCAAATGATTGATCAAATCGCACTAAACTGGCCGAAAGCACTAGTGGCAAGCAGAAATCCCATGGAAGCAAAATGAATGAATGAATGAATTGATAAATGGGCATATGAGCTAGAATTTCCTTTCTGACCTGCTTGTAATTTACAAACCATATCTCAGTACCACCACTGCGAGCTCTGCTTGCCCTCCATTTCAGCAACAGCTGCTCTCCTGCTCTTCATTTTACACATCAAGGAAAAAAAGTGAACAGAGGAGGGACAGCAGTGCTGTCAGTGTTTTAAGACATCCTTAAGGATTCCCAAGAGTCCCTTGGACTGCAAGGTGATAAAACCAGTCAGTCCTAGAGGAGAGCAACCCTGACTGCTCTTTAGAAGGCCAGATCCTGAAGATGAAACTCAAATACTTTGGCCATCTAATGAGTAGGAAGAGCTCCCTGGAGAAGAGCCTAATGCTGGGAACAATTGAGGGCAAAAGAAGGAGGGGACAGGAGAGGATGAGGCGGCTGGATGGAGTCACTGAAGCAGTCGGCGTGAGCTTGAGTGGACTCCAGGAGATGGTGAAGGACAGGAAGGCCTGGAGGAGTGTTGTCCATGGGGTCGCCATGGGTTGGACATGACTTTGCGACTAACAACAGCAAAAGGATTCAGTGTTCCTCTTGCCTGTAGCAAAAGACGGAAGAATGAAAATTAAAACTAGTGGAGAATGTGATCTGAAACATGAAGCATATGCACTGGAGGTGACTTGCTTAAACTCAAAATACACAGAGTTTAGGATGTGATAAGCTGGTGTTCTACAGATGGTTTAGCCCTGGACCCTAAAACAATTAACAGAATCAGTGCTGGTTGTTCAGTGGCTTAACACAGCTCACTGGGGCATAAAAACTGGCCAATCTGGATTAGAAATCACCTTTAACCATCACCGAATACTCCTGTGTTTGCATCCTGCCATTCCCTGCCCTCCAATGAAGTTTATTTTCCCTTAACAAGGACTTTTCCTTCCCTTACTGCCTGCTCAGCTGCTCCTGCCTGGTGACCTGGTTGCAGGGTGCCTGCAAGAGGTTGCCAAACTCTTCCAGGGGGACTCTGACTGGGGCAGAAGGCAGGCATGTCCAGCAAGATGGGCTGGCTAGACAAGCACCTGTGAGAGCAGCTGGCTGGCCGGCTGGCCAGTCAACCAAGCGGGTAGACCAACAGCCAGTGGGTGGGCAGGCAATGGCACTGCTGCCCCCTTTGCATTGGCCAGCCCTGGGCTCAGGGACAGAGCACGTGCTTTGCTGGCAGAATGTCCCAGGAGGAATCCCTCTAGCTAAGGCTGGGGGAGACCCCTCCCTGGAGAACTCCTGCCAGGCGGGGCAGATATGGCTGGGGTTGATAGACTTGCATGCAAGGACTTTGGACCTAGAATATATAAATCTGGGTAAGGCCTGAGCAGCCTTTCCCTCCTATGAACCCGATAAGGGTCTTGGGTCCTGACACACCTTCACCCATGCCCTACAAGCAAATATTTCCAATAGCTTCTGCATTGCTGGTGGGCCCAGAAGGCCCTGCCATCTCCCAGGTAAGACCACCTCCCACCCCCAGTGAGTTACTTCAACATGCATTCTGCACCCTTGCCAAGTCGAGCTTTTCCATGCTTACTTGTCAGGTGAGGTCAAACCTTTGCACACTTGGATCCTCTGGCCACAGACAGGCAAGCTGCACAACAGAGGCAGTAGTGCGGAAGGACATCGTCATGCACCTCAAGGAAGGAGAGCAAGTGTCGCAGTAGAGGGACACCACTGGCCAAAGGGAACATCCTCCTTCTCCTGCTGCTGCTGCTGCTGCTGCTGCTGCTGCTGCTGCTGCTGTCTGCCTGCCTGCCTGCCTGCCTGCCTGCCTGCCTGCCTGCCTGCCTGCCTGTTTCAACCTGTGTCCTTCCACAAGTGCATGTGTGCTCTATTTATCCAGTGCATGCTAACCTTTGGTTTCCTTCGTGGCCTCTCCCTGCCCACACCAAGTCTTGTATGTAGAAGGAAGCTGTCATGGAGATCAGGAATGTACAAGAATTTCATCTGGTTGCATTTTGGGCCCAGATTTGCCCTATTCATACCTGTGAATCTGAGTGCACTCTGTGGGCGATGGGGTGGGCAAGGAAATCACATTTTCCCAAACCGGTGTTCCCATTCAGAAGCGTACATTAAAAAAAACAAAACTTTTCACACCTTTTTCTGGTAAGGGGAGGGTTCATGTGGGTAGAATCAGATAATGAATTCTCAAAAGCACATTTTCCAAGTTGAACAAAATGAAAATCCAAGCATAATCAAAAACTGGAATGAGACGAACAAAACTTTGAGGTGAAAATCCTTACTGAAGGCAAGGTAGCTCATGGGAAAGATTATTTCCTTTCAACATTTTAAAAATTTTCACAACTTCATTTTCAAACTTAAAAGCAATTAAGAAAGAACAGCAAATAGCTTTCCTAGAAGTATGATTTTTGCCTTGTGGTATTTAGAGGACAGGTTCTACTGGAAATACTTGAGAGAGATGAATCCTGTTTGTATTATTAATACTGTACAGAAAGATATGCCCAAGAAGAGGCTGCAGTGTTTTGAGAAGCAGCCACATGCATTTATCAGATGGAGCTTCTGAACTTTCTGAGGATGGTTGCTAACATCATAATGGACATATATTGTGCTCAGAGGATTCTGCCAAGTCTGCGAGAGAAACTACTACCTCCTTCCCCAGCCCCTTTGCTTTTCCTGAAGTGATGACGATGGTTTAAATGTCTATGAGTCACTGGGTTAATAGCTGTTATTTTAAAGAATGCACAGGAAGAAGAAGGACTATCTGATGTTCTCATCTTTAGGACCTGTCTGATGTTGAAGGCAGAGATGGTCTTGTGGTTAACAGCTTCACAGAAACCATTAAGTCTCAACAGTGGCAGCCTAATGTTCTCCCAATTGAAGGAAAGAATGTACTGCAATTAAACAACAGAGCGATCTGGCTTGTTTGTCTCCTGATTGTGCTGCCAATGTTTCAGATGTACCTGGAGTGCTTCCATTCACATACAGCTTCATTGGGGTAGAAATGGCAGCGTTCTGGAACACCAACCTAGTCATGCCTCTATGCTGCTCAAAGCAGGGGCATTTGGGGAAGGCAGGAGGGGGCAATGCTGCCCTCCCACCTCCCAGTGGCGCTTCGGAGCACATATGTAGGATCTGTATTTCCGGTCAGCTCACTGGTTCCATAAACTATCTGACGACTGGTATATGTATTTTTCTAAAACTGGACCTATGAATGTGCATGTCAAAGGTACAAATCGCTTTTCTTCAAAGGTGGTGACTGTCTGACTCATTTTGAGAACACTGGCATAGTTCTTACAACATACAGCAACAAGTGCAATTGTGAGCTTTGGCTATTGGGCAGCATAAGGTAATAAATAAATCGGTAATAAATAATACTCAGGCATAGTGTTGTCAGTGTGGTGTCAGCCATTCAGCTTGACCTTACCCATTTAGCTCAAGGCCATTAAAGTTTGCAAGGAATGTTTCCCCCTCCCCAATATGAATTGGTGCTCCTCTGTGCTTCTTTATTTTGATCAAATCATATGAGGACTCTTTGGAACACCATTTAGTCAAGAGGAGAATTCTCTCACTTTCGCACACTCTGGCTGCACAAATGGCAAAAATAAATTACTAGATTCATAGCACAAGCTTGGCATGTAGAGAAGGGAAGGGAAGGGGTTGCTATAATTGATAAGACAAAAGGAAGTGGAATAATCATTGTTTTTTAATCAATTAGTCCAATCATCCGACGTCAGAGACCTGGAAGCATCCAGTGTTCCGAGGGAGGTGTGGCACTGGTCATGCTTGCTCCCCCCACCGTGCCTGGCATCTGGCATTTCATCTGGGCAGCAATTTTTGGCTGTTCCATGAAGAAGCATGGAGGGGGAGCACAGGTGGCTGGTGTAACATTTGAACACAGTGTAAGCCATCGGCCCCAGCTCCCTCCCACCACCTGACACAGCCCTTTTCCTCTTGAGACCAATTCCTTACCTCAGAGATGAAGCTCTAGGGGCTCCATGTTCACAGTCCCAGATCTGAAGTGTGGGATGTTGGAGTTCAGGCCGCACATAATCCTCTGCCCTCACCCTAGAAAATGTCAGGAGGCTGTAGGATTGCACTGTAATAGCAAAATACTGTCCAGGTTTTGACAGGAGAAAAGGTCAACAATTCCCAGCATGCACCAGTCAGCATGGCCTTTTGTCCCTATCTAAACCTGCATAGGACTGAGCCATAAGCAGTAAAATTAGTTAAAATATTATCCATTTTTGTCCGACACTTTTGGAACTACACAAGGAAATGTGAGAAGTTAATCACCTCATCATATTCGGATTTCATTTTTAAGCAGAGCCACACACCAGAATCAAGCAGACTGTGGTTTCAGTAGGCACACGTTTTTAATAATCGCCTGTCAGCCTGTCATATATGATGACCTCACATCATATATATTAATCAGTTCACCACTGCAAGGCTATCTTGTGAATGGCCACTGTTAAGATGCTTATTATTTCAGTTCCCTCTGACTTGACTCTTTACAATTCCATTCCTCCAACTGCATGCATATAAATCTTCCAGGTTCACAAAAGCTGATGTTGTAATAAATTAGTCTTTAAGTTGTTCATTAATTTGGCTGCAGCCCGTAGTGCAGCTGGGAAGTTTACACCATGGAACGAATGCTCATATGGAACCTCATGTATATTTTTCCCACTTGACCAGTTCAACAGATAAACATTTTGTATGATGTAACCAGATTCTACGCCTGTTTATTCCAGAAGATGTTGCACTGTGTTTAATAGAGCTTATTCCAAGGTTTTCTACAATTTCTCCTGTTTGCTCAAGCAGTAGTCCAGCATGGCTACCCTACTGGAGATTGTCACTAATGACCGGGTTCACACAACACTGCAACCCACACTCAAGCTTGGGTATGGGTTGAATGTGATGTGTTGCTGAACCACAGGTTGTTGTTAGTCTGTGAGCTGTGTTGTGCGTGAAGCCACCCAGGCTAAGAAACCATGGTTTCTTAGCATGGCTGGGTTCACACAACACAACAGTGCATCCTTCAACAGCAGCCTCTGGTTCAGTGACAACCCACACCCAAACCCATACTCGGCCTTAAGTGCACTTGTCACGTTGTGTGGCCACAGCTGGAGATGAGTTCTCTACAGATGAAACCAATTAAAGTCTGAAACACTATGAAAAACAAATGATAAAACAAATGAAAAAACGATGAAAGGATGACGACAAAACTGAACAATGTAAGAATTCCCATTGACTTAGACAACCTTGCTAGTTAGTGACAGTAGTTCTAGATTGCTTATGGGAATTGTGGGTCTCTGGGTGAAAGGAAGATGCACCACCTCCTCTTCCCCTGAAACTGTATCTCAGACTTTCGAATTTCATAGCCGCTCTTTCTCCTTAAGCATCTTCCTTATTTCCTTTCCTTCCTCCCCGAATTCTTTTTTCTTTTGGTCTTCTTGGCATCCTGGCCTCAGATTAGCCACAGCTACGGCTGTTCTGGCACTGGCTGGAGTACGACTGTGCAAAAGCAGCAGCACACAGCTCCTGCCAGAACTTTTGTTCATCTCCTGGTGGCTTCCTCATGTGCCTAAATGCATGTCTGTTCTGTCCAGAAAAAGTGGGGAGGGAAACTGAGGCCCCTTAGACCAAATCAGGGCAGTGGAGACAGATGCTTCTGGTCGTTAGGCAAAGCACAGCCAGCCAGGTAGCATAAAGAAGGTCTGTAACACGGTGGCCCGTCAACATGCAGTGAGTTGTGGGAGTGGGCAGGGAAGATGCAGGACTCCTTTTGCAGCAGGCTCGCCCCTGCCCACCTTGTTGATATGCAAGTGACCAAAGATCGTCAGGCTGGTTCAGGGCACCTGATAATGGACTGGCGCTGCAGCATCGCCACTTCCTGGTGCAGTGGGCCTCTGACTGGAAGTAGTCTGCTGGTGTGTGACTCCTTTTACTTCTGAATGTTTTATGACTGATGGTACACCACTGGCAATAAGTGAGCTTGAGTGCCTACACTGGGTAAACACTCCAGCCTAGTAATTACTGGTAGTCTACCATCATTCATATCTCTGCAGTGGCATTTGGTCATGTAGCTGTGGCTCAAAATAAAATTGCATGCTCTGTTCCTTCTCAAACCACATTTCAGCAGTGGGAATGCTGAACTTTCTCTCACACTTGGCTAACAAAGAGAAGCTATTAACAATAACCATTGCAAAATGCAACTCCAGGCTACTGCTTCGTCTGAGCACTCGCCCAGCCTTGCCTGTCCCTCCAGCCCTTCTTATTGCTACAACACACTGGCAACCTGGCACCTCAACTTACACAAAGAGCCCAGTTCACTGTCCATGCTGCAGCAAGCATCTACCAGGGATCGCACTGCTTAGCCTGTCAGAACATGGGAAGACGCACTGCGCCAAGTCAGATCATGAGTCCGACTAGCTCCGTCCACTCAGTCCATACTCATCGCCATTGGTTTCTGAGGGGTTTTAGACAGGAGCCTTTCCCAGCCCTACCCAGGGCTTAAAACAGAGGCCTGTCTGCAAAATGAGTGCTCTGCCACTGAGTCAAGACCCTTCCCACCTTCTCTGGTATCTGTTGCTATCTCAGTCTCACAAACAGGGTGAAGCCCTTCATCCTGCAGGTGCTCAAGACAACTCTGTTCTGCTACGGGAGTCCCCCCCTAAGGAAGCCTGCCTTGCTCTATTGCTGCATGCGTCCAGAAAGGCAGCACTTGGAAAGGTATGAAGAACCTAAGAAGAACCCTGTTGGATCAGAGCGAAGGTCCCACTAGTTATGCATCCTGTTGCTCAGGATCGTCTCTCAGGTTGTCTGAACCCTGTTATGGAATTCTGGCATAGCATGTTTGGCGTTTAGCAACCATGGCAAGAAGCAGCAGTCTGTTTGATGATTTCCATGCTTCACCATTGGAACTTGGCAGCCTTGGCCACCACAGAGTCCCCTGGAACGGGTGGAAGCTGCAGGATCTGCTGCAGCCATCCAGTGTGGAAATGAATTTCAGGTGCCGTGGCGGATGCGAGACATGCCAACGGCAGGACTGAGTGAGGAGGGTGGGAAGCACAGTAATGTAGAAATCACTTCATGGTCTGTAAGGCACATCCAGGCCAAACATTGCACCATGCAAGGTTGCTCATTGTGACATGTGAACCCAGCCTCTGAGTAGATTAACTGAAATCTGCTCTAAATGTTTGTAAGTCTGGATCACATAATTTATTATCAGTTTTGCTAGCTTTGTGAGGAAAAATAAGGTCACATAAATCACATGGAACTCACTTGTTTCAGTTTCCAGATACTTATTTTCACTGAGTCCTCCACCACTACCCCAAGGGTCCTCACTCCCATCAAAGACCCCATCAATATAGACGTGAAATGAGGAAATGATTTTGCTCCAATTGACACTTACACGGATCTGCCTTTGCATGTTGTTGTGGGTGCACCCATCTTGGAGAGACTATAGCAAAGCACTTCGCAATCCCTCTTCTGGTTTTACCACCCCAAATATTTTGCTGTCATCTGTAACATGGCCATTTCACAGCTCATCCCTGATTATGGACCGATGCAAATCTGACTTGGTTCTCAGTGAGGATGGTCCGTTCATTTGTTTCCTGCCCTTTACTAGTTACCTCTCCACCCATGCCTAAGAGGAAGTGTCCCCTTGACGCATGGCTTGTGACTCATACCAAGTATGGGATTGTCCAAAAGGTTTTGAGATGGAACACCCAGAGTTTACACGGTCACCCCATCTCCATGCTTACCAACACTCTTAAAGAACCCTGAACAGTTTCAAGGCACGCTACCCTTTTGCACTTAAAAGGGGACAGAGCCTTTCTTTCAAAGGGTTTGCCTTATGCTTGCTGCAATTACAGCTGTCAGGCCTCCTGAGGCTGAGCTCCTGCAATTGCAGAGGGCAGAGCCTGGAAGTACATATAATTTCTACTTTTATTTCGGAGCAATCTCAAATTGTTCCTTCTAACTGATCTTCCGTGTGGGATTGTTATTCTTTCACATGTGTTTGCAACGTGTATTTATTAGTCTTGTCTCAGCCACTCTCTTCTCCACTAACCCATGGAGGCTGAAAGAGATTTCTCAGGAAAAAGAAAGTTTAAAGTTTAGAATGGGGAACACATTTCTTTTGGAAAACAGCCTGTCCCCTAGCTTCTCACTTTAAGATTTAATATATTTCCCTTTGAGCAGAGCCGTTTTTGGCCATGCCCCCAAGATTTTGTCCGGGGGACATTTTTCCAATGTATGCTCATCCATTCACACACTGCGACAGGACTATCCACCCTTCAAGCCACGGTTGCTCAAATCAGAAGAAAGGGAGCACAAGTGGTTCAGGCAGGTACCTAAAGCAAATCCCTTTAGGTGACTCGAGTGAGTAAGCCAAGTTACATGCATGTGGGAGCTGTGGCCACAACTTACATTATTTCGACACTGCCCAATAGCTGAAGCTGTCTGGGTGGTTTACATCAGCTTATAAAAACAGTATAATAAACTATAATAAACTCTTCTCAAAATGCAAATATTTTAAAACACTTTGAATGCAGTGTCCAGGTAGGATGTGACTGGGAAAGGTGGTCCATCAGTTGTTGTGGTCCCAAACCGTGTAAGTCTGTATGGGTTAAAACCAGCACCTTGAATTGGACTTGGAAGCTTACAGATATCCAGTACAAATGGATCAGAGCAGGTTTTATATGTTTGGACCTACAGACCCCAGTTATTAATCCTCAAGGCCAGCCCCAGGTAGAATGTATGGCAGTAACCTAATATGGAGATTACAAGAACATTGATCACTGGACTTTGACTGTCCCTGTCCAGTCAGGGTCAGAGTTGGGTCACCAGCAGAGCTGGTAAAAGACATCTCATGTCACTGAGGCTACTTGAGCCTCAAAGGAAAGATGGATTAAGGAGAACCTCTAAGGTATGAACCTGCTCCTTTAGGAGGCATGAAATCCCATCCAGAATAAGTTGAACACCGTCCATCTTGTCAGAGCAACCATCCACCACCAACATCTCAGCCTTCTCTGAGCGGTTTGTTGGTCCTCATCCAGTCCGGCACCAGCTTAGCACCTCTGCAGCCTCACCTGCTGACAAATAGAGCTGTTTGTCATCAGCACACTAATAAAACACACTCCAGACCTCCAGGTCACTCCACTCAGCAGCTTCATGTAAATGTTAAATAGCACAGGGGACAGAACACACCTCTGAGGAACTCATGCTGGAGAATCCTGGGGCTGAACAATGTTCTCCAAGCACCACCTTCTGGAAAGGGCCCTCCAAGGGGAAGTGGAACCACTGCAATAGAGCATTCTCTACTCCCAGAGCAGAGCATTAGCCCCAGAGGAATACTAGTGTTCATGGAATCAAAAGCTGCTGAGAGATCCAAGAGAATCAAAAGGGTCACTCTTTCCACCTCTTTCTCCTGGCAAGCAAAGCTGTTTCCATGCCAAAGTCTCACATAAACTCTGGCTAAAATGGATCCAGGTAATCAGTGTTATCCAAGGGTGCCTGGCGTTGGTTGGTTACTCACTCAGGAATCCTGCCCAGGAAAGGAACATTTGCTACGCGGCTAAAGGTATTAAGGTCTTCTAGGTCAAGGGAGGATTTCTTCAGGCGGGGCAAAACTTTCGGACAGCGTGGGGCCACAAGGAGGCACTAATCATCTCTCCAGCCCCCCACCTGGTCCTTCCTTGCTTGCTTGCTTTCATAAGTCAGGAGGGATATGGATCCAGTACACCTGCGGTTGTACACACCTGTCCAAGTACGCTGGCAAAATTGTTGAGCTGTACCCACTGACTCTCATCCAATAAAACTGGACTGGGCAGTGCTCTGGTTACCACACCTGATTCCACAGCTCTGCTTGCTTGCTTGCTTGCTTTGTTTGTTTGTTTTGTATGGCATTGGTACAATTAGGCAGGAAGTCTACACTGCTAGTACAGAGTAGTTTGGCTGCCTAAGATTGCTAGTTCTTCAGTTCATGCTTACTTGCTATCCACAGTGTACCATGGGGGCCGAACTGGCTCACACACAAAACAACTAGCATTAATCTGCAGGAGTGTCCGAGTCTTCCGGGGTGTTTCTCCACCACCACCACCGCTGCTGCTGCAGGTCCGTCATGACTGGTCTTCCTACTTCCACGCAGGTCACTAGTTCCCCACCAAGGGGGGTACCTATTTATCTCCTCACACTTTGCACACTTCAAACTGCTAGGTGGGCAGAAGCTGGGACAAGGCGGCGGGTGCTCGCCCTGCCATGCGAATGTCAACTTTCTGATCGGCAAGATCAGTGGCTCAGAGGCTTAACCCACAAGGCCCCTTGCGTCCCGCCTTCCCTGATGCTGAACCAAGGCAGCCCAGTGGGCACAGGGAAAGGCTAATTCCTCCCTCTTCATCCCCCCGGATCTTGATTATACATGCCATACTGCCCACATTGTCCATGATTAAATTGCCTGGGGCCCGGGGGCAGGCTAGCCGGGCAACTATCAAACTTGCAGGGGCAAGGAGAACCAGGACGTTAGCTCTCTGGGCTGCATTCTCCTTACCTGACTAGCCCTCTGCCCAGTGCCATATCTCCGCCACCTGGCCCTGCTCTGACTGGTCTCTTGGCCTCTCCTGCCCCCATAACCTCCCTCCCAGACACGTTCCTAGGCATATCCTCCCCTGCACACCCTTCACACACAAGTGAAAGAACAAGTGAAGGGAGAACGAGAGGCACCCTCAGCCTTGTGGCATCCGGATGTGTGGGCAGCTCGTTTCTCAGTAGCGGGCCTGTTTATCTGCCCCAGGCAGCTGCTGGATTGCCAAGAGTCAGAGGGGTATGATTGGCACTCTTGTGTTCAGCCAGAGGCCAGTGAAGATTGCTGGAAAAGTGGAGGGGGCGGTCTGAAGCCAGTTGTTAAAGTGGGAAACAGCCCACCTTACCAGCACTCCCAACACCCCTCACCAAGTCTCAGGGGTGCAGGATAGCCAAGCTGAGGTCACCCAGTAACAATAAAAAGGGTCTGGGTCAACAACGTGGGAAAAATGCACAGCTTCTCAGCTTTGTATTTTATTGGCCAACAGTGAGATGTGAATCAAAAGAAGCTCGGCGTGGATGTTTTATATAAATGTACACATCAAAGTATGTTAAAATATGTAATTGTGCGGGTCCATTAAAGCAACGTTAACACAGAGAGCAAAACAATACCTTTTATGAGGGCATTCTGAACACCGATTGCTGTGCTTGATCCCAGTAACATTTTAAACAACAAACAAACTCTCCCCGTGAATTTGGCATGCACTGCTGAGACTTTAGCAAATGATCTAAGTGGATCATTACCAGGAACAATACCTATAGTCCAATCTTCTGCATGTTTACCCAAAAGTAAATTTCACTTTGACTTATGAGGCTCATTCCAAGTCGATGTGGACTGTCGCTTTCCTTCCCAACACCATGATTGCAATTTGCAATGCAAAGTCAGAATGAGAAGTGCAGCCCAAGTCCAGGACAAAAGCCCGATCGACTCACTCTCAGAGAACTGACTGCAGGAATGGCTGCCTGCTGAGCTAGCCAGCTGCTGCCCAGAGTGGCATTGTCTATTCAAAGAGAAACTGGCTGGCCAGCCAAATCCACTTTTTTCTCCATCTTAGACTATTACAATGGCCGACTTTGTGGCTTTAACATCGTGCCGCCCCCACCCCATCCCATGAAGGGTTGGGAGAACTTTGCTTGCTCATTGTTTTGTGACTTTGGAGTTTGTCCTGATAAAAATATTGTTCTATTGTAGATGTTGGATTTAAACGCACACACAAGCATGCATGAGTGCAACTATCTAATGTTGGAGAATGTAAAAAGAAAAGTTGTACAGGAGTGGGATCCCTAAACTGGAAGAAGATGCTTTCCTGTCACCTTAAGATGTGAGCATAATTTTGGAGGGGGCATATCTGCCAAGCACTAGGTCAGGTACATAGAACCTCAGGTCTTGGGGCCTAATATAGTCCTCCTGGCTTCTCAATCTGAGTGACCCCAATTTTGGACTTCTGGTGTTATTCAGATGACGATCCCCTCCTATGGCTCCACCCACTTCCCTTGATCACCAATCACTGGATGGTTTCTGGCTTTGTGCAGCTTCCACCATTCTAAAGGGCAGACATGTCTCTGCTAAGGCTTGGGAGAAGGAGCTTTAGGTTAAAATAAGCTGTGGAGTTGGCATTTTCGCCTCCCCCTTTTTTCCTTCATCTGCATCCATGACTGGAATGTACCTTCCTCCAAGAATATCTTTGGAGTGGAACTCGGCCTTCAGGTTGAAAGAAGTCCAATACATGGCACTGGATGTTGCTCTCTGATTTGCTGCCTTACATCCAGTCTCCAGCATCACCATTTTAAAAGCCCTGTCCGTTCCGTTTTGTTCTGTTCCTTCTTTTGCTTCTGTTCTCTGCCTCACAAGGAACCTGTGTGAGGATGGATCCAAGTAACAATGAGGCTTCAGAGACAGACAGACAGACAGACAGACAGACAGACAGACAGACAGACAGACAGACTTTGGCCCAACAGCCTTGGTACCACTTGAAACCTGCTACCACATAACAGAGGCTAATCCAGTTATGTCCACACATCTTTCCCGGATGACGTCTTGCATTTTACAACTACAGCTTTGTGGCTTTAACATCACTCTCACTTCCTTTCTCCCCACACCCCTGTTTTGCTGAACATCACTGCTTGTTAAGGGTTTTGAAGAACTGGCAGTCTTGCTCACAAGTTCTAATAGATTGTTTGGTTCTAATAAAGATATTGCTCTATCATAGTTTTTATGCTGCTGGTTCTCCTCCAAGCTGTAAAAGATGAAGAGGCATTTCTTGCCTCATCGCGATCTCCATGCAGGGATCCTCAACAAGACGAGTTGTAGTTTCTACCTTCACTTTCCCACTTCCCCTAGCTGCCACCCACAAAGCTAAACCAGCAGACAAGATTCCTAAGGAAAGTTCAGTTCCATTCATTGCTGTTCAATTAGGCTTACCCTAAGGTAAGGATGTAAAGCACGGGTGAGTAACCTGAGGCCCTCCAGATGCTCGGGGTCATAAGTCCTACCAGCTTTAGCCAGCATAGCAAATGGTGAAAGTTGTGACCATACAGATGGTTCTGACTACAACTTGCCCACCTCTGTTTTATGATTGCAGCCTGATTCAGCCCGGTCTCTGGGTTATCCAAATCAACCCCATCTGTTGCTTCTTTGGTTGAGCTGGGCATGCCCTGCTTTTGAGCCTGAGAGGTTAAAAACCCTGAGATGTGGCCTTCCAGTTGTTTTCCATGATAATTTCCATTAGCACCTCCCGGTATGGTCAGGAATCATGGGAGCCAGAGGGCAGGAAGATGGCTTACTAGTCCTTAAATCAAAAGATTTTCATTTACCTTTTGCTTTGCTCCACTTGGGACAAAACCTGGAGTCTGTTTTGTTCTGTTTCCTTCAAGAAAATACACATGATGTAAATCAAAAAATTGTACCATTCCATCTTTTTCATCAGTGGGCTGCAAAAATAAAAGCTGTTTCATGCATTCAGTTCAACAATGGCACTGCTGAGAAGAACCTTTAATGGAGCCCCTTTGCCCCCTAGCAGTGAGTGTATTAGGGTCAAAAGATAAGAATGGTTTCCCAGATACAATCCATTTACTTTGTACTTCACTTCTAATGGGCAGTTTGGCGATGAACATTCTCCAACCTGTACTTAAAATGATCCATTTGAAAGATAAGTAAATTGCAGCCGCTCATTAAACCCAGCACTTCATGCCACACTGCAAAACATATATTTAACTAAGAAAGGAACACTACTGTGGGCTCTCTCTGTTTTCCCCTTTCCTCTGAGATCTTGAAATGTTGTGATTCATCATCATTTCCAAAAGTGCCTGCAAATTACAGGCCAAGCAAGATTGCAAAGCACTGCAAGGATCAGGGAATGCAAGGCACTGACAAGCAGAGGAAGCCCTTTCTTTCTAGCTAAGCAGGCTTGCTCCTGGTTTAGTTGAGCAACGTTTGATGGCTCACTATACCATGAGGCAGGAGGGGGCAGATGCGCCTCCTGCACTTCCAGGCGCTTGCAATAAATAGCACAGCCCCTGGTGGGACTAGGAAGGACTACCAACAGCACCACACTGGCAGGGCAATCTTAGGCGAGTCTGAGAGAGAAGTCCCCCTGAGCTCAGCTGGGCACACTCCCATGTAAACATGGATAGGATCATGACCTGGAAAGTAATGAGAGTGGTGATTTTATGACACGTTGATGTTTGTCAAGGGCTGCCAATATTTCAAACACCCTCCTGCTCTCGTGCAGCAGCCGTGATTTGCTCTGCAGACACTAGCTGTTGAGAGCATTTCAGGCCATGCCTTGCAAGGCTTCACATGTTGATTTCTGTAGATCCAGTTGCTGTTAACATGCACGGAAACTGGCCAAGCTGCTTCTGTAGGTATAACCAGCTGTGAAGCGAATGTCTGAATTCCTCAGTCCCACTCTAAATTGTACATGTGACTCCTTTGTACTTGTTATTCCTTTCTGGTGCAGAAAATGGTGTCCTGGCCATCCACATTTCTGTTGCTTTCAATTCATGGTCATTATTTCCTATTTAGACAAGGGTCAGTTCTGTTAACTGATTTATGTTGTGTCAGTCTTTGTATATCAGGAGCTAAACACACGGAACAGCCTTTCCTAAGCTGATGCCTTCCAGATGGTTTGGACTACAGCTCACATCACCCACAAACACTGGCCATGCTAGTTGTAATTGACAAGAGTTATGGTCCAAAACATCTCAGAGGAAGCCAGGTTGACAAAGGCTGACACAGAACCAAATTCCGGATGTGTGCTGTCCACCAAGCTTTCTTGCTCTCTCACGCTTTAGTTTAAAGTGTGGGGCAGCACCAATGCACAGGAGAAAAGTCATATCCAAATGCTATTTGCACTTATCTATGGAAGGAGTTGCACACATTCAAAGGGATCGTAGGCATGAAGTGTGCTCTGTTCTGATCTAAGGGGCCAATAGGAGGGGCCAGGAGTCGAGCACACATTCAAAGGGGCCAGGAGTCGAAATGGGAGCCAAAAGCTTCCACCAGGAAAGAACTCTTTGTTCTGGCAAGTGGAGAAAGGTGAGAAACAAACCAGAAATATCCACCAATTGGAAGTAAAGGTGGAGAGCTACATGGTCAATCAAGCTCTTCAGAGTGACAGCACTGCTTCCTTACTTCCTGCTTTTAATTGACTTTGTGATATTATCTCATAGTTAGATCTGGCAGAATGACATGACCTCATCATATTTCTGTTTGGCTGGGAACACCTCTGGGAGAATTGCATGGCATGTTTATTTTAAATGGCCCTGATCCTCTGCACCTGATAGAGAAGAGTCAATGAACATGGAAGCAAAATGAAAAAAAAGTGCAGAAAGGAGTTTACATGAATGTTTTCTAAATTTCCCTTCTGTTAACAGGTGAAAAAATGGGCAAAGGCAATTAAGGAATGCATTCTTCATGCAGGACACATGATCAGTGCTTGTAATCTTCTCAGAGCAGGTTTCTTCTATTCTAATGCGACATAAAGGGAGAACAGCCAGCATGTTCTGTACTATGGATATGAAAGGAATTCAGCCTCAAGGTAAAGAGCTGTTCTCCACACAAAGGCATTCACAGGTGAATGGCTTATGCCATTATACTCTGCAACATACTTAGCATAATGATTACTTCAGCCTTGTTTGGTTGAAGAAGAGAGTACAGGACCATCATAACAAACTACAATCAAATATAGGCGGTTGATCCCTGATGAAAGAAGCTAAGGTGAAGACACTAAGTCTTATTGGCTTTGATCCTCATTAAAAGAAAACTTCAGCTGAAGCATCAGATATGCCTGGGCTGGAGGGCTAGAGCAATCTTGATGGCACTTAACAGCCCATCATCCTCCGAACATTTTTCTTTGGCTTTGTGTGGTAAACCAAGATGACATGACTAATTGACCCTTCTCCTTAAAGGCCAGCAGTCACTTGCTTCTTGGATCACAGTAAAAGACAACCTGAAAGGCTTCCACACATGCATTTAAAAAATATTGGCCAAGTTCCCACAACTGGGTATTGGACAGGGTAAAAATACCCAAACAAACAAACAAACTTGACAGCCAACCAAAGACAACAGTCAGTGGTCAGGTCCTGCGTCATGTGAACTCAGAATGGGTACACCCAGTGGGCAGTTTCTTTTCAGACTACCCACAACAAGAACCCATGGGTTGTTCTAGCGTTTGTTTTCTCCATATAGGTTGCCATATCACCCAAAGCTCAATGTAACAGCCCACGGTGGGTGAGGCTCCAAAGCAGACCGCTGACGGGCAAGTGCAGCAAAATCCCCTTTCTGCTCTGTCCAAATGGCTCTCAGGGGACCACTGTTTCTTTCTTTCTTTCTTTCTTTCTTTCTTTCTTTCTTTCTTTCTTTCTTTCTTTCTTTCTTTGTTTGTTTGTTTGTTTGTTTGTTTGTTTGTTTGTTTGTTTATTTATTTATTTATTTATTTATTTATTTATTTATTTATTTATTTATTTATTTATTTAGAACATTTCTCGGCCGCCCCATTCGCAAAAAGCCTCGGGGCGGCTGTTGCCAGCTACCTCCATAGTGCCCCCAATCATGGCCGCTTCCTCTCCCTGCCACAACTGTGTGCCCTTTCAGGATTGCTGTACCTTTCCCTTCTCATTTTGTTTTATTTTGTTTGCTTGTTTTCTGGAGATCTTCAGAGCCAGCTATCGTGATCTGCTGACCGGATGGGCATGTGCTGCCCCTTCAAAGAGCTCAGTGACCCCTTGGAGAGTCTGCCCACACCTGCCAATATCTCTGCTTTGCTTTTGGAAACATAGCGAGTCAGAAGGGGCCTCCAGGTCCATCTAGTCTGACCCCTGTCTCCAGCCGGCTCCGCTCACGACATGCCCACCATGTGGACGTCCAGCCTATCCTTGAACACCCGCACCGATGGGGCCTCAACGACCTCTCGTGGAAGCCCATTCCACACCCTCGGGGTCCTGACTGTCAGGAAGTGCTTCCTGTCATCCAAATGAAACCTTGGCTCCCTGAGCATTGCTCCGTTGGAGCGCGTGCTGCCTTCCTCTGCAGGGGAGAACAGGTCTCTACCCATCTCCATGTGACATCCCCTCACATACCTGTATGTCGCCAACATATCCCCTCTGAGTCTCCTCTTCT